>NC_090444.1:1073378606-1073689524 GCF_031143425.1 Pleurodeles waltl
GTTTTGTACATTTAAAATGTGAGCCTAACTAGAACCTTCCTGTAACCTTTGGATTTTTAAGTGAATTTCTATGTTTTTTTAAATTCTATTTCCTAACTATAACGTCCCTGCAACCTCTGCCTTCTTCAGTGAATTTCTCTGTTTTTTTTTTTTAACGTATAGTAATTTTCATGAATACACGTTCATCTAACCACCAGCCTCAGGGCCTGCGGCCAATGCCCTATAAGCACCCAACCTTGCACGGTCTTTGCCTGTGCACAGCATGGGTTGCCTGCAAGGGTTGGCCTGCAGCCAGTCCCTGTGGCCAACCCCTCTAATCACCCAACTCTACTCTGCACACGCCCCTTTGGCAGTGTGCGGCAGGGCGTGGCCACAGCCTATCTCTCTAGGTATGATAATAGGTCTAAGAGGGTGTATCTGGGGGTGAGAGTGGCTGCGAGAGTGTCTGTCTGGGTGTGAGAGTGCATACATCAGTGTTTTAGTGGGTGCGTCAGTGTGTGTGCAGGTCTGTGAATGGGTGCATGAGGGTGTCAGTTGGTCTGCGAGTGGATGTGTGAGAGTCTGGTTGGGTCTGTGAGTGGGTGCATAACTGTCTGAGTGGGTCTGTGTGTGGGTGTGTGAGGGTCTGACTGTGTCTGTGACTGTGTGCACAAGGATTTGAATGTATATATGAGTGGGTGTGTAAGTGTCTGAGTGGGCCTGTGAGTGGGTGTGTAAGTCTCTGAGTGGGTGTGGGAGGGAGAAAGAGTTTGAAAGCGAGAGAGAGAAAGAGTGTGAGAGGGAGACAGAGAGTTTTATAGGTTTTGATGTTTGATATACTTAGAATAAGATATTTATGCACAATATTAAAAGAAAAATCCATTTGTCAATTAAAAAGAGTGAGATCACCATATATATGACTCTTAAATATTTTTACTTTAAAAAGAGAGAACCAAGTCAAGCTGGACTCAAAACCTCAACGCTCAGTGCGAAGGTCTGTGACTTTCACACTGAGCTATTCATGTTTTATTTTCTTAATAGTTTTTTTAGCCCTTTATAGGCTATCTGGCAACACGAGTGAGCCCTCAAGGGCTCCCCCACAATCCCTACATGTTCTTTTTTCAATTATTTATTTATTTGAAAGCATGCCCTTTACGGGCTACCTGGAACCATGGGGGAAACCTTAAGGCCTTCTCTGTGGCCCCACTGCTTCACCAAGCAAGGAGCTGCTTTAACAGCAGCTCCCTGCTTGGTGTAGCAAATCTCTCACATTTGTTCCCTGAATGCATACCTGCATGCAGGGAACAGAGATGAAAGCTCCACTGTTTGACAGGGGGCCTCTTCAAAGCCGCAGCCAAGCCACAGCAAACAGCTATATCCTGGGGGTGGCCACCTCAGGACATAGGAGGAGGTGACCCCGGGGGGGTGGCGGTACCCAGGGGCATCAGTGGCTCCACGAGGGGGAGCTGCCCTCCAAAATGAAGGAAGCCTCAGGGAGGTGGTGGTCCCCAGGGCTAATGGGTGACCAAAACAGATCCCCTTGGTATTGTTTACTCTTTGCCCCAGGGAGGTGGTGGTCCCTGGGGCAGCAGCAGCGGTGGCCCATGCAAAATAGATATAACCCTGGGGAGATGGTAGTCCATGAGGCTGCGGGGGATACGGGTGCCCCCTTTGTTATAAGTGCGAAGCCCCGGGAAGGTGTTGAACCCCTGGGCTGCAGGGGGGCCTGGCAGCCCCCCTACTCATTGTAATAATGGCCTGAGACTTGGCCCACTCAGAGGCTTAAAGAAAATGAAGCTTGGATGCCTGTGCTTCATTTTTTGTAAAAAATTGCAAGATTCACGGATCCTCCGTGAATCTCAGCAAACATTTAAAAAAAAAATGTTTTTTAGCCCTGGAGGGGTCCGTATGGGACCCCACCACCAGAGCTAAGGGGTCAGGGTGCCTGTACCCTGGCCCCTTTTCTTTATTTTTAACTTTTTTTGTGGGACTCAGCTGACAACATGGCTGACAACACTTCCTTGTTGAAGTGTTGTCAGTTAATCAGATCTCAGCACAAGATTGAGAGGGGTCACAAATCATTCACGTCCCTAGATATAGAAATTTGGATTTTCTTTAATTTCTCTAAAACTACTTAATGTATTTACACCAAATAACAAAAAGTCCTTTTTCTGGACCAAGGGCTAACTCTCTGCAAAATTTGTTATAATTCCGTCCAGTGGTTTTAGAGCTATCATTGTTCAATTTTTCCTATTGGAATTAACATTGGAAATGCTCTAAATTTCACCCTCCCTTTACCTCGGCCCCCGCTTGATGGATTACCCCAAAACCTTCCAGACAGGTGCTGACGTGATTGTCAAATTTGTTTGGAGATTTTCGTGTAGATTCGTCAAGCGGTGCCAAAGATTTAGGCGAGCAAAAAACAGCTTTTTCTATAGAAACTAGGTCTCGACTATAACTACCTAGTGGCTAGATAACATATATAGGACTACCCTGCCCACCTACGCCTAGTGATGAGGACCCAGAAGGAAATCACATAAAATTCAAGGATCCCAGCAGAAATGGAAAAAAGCAAGTGTAGTCGCCCATGCTTGCTTTTGTTTGCGCTTCGGATGGACCAGGTCCTTGGTGTGGGGGGGAACCTTTTTTATTAAGGGAGAGGGGTACACCTGCCACACGCCAGGGCCGATTTCATGCTGGGGACTCACCTGAGCCAGACAAATTAGTATACAGGGAAGGGGGCCAATTTCAGCCTTGGGGTCCTCATTGCCCAGTCCCAGCCCTATAACAAATGGGGAAGGGGGGCCTTACATCGTGCGGGAGCCAGCATTGCTCCATCACAGAGAGGAGTAGCTGTTTATGCTACTCCCTCTGGTGGGAGCAATCTGTTCTGTTTCCCTTCCCGCATCAATGCACAGGTCACAAGTTTGTTCCAGCCAGCAGCAGAATTTTTAAACCTCCTGCCAGCTCGGAGCATATTTAGGGACTGATTACAAGTACGGTGGCCCATAGGACCGCCTTACCCACTGTGGTTGTCTGACTGCTGCATCCTTGGTGCTCTGACCGCCAGATTGCCAGATTAGGATGCCTGTGGGTGGACTGCCAGGAGACAGTGCTACCACCAGGATCATGGATCCAGATGGGTTGGCGTCAATCAAGTTGTGGTCAAGCACAGTGGTGTTGCTATCTGCATCACTGCGCTGATCACGACTTTCCTTTCCACCACCCTTTTCATGGCAGGGTCACCACCATGAAAGGGCTGGCAAAATGGCACAGATGGGGCTAAAGGTGTCCCCTGCACTGCCAATGACCAGTTTGTAGGCAGGCTCCCATGTGAGCACCCTTGGAATGCACACTGTCCTCCATGGCAGGGAGTGCATATTATGAGGGTGCTGGGGGCACTGTCTGTACAGCAGCATTGGCCTCGTCTCTCTTTGAGAGACGAGGCCAATGCTGCAGCACTGTTTTGGCTAACATTATAATACAGTGGTGGGGAGGCCGGCGGCTCGGCAGCCGCCTCCCTACCGCCATAGGGGCAGTTCGATGGACAGACCGCCCAAAACTTAATCAGCCTCTAGTGTTTGCTCCAGTTTGGTGGGAGATTTGAAAATGCTCCCGCCTGACAGGAGCAAACACCTTTCCCTGCAAACGGTAGTGCAGTCAGGGAAACTACTGTCTGCCGAGGTGGGCTCCATGGGACACAGCAATGAGTTGGCACCAGGGGATGGGGTTCCCAGTTGGGTGAGAAGCGGTTTGCACCCCACCCCTTAAATAATTAAATTGGACCCTGGGAAATGGATTCCTCTGGGCTGATAAGTGTCAAGGGAGGGGGGCTACACCTCCCTCTTAATAGATTGGTCACCATGGACCGCACACCCCCTCCGCTTATATGTACCTGACCTCGGAGGATGAGGTCCCCAGGGACTTAAACTGGATGGGCAGGGGAGCCCTACTGATGCCACCCTTTCCATATATATGTTGAATATTGCCAGCTGCTGTTTTGTATTTGGTACAATTCCCCAGTACTCACATGGGATTGCAGCAAAATGTTTTTAAAAAATTTATTTTAGCCAAGAAGGGGTCTGTCTGGGTTTCCCTCATGGGGCTTTGGGGCAGGGTATCTCTACCCTGCCCCCTTATATAATTTTGTTTAAGGTTCAGGACAGGTGATTAAGCCCCAGAGTCCTGTAATGGCTGTCAGCAACATTTTCTCAGGTTGCTGGCAGCCAATGAGAGTCCTCACACCCGCAGGACTCTGACAACCATGGGCGTGAGACGGCCCAAGGGAAAAAAAGCTCCTCAGGCCAATCAGAATGTTCTATTTTTAAATTGACACTCATGCAAGATTCTCAAGAGTCTGTCACTGACCCAACCGTCCACATTTACAAATATTTTTAAACCTTAATTTCTCAAAACAGAACAGATTTATATCAAATTTTGTGCCCCCCTTTTTATTCAGTCTCTTGCTTGACGGATCACCTCAAAACTTTCTATGCACAAACTAGGCAAAAAAGAGCACCTTTTTAGAAAGTTTTGTGGAGATTCTTCAAATGGTGCCAAAGTTATTACCAACAAAAAAATGCATTTCCTATGGAAACTCTGACTGAACTATAGCTACCCAGTGGCAATCATAGGAAAGGCATTTTTGTCTGCTTGATAACATTGGTGCTGAGTCTGAAACATTCCAAAAACAAAGTTAATTTGGCCCCTTCATCAAAAGTTTCAAGCTGATCTGTGAAGGTGGGACCAAGAAAAAAAGGGGGTACCAAAATGCTAGTTTCCCATATTAATCCTATAGGAAAGTTTGCCGAACTGCTGAACAAGAATACACTACATTTGGCAGAAAGTTAGAACTTTAATCAGAAAACATGTGAAGTCAAGATGACGCTGATCCTCAATAAGTTGCACAACATCAGATTTATTGGTAAAGTGTCACAAGAATAAGTTGTAAAAGAACTGAGCCCAGAAGATACATCCAGGTCCCAACTGCTCCACCAGTGGCCTCCCAGTGTTCTCTACTGGAACCTTTACATGTCATCTTGGAACCTAGCAACACCATAAGGCAAAGCTAATATAACACACATCCAGATATACCACAATATGCAGGGTGGGCATGAAGGGGTTAACAACCAGAAGCATTTTGTGAAATCTGGATCTTTGGTGTCCACTTAAACCCTAAGTCGCCAATTTGAAGGGAGTGGTCAGTCCAGAATGGCAGCCATACCTTTTCCCCATTTAAATACATTGTAGTCAAAGCCTGTTTTTGAGTGTCACAAAAAGGAAAGGTGATGGCAGATTTTAGTCACAATGTAAATCATTTCTTGGGGTATCGTACTCATTTTAGGAATTGTGGTGTGTTCTAAGGTGATTTTAGGCTGTGATCTCCTGGGATTTCATGTTTGAAAAGTACCCTTTTCTATCATGATTTTCTGAAAATGGTCATGGAAGAAGTCCAAGAAGTTAAACTGAGAACGCATTTTCTATAACCTAACACCATCTTCCTCATCCATGTGAGACATAATTCTGATATTTTGACTAAAACATACTTCCAACATTAGCAGCTGCCTAATAATTTATTCCTCACTGTTCCATTGTAGTTAATGAGCAACTAGAACACTAACATTTTGAGTTTATGACAAAGGTGTGGCACACTTGAACATCTTGATGAAATCAAAGCTAAAAAACTAAAATAGGTTCCTTTAGAAATTAACAAAATGAGGCGGTTCATTTTGTCACTGAAAATATGGTTAATGCTCTAGAAAGCTAAAATGAGACCCATTCTCTGTAACTCGTCAAATATCTTTAGCATCAATATCAGGAACAAAGTGTGGTGTTCTGAGAGAATATACTTCTAGCACCAGCATCAGCCTGTAAGGAGATTCTCTAATGTTCTACTGCAGCTTCACTGCAGCATTCTCATGAACTACTAGATGGTGAACATTCTGAATTTATGACAACAGTGTGGCACAGCTGAACTCCATCTTGCTGTAATCAAAACTGTAAAACTGAACGAATTTCCTTTTCGAAATGAATAAAATGAATGGGTTAATTTTATCATCGATAATATGGTTAGCATTTTAGAAAGCTAAAATGAGGACATATTTTCTAAAAGTAATCTATAAATATCTTCCTCATCCACATCAGTAGAAAATTATTACTTTAAGAGTGAAACATGGACTTCCAACACCAGCAGCAATCTGTCAATTAACTCCACAGTGATCAAACCCAGCTTCACCACAGAGTTCTAAAAGACAACTAGAGAGCCAGCATTTTTCGTTTAAGATATTTTTAAAGGGCACTCCTGAACACCATTTTGTTGGAATAGGGGCTAGTTGAATTTAGAGCCTTTTCTGAGGAGCAGGCTGAAGTAAATATGCATTGAAATGTTAATACAGGTATGAACCCATCGGATTAAAATTGTGAAGGAAGGTGTGGGTTTTTACTACTCTGAAACATAATCTATTTTAAAGGTTCTAAAATATTTAAAGAGGGAGATGTTTGCATAAGTACAACATCCCCTATCCATATCAGTTTAGTCCATCTACCCATCATCTCAGGCACTAAACATCTTCCTAGTTTAAAAATAGTAAAAGGTTTGGTAGACAAACTTTGGATCAGGTTTATTAAGGTTTTGCATCATCATCATTGCACCACAAAACCTAAGTAAGATTTATCAAGCCATGCAAGCCCATTTTGCATGACCCTCCATGGCTTGATAAATCTGGAGGAACACAAGGCAGCGCAAACTGCTGCCTTGCGTTACTTTGCCCCAGAGAGGCGTTCCATGGGTAGAGTGTGGTCGTTCCCACACATTCACCCATGTATTTTGGCGCATCCCCAGATTTACCACTAGTGGTAGACCTGGGAATATGTCGAAATCCTACTCTTTCCCAGGGAGGCATAACAAGGAGAAATATGTTTATTTCTCCTCGGTTTTTCCATTTTCTACATGTGCTGCATTCTGCAGCACATATAAAGAGAGGTTAATGCCTCTGAGGATTGTGTATGTGCAGGACGGTGTCTGCATCAGTGCTAGGCAGCCAAAAGTGCACTGGGAAAGGACAGGAGTGCACAGTACAGTGTTACATATGGTGCACTCCTGCCCTTTCACCTACCGCAGCAAGGTGGTTTGCTGCATTACATTGCGTGAATTGTTGGTAAATATGTCCCCATGTGTGCAGCTGGGCATGACCACTCGCACTAGGTTGACATTAGGCCTGGCCATGCGGTCAAGCCCTCTGGACAACCCTCACTACTCACTTTGTGCACATTTGCGCTTGGGAAAGGTTAGGCACAGGCAACATTTACAATATGACAAAAAAATCAGAAATTCATTGAAAAAAGCAAAGGCAAAAGTGACATTATAGTTAGGTGCTGCAATGAGTCAAGAACATTAAAATACCTAAACACCATTGAACTACACCACTAATAATGTAATTAACCTTAACTTGCACGCCCACCATGCACTGCTTATGACCTTAAATATTGCATGACTCATAACATGCTAAATTACATAATTGATTTGATCAGTAATTAAATTAAATGGACAATATTGTTCAAATTATTAATGTAACATGTGAGGTCATTGACAGGAAATGATGTAGTGCATGTATATGTATATGGCATGGTAGTGAAAATAAATGTTGCCCAACAACACATACTATTTGGAGCAACTGTACTAATAAACACATAGGGCCTCATTATGAGTTGGGCAGTTGAACCAATCAATCAATATGGCGGTGGTGAGGCGGCAGTCAAGCCAGCAGCCTCACCATCACTGTATTAGGATGTTTCCACCCAGCTGACAGGTGTAAATCGTTGCATAATGATGTTTCATTGCAGTGGCATTGGCAAATGCATTTGCACACAGCACCCTCTGAATAATCATTGGCTGCATAGCAGATAGTGCGCATTCCAAGGGTGCTGAGAGGGGGCCCCTGCAGTGCCTATAACATGGTCATGGGAAGTCCAGGCCCTCCCCCTCCAATGGCCCACAGCACTGCCTTTCCGCCAGTCTTTTCACAACAGGGACCCTACCATGAAAAGGCTGGCAGAAAGAGAAGTTGTGATGAGCACAGCGGTGCCGAACTCAGCACTGCCGTGGCTGACCACGACTTCGACTGCTGCCAACCCGTCAGGATCCCTGATCCCAGCAGAGGCAGTGGTCTCCTGGTGGTCGAGGATCATAATCTGACAGCCAGACAGCCAGGAGTGTGGCGGTCCAGCCGCCAACGTGAGTTTGGAGGTCTCAAGTCTGCCAAACTCGTAATGAAGCCCATAGTCACCAATTTATTTTTACAGAGCAAGAGTCAAATTTCTGTTCATTACCACAGTATAGACAAAGGAACATGAGAAAAATCCAATTAGCTGCCACAATTACTTTAAATGAGAAATCAAATATCCTAATGATTATAATATCGCTGCAGTGTGATTTTAGATTGTTGCACAAATCCTCCCAACCTGGTTTTGATTAAACATCTTTTGTTCAAAAAATAAATGTGGAAATAAAAAACATGTCTTAAATCATATATTCAAGGGTGCAGAGTGTATATAATATGCTATGTATTCTTGTGAATTATGGCCCCTCCCAACACTCAGAAATGGTGATAAACAGCATATCTATCTATCTATCTATCTATCTATCTATCTATCTATCTATCTATCTATCTATCTATCTATCTATCTATCTATTTGTCTATCTATCCATCTATATATATATATATATATATATATATATATATATATATGTAAATGTATATATATATATGTGTGTGAAACACATTCACATCATTAATGCAGAGCAAATGTAAAATTACAAGTTATTATTACAGTACAGAGATGCCAATATGTGAAAACACTGTTTACTTCTTCACAGGCCGCATGTTACAATTAGGAAAGAACTTTCCTTATAGTCACAAGTCCTCAACAACTTGATGTTCATCTTATTGTGCATATTTGCATCCTGGTTTTAGTTAAATATTTTTTTTTAATACATACACCACGAAAACTGACATGGGATGAACTATATATGCAGATGCAAAGAGTCTAATATGCTATTTCTTACCACTGCTGAGGGAGGAGCATCAAGACCAACACAATGCTTCGCCTCTCACGAGTCATGATCCTTAAATATCATTGCTTCACAGCCAAGCAGCAGAAAATTCAATGTTTCATATGTAAGATTGGAAGTCACACATTGTATGTCCCTTTTACATGGCGATTCCTTGTTTTGGACGTCTTTTAAAAGAATCCGCTGTCTTCAGTCACTTCTGCTACCAGCTGCAGCTTTGTTAAAATATGGCTTTGGGTCAAGGAATGCTTTTGAAGTGGGGCTGCTGGCTCAGAAAGGCTTATTTAATTAGATGAAATCGCTTTTTTTCCACTCAGGTTTGCTATTCATTTCAAATGATCCATTTAGCTGGTGTTATGCTCTACCTGCTCATGGTTCAGTCAGACAATGGCCGTGAGATGTCATGACTTGAGTCCAGGAAACAAAGCCCATGCTTTAAGAATCAATTTTACTGAGCGGTAACAGTGGTGGCAGTAAGCTGATTTGAGCAGAAATTGGATCAGATATCACTGCCGTCAAAAAGCAGCTGCATGCGATGAAAGCAAATCCAATACTTGCTACGAGTGAGACTTTAAGCGCCTCTTCGAAAGAAAGGTGGCTATTGTTTATGGTAGGATTATGCTGATCGTGTTCCATCATTTTTTAAATGAGCACTATATCTCTAGAAGCTCCACTGAATACAATCTAGCCCTTTGTGGGACTTTCTGAATGTGTCTTTTTTCCCCAGTGGTTAATTTGTAAAAAAAAAAAAAAAAAAAAATGGTGGAGTAAAGCTTATTTCTCAGGAAGCCGCTGTGGCTCACACCTTGCACTGATCCTGCTAGGTCTGCCAAATGCAAATTCCAGCAGTTTCTACTAACCATCACACTGATATAAGTGTGAAATGTGGCATTATTCCAAGCCAACTTGAGGTGTAAGAATGGACTAGATACGCTAGATACGGACTGTCATAATAGAGGGCTGGTGCTTGTAAATACATGCAGGTGATTACGACTGGCAAATGCTAGCACAAGTCAAGCACTGCTTTTCTCTGTTTGTGTTGGTATTTTGTTTGTGAAGTCTTGCTACCAAGACCCCGAATGATCTCTCACAATACATCAGGACCTCCTCTTCACTTCTCAAGTTCTGCAGGAATCTGAACATCTGGCTTTTCAACTAAACCAGCGGTATATCTACACCTGCATTTCACAAATCTCCATAACATAACAAACTTTGAAATACCTTCCTAATCAAGGATGCCCTCCGTAAAATTGTTTACTGCAGCACTGATTGCGCCACCCACTTGAGCAGCACTTTAAACATGTCTCAGGGCTACCATGTACCCTGTATTGCAGTTTCAAACTGGCATTTTGACCTACAAATAAACCTTTTGCCAGGCTCAAACCTTCTATTTAATACATATCAGGCACCCCTAGGGTAGGCCCTAGGCATCCCAGAGGGCAAGGTTCATTGTATTTAGAAAGTAGGATATGCATGTTTAAGTTTTACATGTCCTGGTAATAAAAAAAATTTAAATTCGTTTTTTACTACTGCACGCCCTATATCTCCCATACAATTCAATTTGAGTTGCCATATTACTTATTATAAGTGTAATTTCCAAATGGGAACAGGTACCAATTCATGTTTGGTATCTCTGGAGTCCTAATGTAAAATCCTAACGTATGGTGGAGTCAGATTTTAGGTTACAATTCTGAAAAGGGCACTTTTAGAAATTTGTCATTTTCTTGTCTTAGCCATTTGGTGCCTGTAGCCTGCCTGGGTCATATGACTAGGTGTAGTTGACAGTTGGGTGTTGTGTATTGCTTCTAGACAGCCACAGACAATGGGGAGCTTTGGTATGACTGCATGGGCCATCACTGGCAGGATGGGTGAGAGGAGGTGGGCCTAGCCCACTTACACTTGAATAGGCTGTGTCCTGCCTCCATGCAAAGACCCTGTAGTTAGTCTGGAGCCAGGGCCAGGAAGGCAGGGCACCAGTGCACTTCGAAGGCATAACTGGGTATAAATACTGGACGTCAGACATCAACACTTCAGTACACTTCTGGACCTGTGAATTCTCTGCTGGTTGGCCTCCTGATCTGAAGTCTCGGGGACACAACATGGTTCCAACAACCTTGCACCTCCACGTGGACTCTGGCATCTGTGAGTCTACCCTGTTAGTGGTACCACCTCAGTCCGGGACCCTTGCAGGGTGGCTTAAGGTGCTCTGCTAGTCTCTGTGATCCAGCAGAACCAACGCATCTCCTCTGCTGTGTGGCACAAACCTGAGAAGAAGTGATGCATTGCCAATTCTGATTGTGACTGGACCTGTTGCAAAGACCCACACCGCATTGCACACCAATGGAACCACCGGGCCCACACATCCCTCATTGACAGTAGCCTTGACAACAATGCAGGACTCCGCACCGCAGACTTACATTTCCTTGGACCCCACACATCGCCTCACCTGCGCAACGCATCCTTGCACTGGAATTCACATCACAAGTCCTCACTGAAAGGATCCTCAATGATGACGCAGGGTCTCGCACTGCAGCCTTGCCGCATCTTGGAACCAACACATCGCTTCAGCTGCGCAATGCATCTTTGACTCGGATCCTCACAACACTCCGCAAACCAGGATTTAAAGTACATTATTAGGGTGCCTAACTGGGTCCCTGTAGCTGGCCCAAACTGCATCATGGTCGGCCTGAACTTGTGATTTTATCTCAATCTGGCACAGCCAGATATCCACAGTTGGCTCTTTGTGCCCTTTGTCATTTTGGTCTTGTTTTATTTAGTAAAAAAAAGTTATATTTTTATCTAACCTAGAGTGGGATCCTCTTTCTGTTGTGTTTTCACTGTATTGTTTGAAGTGTTGCATAAATACTTTACATGTTGCCTCTAAGTTAAGCTAGACTGCTCTGTGCCAAGCTACCAGAGGGGTAAGCATAGGTTCATTTGGAATTTGATTGTGCGTTACCCTGGCAAGAACTGTGGTTGCTGCTTGACCAGGACTCACACCCTAGTCAACGAACAACCCGAATTCTCACAAAAGGTACATAGATGAACCTGATGCCACTTCTATGACAACATTCCTTGAACCCAGAGAAACACCCACCAATGCATGATATGATTTTGTGACAAACCTCCAAGGAGAGAACATTATCTAAGAGAAGAGAGATTCAAGGAAATATTGAACCCAGGAGCATCGTACCCCTGCAACTAATGCCTTATCTTTATAACACACCCTTGTACGAAGACAAAAATTGGAACCATTATCATGAAAAAGCCCTCACCCAGCCACATCATTTGCACACCTGCCTAAAAGATACCAAAAGTCCACATCAGCATCAATGTAAAATGGAGTGAAAGGCTGTACCAGATAGGTGCCTTATTTAACAGCTACTTGTAATAAATGTGTGCTCCATAGCACCACATTACCATTAAAGAGAGAAACCAAGCACTCACAGAACACAAACATTTAAAGCCACAAAAAACAGTAGTAAAATCAAAGTGCAAAATGGACCTTATTTTTAAACTTGATTTAGGCTGCTATTTTGCAGGAACATGACCTTGCAAGCTGAATGGTGCAGCGTAGTTATCCCTGGCTCTAAAGTCTGTAATGATTTGTCATAGAGCTTCCAAAACTACTACTATTGGATCATAAATCCTTAAAAGAAACCTTTTTGCTTGACAAACTACTAGGTTGGTTTCTCAAGCTGGTTGGTGTACCACCCATCTTGAAGTAGCCTGATGCACAGTGTATGGTAGATAAATTACATTAACATACTGAAAAATAACACCAGGGGCCATAACATGATTGGCTGAGTGCCTGTTTTTTGATTGTGAGGTGTCTAAAGTTCAAACATATAACTCAAAATGTATCCAAGTTAAGCATTAACACCAAACGTAACACATCGAAAACAGTAAGTAGGGCGTTACCTCTCTCTGTTTCTAAGAAATGTTGAGTTATATGTTTGAACTTTAGACAATGTGTAATCAAAAATCCCCCATCAAAGCACCCTCATGATAGAGCACAAGAAGGCAGTGGAGTAAAGAATGCACTGAGCCTGCTGTTCAGTTGACTAAGAATCACAATTGGTAATGGAAGATGATACCTCAAAGGTATTCTGACCTTTTTCTGGAGGGTTGCAAAACCTACAGACAGAATGCTAGAAAACACCAGCAGTAATAGGAATACTGCTACTATAACCACACTTGTATGTGTAACTGCAGGAAAAACACAAATGCAAGCAGGAAAAACATCTGTATTTACACATCTAAAGGAAAAGAAGACTTTTTACAAACTGCTTTACAGTTCTGGAAATGGATGGAAGATTTTGGAAAAAGTACTTGGGACAGAATATGCAGAAACTACTGTGCATAAATACAATACAGCAACACCACGCCATAGCCGAAAATCAAAAGCAGATTCCTCCACTGTTCCAATGCTCGATCCACAGAAGGTTTTCCAGGTGAGCCAGTGTTTGGACAAAATATTAGCTACAAAAATATAATTTTGCAGAAATATTTTGTCAAGAATATCGGGATTTCAAATATATTGTGGACAGGAATATCGAAAGTAAAAATATTGTTTTAAGTGTTAATTTTAATATGTATGTTAACTGGTCGATGTTACAGTTTATTAATGTAATTCTGATTATTTGTGATTTTATTTCGCTGATTGGGATTTTAATGTTTGTAAATCATTATCTTCCCATTTAGAAGGGTTGCAGGACACTTTTTGATACGCTTTGATAATTAGTTTTGTAATTTTAGTCGAATGAAGATGTTTGTACTTTGTATTAATTTATAAGGATTGTTTTTTAATAGTTATTTATATTTTATGTAACCTAAATGTGCTTTTATGGCAAAATGCCGAATAAAGATCTTTTGACTGACTGAATATGTATGTAGTAAATATCATTGGATAAAATATCATTTTTAGTGTTAAATAGTATTAATGTATTTTGTTATTCTATATGTTTATTTTTTTATGTTTTCATTTTAGAACATTTTTTTATTTATTAAATTATTATTTGTAACTTTTAATTGTTTTACTGTCTTTTTTATTAATTATTGATTTTATTTTAGTAGCGGGATGTTGGTTTAATAGGGGATAGGATTGAGGAGATTATAAAAAAATGCTTATTTTAATTTTTATTTTCAACGTAATAATTTTTAATATATGCAATTTTAATTAAATTATAACATGTATTGATTTTTTATTTTTAGATTGAAATAAGATATAGTTAAGGGTTTTTATCAATAATAAATATCTAATTATTTAAAATATTTTATAATTTTTATAAAGCAATTTATTTGTCTTTATTCAGATGATTTACTTAAAAATAATAGATTTTGTATGAAATTGTTATACCTGTATAAAAATGTAAATAAATATTTATAAAAATAGATTATAAATTGTTATAATGTGAAAATGTAAGACATTTTTCTCAAAGTTTATTTAGAAAAGTTGGTTATTGAAATCAAATGTAATTGTAGTTTTTTAAAGATTTATTAATGTTAAAAAATAGCATTTTTGGAAATTTTATTACTAAATCAAATATAATTGTAATTTTTAAAATTTACATTTTTCTATAAATATTAATAGTTTAAACCAGTGCATTGTAATATAATCTTTTTGAAAATGTTATAATTCACTAAAGTGTGATGTGTAGCATTAATAGTGTATTTTGTCTTTTTAAAATAGAGTATCCCAGTTAAAATTAGCATTTTTAAGTTTTTACACCTTCCCCAAGTTTATTGAGATTGGAGTAGGAATAGTAAATGTCACCCCTTTAGTGTCCGACACCTTCCCTGAGTTGGTTTATATTGGAGTGGAAATAGTCAATTTTACCACTTTAGTGTCCAACACCTTCCCTGAATTGGTTTATATTGGAGTGGGAATAGTCAGTTTAACCCCTTTAGTGTCCACCTCCTTCTCTAAATTTGTTTAGATTGGAGTGGTAATGGTTAATGTCACCCCTTTAGTGTCCAACACCTTCCTCAAGTTTGTTCACATTGGCCTGCGAATAGTAAATGTCACCCCTTTAGTGTCCAACACCTTCCTCAAATTGGTTTAGATTGCAGTGGAAATAGAAAATATCACGCCTTTGGTGTCCATCAGCTTCCCAGTGTTTGTTTAGATTGAATTGGGAATAGTAAATGTCACCCATTTAGTGTACAACGCCTTCCCCGAATTGGTTTAGTTTGGAATCGGAATATCTCTTTAGTGTCCATCACCTTCTCCGAGTTGGTTTACATTGAAGTGGGAATAGTAGATGTCACCCCTTTAGTGCTTAGATTTTATACATATTTGTATAATATGCATCTTCACCTTTTTCTTCACATTCAATATATTTTTTATTTTTTCCACTTTTTACGTACAATTTTAAACATCATTTAACATATTTATAATAATTAGTATATATTGAATAATTGTATATATTTTATACTATAATTTACTTATACTTTTAAACATTTCGAACATTTTTTACATTATTTGATATGTTTAACATTTTTTATAATTTTTCCTTTTTTTAACATTTATTACACCTATTTACTATACTTCCGAATGATTTCTATGGGGATATAGGGCCTCATTACGGGTTTGGCAGTCGGTCGACCACCATGGCAGTAGTTGCGGTCGGACCTCCGTATGGTTGGTGGTCAGACCACCGTATTACAAGTCATGCTGGAGCAAAGACCACTGCGGACCTGCCGGCACTGCCAGGCAGCACAGACTGCTGCGGTCACAAGGCAGCACAAACAGGCCGGTGGAGCATGTGTTTCTGACGGACACATTACGAGGTTGCACACCGTGACTGAGGCGGTCCAACCACTATGTCCCAGCAGGCGGGAACGGGGACTATAAAGGGGGACACTCACCTTCAGGCAGCTTCACACATCTGGTGCCGCCATGGAGCCCATCAAGCACATCCTGCGACTGCTGCTGGTCCTTGAAGGAGACCAAAATCCACACCGCCATGGATGCTACCAACTGTAAGTACACACACCTCCTACCTGTCTCATCAACTGGATCATTGCACCATCATCCACATGGTAAGGGGCTCACACCATGGGCACCAAGTACACATCTCATTGTGTACACAGTCAGATGCAGACAGAAAGATGGACACATTCACAGTGACCATACACCCCCTTTGGGCAGGTCGCTCACACTGCACTGCAACACTACACAAAAAAACACGCCTGACCATCTCAGGCACAGGGACAGTGAAAGATACATAACATTCCCTCATACAACACCACCAAAACACCAACATCAAATACACAAAAACAACTCACACAATCACATTGCACACATGTCATGGACTCTTGTCACATTCAACACACATATGTATGGATGTGGCATGGAACACAAACAACACTACTACTAAATAGCCAAGCAATGGACACACACATCACAGCACAATGAAAGGACAATGGCATGCACAATAGACAGATAGACAAACAAACAAAGATCACTATGCAAATAATACCTGAACAATTGGGATGGGGACATCAGGAGCACTCAGGGAAGGAGGCTGCACTGAGACACAAATCACTCTGCACACACATGCCAATAAAACAATATTTGCATAGGCAAAGGGCGTACATCTATCTCTGGGTCAAACACTACTAAACCCAAATGGCATGCCTATCTGCACAATGTGGAAGTGCAAGTCAACAAAGCACATACAACCCTAACTGCATCGGACATCCTTTTACATGAAGTAGCTGCAAGGTGCACACAGCTAAATGGACACATGCACTGTCTAATGCAAACAAAGCTAGCTCAACTGAACACAGTCCATGTCCGCACAAACAAATCTGAAGCTAGCACACATCAAATGACTACATGATGCACATTAGAGGGACAAGTTTAACACCATAACTGTTCACACTGGACAACACAACATGAAATACTTACCATAACAAACAGTACACAGTGCTATAACATCACCATTGCATGAACACTCCATACATTAAACATTTTTCCCTTGTCTTGGGGGACAACAGCACTACACACAAACTGACATACTACAAACAACAGCAAAGGGAACAGCAAGCAGGCTGAAACACACCAAAATAGGCACACAACACAAGTCACTCAGGATCAACATAAAGCTAGAAAATGAATTCCAGGACAAAGGTCTACCCAATAAAACAACAACTGTTTGGGTTTATTATAAACAAATGAATCTGAATGGAGGCCATTGGCCAGTCCATGTAATGCAGAATTATAAAACAGGATTGTTCCAAAACGTGACTCCTAACTGCCATGTAACCCCCACAGGAAGGGGAACAAACGGGGTAGGCAGGCACCTCTTTGATCATCCTGGGGGGGTCAGATTTGGGAGGGGGGTTGTTCTTGAGTTTGGGAGGGGGGCTGCTTTTTGGGATGGGCAGGCTTCTTCTTGAAGGGGAGAGGTATGTGTGCTTGCAGGGGGCGGCAGGGGATGCCTTGGAGGTGGAAGGGAGGGGCTGGGATGGGGGTGGGGGTCTCTTGGATTTGGGACGGGGTGGAGGGAACAGGGGAAAGGTAGAGGTCAAACATAAAACATTTTTAGGCACACAGGGACAGTCAGCAGAAGGAGGTTGAGATTTGGATGTTGAGGGAGTGATTGTTTGCTGAGTAGGTGTGGATGTCAGGGGGGCACACTTCTGGGAGTTATGCTCGGGTTTGGTGAGTGTCTGCTTCATGGGTGAGTGAGAGTGGTTGTGGGTCTTAGGGGTCTGGGAGGTAGAGGTGCTGGGGATGGAGTGATGGATGTGTGTGTGTCTGTTGGGGTGGTGACTGCAAGATTGCTGGATGTGATGAATGCATGTGCACCTGTTGGGGTGGTGTCTGCAGGTCTGGTGCTTGTGGTGGATGTCTGGGTGTCTGCTGGGCTGGTGGCTGTGGGTATGATGGTGTGGTGGGTGTGTCAGTGACTGTTGGTGTGATGCCTATGGGTATGCTGGATGTGGTGTGTGTAATGCTGACGGTGGTGGGGGTGTCTAGGAAAGTTGTGGCTATTGTGTCTGTGGGTGGCTGTTCTTTGTGTGCATGCCTGTGTGTTTTGTGGTGCTGTGTTTGTGTGTGCTGCTCTTGTGTGTTGATGTGGATGCGTGCAGATGTGTCAGTGTGCTTTAGCTAGGTAGGGGAAGTGGGGATTTGGAGTGGGAAGAGGGAGGTGTAGGGGATACTGAAGGTGTGGGGTGACTGGCTGCCATCAGTGTGGAGACCACCGACTGAGAAGATCTCTATAGGTCAGCCATTGCACCATGAATGCCTTCCAGGTATGCATTTGTCTGTTATAGCTGACTTGCCAAACCCTGGATGGCATTCAAAATGTCTGACTGACCCACAGAGATCCTTCTCAGGGGTCAATAACCTCCTCACTCAGGGCAGGGGCTGAGGAAGAAGTTCCTGCGGCAAAGGAGAGGCCCATCTTGGGTGAGTGGACAGGGCCAACTTGGTGGGGAGCAACACGGAGGGTGGCAATAGAATGGGGGTGGCAGACAAGGATGGGAAAGGAGAAGGCCCCGATGTGCCGCCACCATTAGGTAATGTCCACTGGGGGGAGAATCCAATGATGATGATGGCACAGTCTCCCCCGTGGCACTCCCCTGGCCCTACAGGCCACTGGATCATTCTGTGTCAGTGGTATCTTGACCCAAAGTCCTGTGGCCAGATGATTCCCACTCAACTATGCCCCTTCTCCTTCACTTGCCGGTGCTGAGGCTGCAAATTCAAAGAGAAATAGAGTCATCACATGTCCATGATCACACATGAACAACATCTCTGATTAGCATATATTACCATGAAGTCAAGTAGGCCCTAGAAACAAACCCCACCTAAATGGCCCATACATGTGCCATACCATATACATGCATGCCATATGAACTGTCAGCAGTTGACCACAGAAAAATCAGGAACTCACACAACTACAATTGCAAGGCTGAAGTTGTGCAATCACAAGAACCACTCAAACATTAGAACACACCATCACCCTCAAAGCTTTTTCCCATGGAGTAGACCTCAGTCACCTGTTGGCATACAATCGTAAACCAATGTAAAATGCATTTCCACAGATCCCACACAAGGTCATGCACACATCTATTTATCACATACATGATGACCCAACAATAAGAAATTTTGATACAAAATCATGCTATGTTGATGGCAATAGTACAATATCCTGGTGAAGGTGACATGGAAATACCCATGTCACACTAGAAACATATAAAAAATGCATACTTCACCAAATAATATTTGCCCCAATAGAGTCATGCAGGTAGTGCTCAAGTTGCTCAGATAGGCCACACATGTGTCAAGGAAATGGACATTGTAGACATCATGTGCAATGTGTCAGGGAGAGATGTCCCCAAAGCACACAGCACAATGAATCAGCAATCCCCAGGGAAACCGCCACCAATGTCTGGCACCCCATACAATGACATACTCTGAGTGCCTCAGTAGAGGCCATTAGGCCTTTGCATGATGGAGAGATACAGAGATTTGCAAGTGCTTGTAGAAGGCGCTCAACATGTTGCCCAATGAGAATCTACATCACTGCCCCCATTTTGCTCATGCAAACCCAGATGTCTGACTCTGAATGAATGCCTATACCCAAATAAGTGATTTCAATATAACTACAAGTCACGCCATGATGCATGTCAACAGACAGGGCACAAACCTTACCCATTACACATGTGCAGTGCACTTTTCCACATGATGCCAAATAAAGGGTATTTCTGGCTCTAAAATCTAGACCTACCTGCCATGTTCTTCATTGCTAGTGCAGTTGTGCATGCTAAATGACATGATGATGTGTGAGGGTACGTGTCAGCTAAATAGCAATGGTGACACACTCCTGTCTGTGGCACAGCATGAAATGTATCCCCATTGTAAATGTACTATTCCACAAACAGTTTGCCATGCACATATATGTGAGGGAATACAGCTAAAGAGAAAGTGAAACATGTTGACTTGTAGGCACAAGGTATTTTGGCAACAGTGATGACACATAAACCATGTCAATGGACATTCTCCACTTCCCAAGGGAAAGTAGCAATCTATAGCTGCATCCAAAGAACAATGCAAGCCCTGTTACATGTATGTTGGCCATCTACACATTACAGACTGTAGTGAGGCACCAGCACCCATCATGCGCTGAAGGCAACTAGCTTCTGGGTGGCAAATGCCTACATACACATTTACTGAGACTCATGGCAGAAGACAGTGATCCATCACCTACTTACCTTTGGCCTGGAAGCTTCAGGAGTAGTGGTCTGTTGCATAGAAATGACGCCCACCACAACAACAAACAGTACTTGATTGTTTAATGTACACAGTTATATGTCGTGCCTGCAGAGCAAGTGGTTTGTGGATTCCACCCAGTTATGTCCTGGGTCCCTTGGTCAATAGGCAAGGCACATCAGTATACAATACATGACATGTCTACACAAACAATCACTCATCTACTGTGTGACACATGACTCATGCCTAATTGTCAGGGGGAGCTGTCAGAACCTAACTATATCACTTGGCAATAGGATAGTCAGGAATATGCCCTGTGCACACACCCTTGTAGCTGCTGTGCTGCCTTCTGGCCACTGCCAGAATGATCCGATGAGCACCCGGTTAACATTGGGAGAAATGCCCCAGCCAGGCCTCTGTGCTCTTCCGGGCCAAGTGTCTCAGGTCCTCCCACCTTTTTCTGCAGTGGGCTCTCCACTGGCAGTGAACCCCCAGGGTCCACACCTTCTTAGCAATGGCTCTCTATATTCCCTTCTTTTGATGGTGGTTGACCTACATAAATGCAAAAGACAAATCAAGAGATCATGTTCACAAGTCTCATCACAAATGGTTGAGTCACACACATGTCAGTAACTTCAGGCTAGAACTTTCCTATTTGTCACTACTCCCCAAATATGGATACATACAAGCCAATAAGTACAGGGACATGATTACAGATATACATTTCTCCATCTGCAGGCCAACTCACTACCCTGCTCAGGGCCTACAATGACTAAGCAAGCTTACTGACATCATGTAGGCCATGCTCTAGCAACCTGACTGAGATGTGAGCCACTATCAGAAAAATCACACCTCTGTGGCTTCTGAAAGTTAAGCTCCTTAGTTACGAATGGACCAACACATTTACACTATGTGAGAATGACTCTCTCCATACAGTCTCTAAAGGCAACTGTCAGAGTACAAACTCCTACATTACACATGGGTAACAATGAAGGGACTAGAATGGTGGTTACAGAAAGTGTCTACCTCGTCCATGTGTGGACATGTAGCCTAACAAATGCAGACTCATGCCACTTAAGGTTTTGGGGTTCTGTGTTATGTACCTGCACCACAGAACACTCCTTTGGACATATGTGCCCATCCTACAAAGATGGCATCCAACAAACAAAGGCATGTGTTGTGCAGTTTCTGCTATGTGATCAAGCTACTAAGTCACATAGCATGTCCTCCCAGGAATCAACACACTGTCTGCCCTGTCATTTATGCAATAAACCTGCACAGGACAAATATGACATGTGTGAAGGTGACAACAGGGCTGTGGAAGTAAAGGACCTGTCATGAGTCAAACACACACATTGACAATGATGCTAAGTGCACCTGTGGACTAGATTAGTAATTTGCCTCTGTACCATTCCTAATCTAAAAAAAGGAATGAGGCATTCTGGGCAGGATTTTACACCAGAGTCTCATATTGCCCACATGTCAGGATCTGCTGGGTTACAAGGAGGCGGATACGAGACGTGAAGTCAGTTGGTACAAATAGTGGCAATTGAAGGGCCATATAATCGAATTGGAAGAGATGACACATGGAAGTTTTTGATGGGTTCGGAATTTAAACAGAAAAGTATGTGGACTAATTTCATGGTTTTTGAGACTGGTGGACTATTTAAGATTTGTTGATGGAGATGGATTTTTTAATGTAATGTGGAGAAATGTGGGTGTCCCCTATTGATCAGTCCTGAGGAAGACCCGTGTGGAGTCGGTAATTGGCCCAAGAGCGAGAGGGGGGTCGAAACTTCGACGATGATGCTCTGGCCTGAATTTGGTTTATTTTTTTAGAAAGACCTAATTAGGGATATAATTCTGTTTGGGAAATAATATTGTGATTCAGTGTGGCTAAAGGAATAACCAACAGGTGATTTTATTGTATATTTTTAATGCACTTTCCGTTTTGTGTAATGGGATATCTATTATCTTCTATCTCTTTCTGAATCACGAGCACTTGATCTGATTGCACTTTGATCTGTCCTTTCTTTTTTGTTTTGGTAATACAATGGGGGACTGTGTAATTTGTATTTATATGAAGAAAGAACATATGTTGTATTTGGAATAAAGGATGTTCTTCGGATTTAATGAATGGTAATGCTGCATGTTTGTGTACGAGGGGTGAGGGAATATTTTTTTATAATCAGTTCTAAGGGGGTCCATGTTGTTTGGTAACAAGGGTTACAGGGAGTGGGCACAGTGCCACATTTGTGCAGCCACAGTGACTCCACCCCAGCTTAGTCTAGGACCTATACTGGGAGATACATGTGACAGGCCCTGGTCTCTGTAGGCTGAGCAGACGTAACCTACCTGACAATACATTCACATCACTTCCAGGCATGACAGTACATCATGTAGCCAACAGCAATTTGGCATATGGTGTGTGTGGCAACCTAGAGGGCAGAGTGAGTCATGATATGACTTCAAAACAACAGTTTAGTAAGGGCAGATGTGTTTAGAAATCTCTGTGGTACCATACACTTTGCTCACATTACTTACAACTGATTCATACAACATGCATACACAGCTCATACTGTCATGCATATATATCTAGTCTGAAATTTACAACACTCATGAGGAAAGATGTCAGTGGATGGCAGTAATGTCTCCTCGCCTAGTTATGTACATCCAAAACAAGGAGGATTTTGGAACCCCAAAAACCCACACAACACAATGAGAATAAACTTTACATATGCCACTGGTCACCAGTATCTGAACATTGTCAGTCCTATTGGTGCTACACAAACTGCACCAACAGGCACAGGAGTAGTGAACCTGGCACACATGGCCACATTCAAGCTTGTGAGGAGAGAAAGGATGGTGAAGCACAGAGCAAACAGTGCGCATGAGGTACTTACCTGCTCCTCTGGTGCACCATGGGGCTCTCCATATAGGGAGAGACTCTCATCCACTAGCCACTGGAAAGAAGGCAGGTGCCCTATCACCTACTGGTTGTGTCATGATTACTCGCAGAGGCGGCACACAGCAACTCAGGTAGTGGAGGTCTTGCTGACAGCAGTGTCAGGCGTCAAGTGAATGAATCTGCAGAACATGGCGGTCATGTCCGCCATTTACATAGCCATCACCACCAGCAGACAAAGCCATTGGCCCGCGACCACCACTAGCAACAACATTAGCCTATGACTGTGTCTGCAACTGTTGCAACTGCCTACCACCATGATGACTTCCACTGGCGGTTGCTTCTTAATTTCCAGTGCAGTAGGTCAGGCACATGCTATTTTGGCACCCTCAAATGCTGTACTTGACTATGTGCACCGTGTCACACCCAAACAACATGTGATGTAATCGCACATATATCATTATGTTGTATTGTCGAGTTGGTCCTTCTCCTCAAACAACATATTAAGGGCACAGATGGCATTTAACAGCAGTGCCTGGTACACCCCGCCAATGGTCTTTTTTTGCACTTGAGGGAGGTAGTCGCATTTCGAGGGGCAAGTGTGTCGTAGTTGAGTCAAATACCATGTAGTGGACATATCTGTGTGAAGACATATGGGTCACATGTGACTCTTGCATAGTTACCAGCTGGAATGTGTACTGGGGGCCATGTCTATGCAGTCTGAAATGCCATGTCACATGATATTGTTGGCATGCATCATGTATGTTGCTGTGTTCACACTGACCAATGTTAGAAATCATGTTTTGTCACACATAGGTACCCACGGAGAGGGAGGAGACATCAACCTCCTGACTACCATCCACTGCCAGACCTGTAAACTATGGACCATCGCAACGTCATAATGTAA
Organism: Pleurodeles waltl; assembly: GCF_031143425.1. Taxonomy (NCBI): domain Eukaryota; kingdom Metazoa; phylum Chordata; class Amphibia; order Caudata; family Salamandridae; genus Pleurodeles; species Pleurodeles waltl. The sequence continues at coordinate 1,073,402,698 of NC_090444.1, forward strand.
AACCTAGGCAAACAATAGTGGACTTGAATCGTCAGTTGGAGCCAGATCTGATGCCAGCTATTTGTCACCCAAACAGCATACCATCCATTGTACAAGTTATGTCGGTATTGCATTTGCTGGCCACAGGGTCCTTCCAACATACAGTGGCACTGTCAGCTGATATGTCCCAGACTCTGTTTAGTCTGGTGTTGAGGGATATCCCCTCTGCAATATTGAAACATCTTAACACCTATATCCAGTTTCCTTGACATTAGAATTCAGCCAATGTGAGGGCAGACTTTTATGGGGCTCATTGATGCAAATATGTCCCATTCCTTGGCAGGAGACTCAGCATATCCCAACCATCCTTGGTTGTTGACACCAGTAGGGAATCCAACTACGCCAGGGGTAGTCTGCTTCAATGAAGCCCATGATAGAACAAGGCGGTCGTGGAGCGAGCTTTTGGGCTCCTGAAGGACAGATTTTGGTGCCTTCACTGGACAGGTGGAACCCTCCTCTACTCACCTAGGAAAGGGGGTCAGATCACTGTGGCATACTGCAAGTTCTACAACCTCGTCCTGGTAGGGACATCCCATACATTCCAGAAGAGGGGGAGCCTGGAGTGCCACCAGGTGAGACACTTGAAATGCCAAGTGAGAATGAGAGAGGTGAAGAGGAAGGAGCTAACTTGTGGGAAGATCTCATCAACAGCTACTTTTCATGAGTGAAAGTATGTCCTGTGATGATATGATTGTGACTTTACAATGGACTGTGGCTGTGATAATGTGTGGAGTTTGTTTCACACAAAACAGCTAAGAAGCTGACACTCTGCAACGACCAGTCAAGGGCAGTTAGAATAATTTTCGTTTGGCACACCCCCACCTTGAGGATGTTGTTTTTTAGAGTTAGTTTGCCTGCAATGTAAGTGGTTTATAAGTTCCTGAAAATGTGATTTATGTCATGGTTATGATTCCAAGCCTATTCTTCTTGTTTTGTCCTTGTTCAGGTACCTTCCCCATGACATCCTCATGTGGGCATTCCAGAATTGTTACACTGGCAGGTTTGTGATGCTGTTACGACAGACATGGTTTGTTCCAGGTAATGTTGGTCACATATTTTGGGTGTTGGAGAGCTGTGCCAAGACAGCTTGCACAATGTCTTGGTAGAAGGTCAGAACTGCCTATTAAGACTTGCTGTATGTGCTGTGGATAAGCCACTTTCATCATGTCGGTCAGCATATGGGCATGATATATGTAGTCACAGATGTCAAAAGATCATTTAACCTTTACATTCACTAAACACTTTTTGCATGGTCGATATGTGGCTGTCGATGTGTTTCAAAATTGCAGGCCACAGTGCCTGTGTCACAACACTGACACATGTGTGTGTCACACCTCAAGATGAATGGTAACTGGATCATGATCGGCCTGTGATCAGGGATTGTTGCACTGCCATCTGTCTGTATCTTGGATTATGTGGTGTTGGAAATTTTGGTGTGGTATGTGATAAAGCTTAAGCTGGTGACATCATCCACTTCCATGTTTGCCTATTCTATGGGTCAATGTCTGGCAAATCCCTCTCCTCTTTGGTCTGGGGGCCTGTACCTTGGGATACGTACTATGACTCAGTATGAGTTACACATTATTGTTTGTAGATGTCCAGACATATGGACAGCCTATGTGCTTTACTCTGAAATTAAATTCATTTTTGTGACCAGACACTTGTGCTAATGTGTGGTTTGTGTAATGATTATGGTCCTGAGTCAGACACTGTGTACCCATGAGATATCCCTCCTTGAACAAGTAGCTTGTGTCCTCATCATATAGTCCACACAGTCTTACATTTCTATATAGTAATCAGTGTAAATGAAGCAAGCAGACAACAAGTTTGTGATGGGTGAATTTATTACAATGCTGGGGCAAACCATATACTGTGGAAAGACGTGAACTTAAAAGTAAAGTGAAGGGGTCAGTCATGGTGGATGAAATTAAATGTATAGATGCCATACCATTGGGAATCCTAAGTCCAGAGTATTCCTCCCATTGGAACAGGTAGGTGGTTCAGGATTAGTCAACAGAGAATATGTGTGGCACACAAAGGAGGTCATTTAGGAAGAGGTCACTTGCTCACAGCGGTGGATTACTTGCCATCTGCAACTCATGGATTCTTTGGTGGAAGTCCCCACTTGCACGGGTGGGCTGCTGCTACAGAGGCAGGGGTGTCTGGTGGTACCTCTGGCAAAACCTTCCTTCCAGTGGCTAGCACTGATGTTGATGGGCTTGGTGTTGCTGCACCAAAGGAAAGGGTGGAGTGCTGTTGAATAGCCCCGTTCAGGGTGGTGTTGATGTCTTTCATTGCCCCAATAGGGAGGCCTTGTTGATGTCCCTCATCACCCCTATTGGGGAGGCCATGTCTGGGTCTCCCATTGCTCATGCATGTCCCTATAGATGTCCCTCTGTAGCTGTTTCTTTTTTCATGAGTTCTTCAGTACTGGGTCCATCATGCTTTGCGACTAGTGATAGATGCCCAAGATATGGCTGATGGTGTCCTGTCTGATGGCAGCCCCAGTGGCCTCACCCCGCTGGCCCAAAACATCCCTCCCATGCACCCTACCCCCATGGACCTGTGCCCTTGTAACAGGTTGCCCACTCCCACTTGTTCCTGGATCCTCTTGTTCAAAGTGTTGAGCGGCAACTCAAGATCCAGGACTTGGGGGCACGAGGTTGTCAACACCGTGCTTGGTACACAGGTAGAGGGCGAATAGATGACTGAGATGTTGTGGCAACCGGGCTGGGAGGTATTGATATGGGCACAGTGAGACTCACTGTAGCCGTCTAACTAGGTTGCCTAGATGGGCCAGGGGCGTTCTCCTCATCCAGCAGTCCAGGACTGCTATTATCACTGAGGGCTTCATCCAGGGGCTGGAAGTCTCATCGGTGGCCTCTGTGTGCTCTGTGGCTGCTCGACCTGTTGATGTGAAACATACAATGTTACTTGTTGTATTGTGACATCTACCTGCAACAATTTAGTGTTTCAGTAAGCAGAGACCTTGTTCAAAGTTAACTTGCAGTTGATCTAATTGTGCCTAGTGACAATAGTATTGGGTGTTTTTACTTAACGTGTGAAGTTTGACAATTTTGTTTGAACCAAGCAGCTGATGTGCTGTGCAGATCATGTGCACTTTGGAGGATGGCCTGGAAATGCCATCTTATCACCTGTAAAGGCAAAAGAGTGTCTGTGTAAGATATGGCTTTGGCCATTTTGTGGCCTAGTTGATTGAGATGCAGGTGGTGACAGGAATGATTAAGTGGTGAGTATAGTGTGAATTTATCTGCTGCCAATACTATTCTTGTGTTGCATGTTGAGGCCTTTGGAATCATTGTTTTGCACACTGGGTAAGGTGTCCTTCCTGTCCTCAATAGTTTCATCATTGTTCGCAGGTCAAGATGGAACTAGTTAGACAGACACATCTCTGAGTTGGGCATGATCAGTATCTTGGTCCTTCCCAAGTGAGTAAATGTCAATGAGAGTTAGAAAGCAAATGTATTTTGACAAGTGACCACTGGTCTGGTGTTTGAGTAACAGTTACGGGGCCTGCTAGAAGTTGCAGTCAGGTCACTCCCTATACTCCCAGAGACTTGACATATGTTAGACTCCCAATTGAGTGAACTTCAAATGGTGACCACTGGGCTTGTGTTTGTATTTTCTGAAACAGTGCCTCCTGGCATTCCCATTCATGTCACTCCCTCTACTTCTCCCACTTGACAAATGTTTTTCTCCCAGGTGGGTACATTTTTGGGTTACCTACTGAGGGTATTTGGAGACGAGAACACTTGTCTGGTGATTGTAGTTACAGAAACATGGCCTATTGTGAGCTGTAGTCAGCCCAGTCCCTGTACTTCACAAACTAAACTGTTGCTATCCCGTCAGGTGAGTGAACTGCATTTTGGATTTGACAAATAGGTATATTGGGCAGGAGTACACTGGTCTGATGGTTGTAGTGACAGAAAAATGGCCTATTGTGAGCTATAGAGAGCCCAGTCTCTGTACTTCATACACTAAGCAGTCGGTATCCCCCCAGGTGAGTGAACTGCATTTTGGATTTGATAAACAGGTGTACTTGGGTGAGAGTGCACTGGTCTGGTGGTTGTAGTGACAGAAACATGGCCTAATGTGAGCTGTAGTCTGCACAGTCCCTGTACTTCACACACTTAGCAGTTGGTATCCCTCTAGGTGGGTGAAATACATTTTGGATTTGATAAGCAGGTGTATTAGGGCAGGAGTGCACTGGTCTGGTGGTTGCAGTGACAGAAACATGGCCTGTTGTGAGCTGTAGTCAGGTCAGTGGCTCTTCGAAACACTCTCTACCCATGGTATCCTCCCAGGTAAATAGACTTCAACTGGGAGTTGACAAACAGGGGTATTTTGGCAAGTGACCACTGGGCTTGTGTTTGTAGTCACAGAAACAGTGCCTCTTGGCCTTGGGAGTCATGTCAGTCCCTCCACATCCCAACACTAGATAACTGTTAACCTCCCAGGTGAGTGTAGAGCATTGGAATGGTTACAGACAGGTGTATTTGGGCCTGTGAAGCCTGTGCTGTTGTTTGGAGTCACAGATCCAAGGCCTGCTGGCAGGTGCAGACATGTCACTCTCTGTGCTACACACACTGGACAAGTGTCATCCTATCCAGGTAAATCTACTTCAATTGCTCTTTGTTCATACAGATCTCTAGTATCACCATCCCACTGTGGTAGTGTTTGTAGTTACAGGAACTGTGACTTCTGGGAGTTGTAGTCATGTCAGTCCCTAAACTACACACCTTGTACAGATGTCATTTCTGAAGGTGACTACACTTCAGTTGTGATTTGCCAAAAGGTAGTGTTTGGACAGGTGTGCACTGGGTTGGTAAGTGGAATGACAGTAAAAGAGGCAAAAGGTGACTTAGGTTCATACATGACATGGCCTTTTGGTAACATTTGTATTGTTGTGATTTACGAGACTCTACTCCACCAGGTATTCCTGTCAAACCCTCAGGATGCAGGTTGGCTAGGACCTTCTTCTCCCAGAGTAGTATCTGTAATGGGACAGTGGGAGGTCCACAGCCAGTCTTCTTGGCCCGCAGCTGGTGCCTGAAGACCAAGGAATGGACCTTGCCCCTGAGGTTATTCCACCTCTTCCTGATGCCCACCCTTGTGTGCAGGGTGGTGCCTACAGCATTGACTCTGTCAACTCTCCTGTCCCATATGTCAATTTTCCTACTGAGAGGAGTATGCAGAACTTGTGTTCCAAACAATTGTGACTCTACTCCTATGATTTCATCCACCATGACTCTTAACTCTTCATCTGTGAAATGGGGATTTTTAAGGCGTGGCATGGTGGTAAAATAAAAAAAAAGCAAATTGTGGTGACAGGGACTTGGTTGACGGGAGGTGCACTAGAGGGTGAATGGTCAAGGGTGTGTGCAGGGTGTTCTACTGGATGAAGAAATATTTGGGGGTATCTAATCTATGTGCTCTCAAGACACAGGTGCTCTGGCTTTAGTGTGTTGCAGTGTAGATGCAAAGGATTTTGACGTGTGAAGGTGATTTTTATAGTGTCCTTTGCAAGTGTGTCCAGTGTGGCAATGTGTGTCAGCTGCGTTGTTTTCAAATGCATCCAATGTGCAGTTGTGTTTTACATTGTAGACCGCGGACCACCATGGTTTGGACCACCATTGGCTGACCGCAGGAAGGCACTGTATTTATCCAATATGGGGCTTAAGAATGCAGCACACATAGAAAATGAAAAACGTTCCTCGTCACCCCTCTCCTGGTGAGGCTTATCCTTTTGACGTATTCCCAGGTTTACCAGGTTTGGTAAAACTGGGAATGTGCAAAAAAAACACAGGAGTTGTGTGGGAACACCCATACAATGCCCATGCAATGCCTCCTTTTGTGCAGAGTAATGCAACACAGCGATTGCACTGCCTTGCATTACTCCAGATTTTTTAATCCATTCAAAACCACCAAAGTAGCTTTGTGTGGCCTCAAAAATCTGACTTAGAGCATTGCACCATGCATGTACCATATTGCGTCATGCAAACATGGTACAACACTCTCATAAATTTGCCCAATAGTGTAGATTTTTAGTGGTCTCAACAAATACTTTGATTAAAGTATTGTATGGTTTGTATGGCTTTGTGAAAGGGATGTTGGTATTTTGATATTCACCATGCATGGTGTATATCTGAGTGAATGGTATGGTACAAATTTGGAAGGTCTTATCCATCATTTAGGGTATAAAAGGAAGGGTTCTTCTTTATAGAGCCTCATTATGAGTGTGGTGGTCACCGTTGAGAATATGTTTCCCGACAAAATGATGGCGATCAGAGATGTACTCAGCCATGGTGGTGATGAACTTAGCACCACCTGGCTGATTACAACTCCCCTCACCGCAAGCCTTTCCATGGTTGTTTCACTGACATGGAAAAGCTGGAGGTGAGGGTGTGCTGGCAGCCAAAGGGGTAACACTGTACTGCCCATTCCCACAGCATGTGCAGTGCAGGGCCCACCCTGCCAAGCACTGTCGGAATGCACACTGCTTTATAGACTATGCGCATTCCACGGGTGCTGGATGGCACCCTCTCTGCTACGATACAGGACTTGGCTTCCTTAAGGGAGCTGAGTCCTATATCGTAGCAGAATCCCTTCGGACTGACTGGCGGGAACGCGTATTACAATGTTCCTGCCAGTCAGCCCAGTGGGAACATTGGAATACACTCGGGGGGTGTCACCCAATGGTAGTGGCGTTCCCCCACCGAGATTGGCAGTCATAAGGCGAGATTGGTGGTCATACGGTGGGAACCCCAAACCTGTTATGAGGCCATATGTGTAATTGTTAAATGGTCTGGGGTGTCTATGGGGCTCGTTATGAGTTTGTCTGCCTCACCCCCGCTGTATTGTGAAGTTTCTACCAGGCCGACTTGCAGGAACATTGTATAACAACGTTCCCACCTGTCAGCCGCCATGGTATTGATCTCGGCTCCCTTAAGCACAATAGCACTCCCAGAAAGCGCACTGTCTGCAAAGCAGCCAGTGCACATTCCGAGGTTGCTGGGCAGGGGAGCACCCTACACTTTGTTTCCACCAACCTTTTCATGGTAGGGACTTCGACTGCCTTCAGCCCATCGAGAACCATGTTCCAGGCAGGCACGGCAGACCTCCTGGAGTGCAGTGGTCTGACAGCCACCACAAGTTTGGTGGTCCATGGACCACCAGACTCGTAATAAGGCCCTATGTCTTGGTATCTTCTAGGACCAGGTGGGACATAATTGGTGGCTTTTTTAGTGTGTGTAATAAGACATTTTAAAGAGTGCATAGGTGCTAGTTGGCCTGTTATTTGTTCAGGGATTTTGGGTAGTATGTTTTCAAGGATTAGTCTTGAGAGTTGTTGAGAACTAGTGCTTGCTTGTTTCTCTCATAGCTTGCAGAATACCTGTAACTTCTATTTCTGTAACATTGGTGGGGTGGTTGTGCTCTTTTACATGAATCACAATATTTTCTTTTGTAGTTGCCCTTCCATAGCGTGCATTAGAATAATATTTAGTACATTTCCAGTTTATAATTTCTGACTATGCACTTTCTTGGCTGTAGGTGTAGTCTATGTGACTTAATAATTGCTTTCCTTTTTGAGAAGTGATAGATTTGCCATCTTATCTGTAAGTAGTTTAATAACATCAATATATATTGTAGTTTAACTTTTCCATCGTAGTTATTAATATTTTAAAAAATGCAGTTACTTTTATTCACTTACTTGTATATTTTATATATGTTTTGCACAGTTTTGCAATTTTTCCTTTCACCTTGTTTTAACATGGAGCAGGAGTTTGTTTTCTGTCAAAAGAAGGTAAAAAGTTTGAATAATTTAAAATGGTATTTTTTGCTAGGTTGTCGAAGTTTAGGGAGTTAGGTTTATTTTTGGTTTCTGTTTGAGTGAGTTTCTAATTTATTATTAATGTTGCTTACTTTATTATATGGTCCCTGGTGATTTGTTGTAATTGAGATTTTCTAGCAATTTGTTAGTTTGGAAGTTCTTTTTTTCTTTTAGGTAGGCTGTGTAGAACGATAAAAGTCACACAGTGTGTTACTATTTACTTGTTAATTAATAATTAATTAATAATATAGTTTAGTAACATTTAATTTTTAGTTTAATTATAAGTATTACTTACTTGAATATGTAGCTGTAGAGTTGTATATTTCATTTATAATCATTTGTTGCAAGAATCCAGCAGAGTTTCCTGTTCTTGCAGTGTTGGTGTATAAATTTACTTTAATTAGTGTGTCCTTATATTGGGCCTGGTTCCGAGTTTGGCAGTCGGACCGCTAGACTGACATGTTGGTGGGCCCAAAAAGTCCACTGTGCTAGCGGTTTCCAGACCGGCGTATTACAATGCAACCAGGCAGGACCATTGCCCACCAAGTAAAAAGGCAGACCGCCAGCAGTGCAGTGGCTTGTATCTAGGTGGTCTGACCTCCAGTGCTGTCAGCACTGCCACCAATCATGGAGCCTATCACAACTACAGTGTCCTCATTGCGGTTAGCCAATGGGGGTTGGCCACCACAGTCTTCGTTTAGCAAAGTAACAGACAAATGTGCATTGGATGAATTCAAACACAACACAGCAGACACACATTAGTCCAGTGGACACACCTGCAAAGCACGCTTATAAAACACACCCCTTCACAGACCACACTCCTCTGCATTTCCACACAGAGCCAAGCAACCAGGACCCATATTTATCACTTTTCACGTAGATTAGGAAGCCTTTTTTCCAACATCCCATAGAACATCCTGCACACACTTTTGTCCATTCACTCCCTATTGCACTTCCCCTGTTAAGTGAGTCCCTGTCACCCATTTTTTTCCACCATTTCACATTCCGAAAATCCCACTTTCTCCGAAGATGAGTTGAGAGTCGTGGTGGACGAAATCATAACAGTAGAGCCACAATTGTTTGGAGCCCCAGTCTAGCATAGTCAACAGAGTAAATGCTGTAGGCACCACCCTGCGCACAAAGGAGGACGTTAGGAAGAGGTGGAACGACCTCAGGGGCAAGGTGCATTCTTTGTTCTCCAGGCACCAGCTGGAGGTCAAGAAGACTGGCTTTGACCCTCCCGGTACCCCATTAAGACTCTTTCCCTGGGAAGAGAAGGTCTTGGCCATCCTGCATCCCAAGGGCTTGACAGGCATACTTGGGGGAGTTGAGTCTGGTAAGTTACCACATAAAAAAGTCACAAAAATGCAATGGCATGCAGACTCACAGCTCAGCCTTTGCCGCTGTCTTGTTCATGTACTTCAGCAAAATTCAATATCCAGAGTATCTGAGTTTAAACACTGTCACCCATCAACACAGCTACCTAAGCCCATCATGTCATATATCCAAATGGTGCTTGTAAATCTCACAATACCAAAAACACATTCCAGGATTCGTGGTATGTCCCAAAACGTAAATATATGCTTAAACCTAAATGCAGCCTACATACAAATATGTAATACCGAACTTTTGCCAAGTGTTGGGGAGTATAGGGAGTGACCTGACTACCAATCCCAGGAGGCCTTGTTTCGCTAACACCAAACACCAGCCCAGTGTGCACTTGCCCAAATATACCTGTCTGTAAACTCTCAGATGAAGTTACTCACCTGGGGCTATATCATCTGTCAATGTTGGGAAGTAGAGGGAGTGACCTAACTGCAAAGCCCGAAAGGCCCTGTTTCTCTAGCTCCAAACACCTGCAAGGTGTATACTTGCCCAAATATACCTGTTTGTGAACTCTCAAGTGAAGTGTACTCACCTGGGAGTATACCATATGTCTAGTGTTGGCAATAGAGGGGGTAACCTGACTGAAAGCCAAATGGGCCCTTTTGTTGTAACTCAAAGCACCAACCCAGTGTACACGTGCCCAATTACCCCTGTGTCTTCACTCTCAATTGAAGTGTACTCTCCTGGGAGGATACCTTATGTATAGTGTGTGTAGTAGAAGGAGCGACCTGACCACAGCTCCCAGGAGATCCTGTTATTTTAACTCCAAGCAGCAGCACAGTGGTCACTTGGCCCAATATATCAGTTAGTGAACTCACACATTGAGCGTACTCACCTGGAAGGATACCATTTGTACAGTGTGTGCAGTGGAGAGGTTGACCTGACTGCAACTCACAGGAGGCACTGTTTCTTTAACTCCAAACACAAGCACATTGTGCACTAGCCCACACACCCATGTTTGCTAACTCTCAATTGAAGTTTACTTGCCTGGGAGGATAAGGTTTCTCAAGGGTTGGGAAGTAGATGGAGTTACCTGACTGCAACGTCCAATAGGCCCAGTTTCTCGCCTCCTACCATGAGCACATTGTACACTACCCCAAATACCCTTGTTTGCTAACTCTCAATTGAAGTTTACTCACCTGGGAGGTTAAAATGTGTCAAATGCTGGGAAATAGAGGGAGTTACCAACTGCAAAGCCCAATAGGCCCTGTTTCTTTGATTTCAACCACCAGCTCATTCTGCACTAGTCCAAATACCCTTGTTTGATAACTCTCAATTGACGTTTACTCACCTGGGAAGATAAGGTGTGTCAAGTGTTGGGAAGAAGGGGAGTGACCCCCATTGCAAAGCGCAATAGACCTGTTTCTCTAACTCCACCACCAGCACATTGTGCAGTACATATACCCTTGTTTGCTAACTCTCAATTGAAGTGTACTCACTTGGGAGTATACCATTTTTCAAGGGTTGGGAAGTAGAGGGAGTGACCTGACATCAACTCCCAGGAGGCCCTGTATCTCTAACTTCAACCACTAGCACAGTGTACAGTTGTCCAAATACTATTGTTTGCTAATTCTCAATTGACGTTTACACACTTATGAGTGACCAAGGTAAAGATCATGCCCATCTCAGAGACGTGTCTGGCTACCTAGCTCCAGCTTGATCTGCTTACCCAAGAGTAAGCTATTTAGGACAGGAATGACACCTTACCCAGTGTGTACAACAAGTATTCCTAAGGCCTCAAGATGCATCACCAATTTGCTATTGGCAATAGACACATTGCACTGTCCACACGATGACTCCAGCCACATATGCAAAAAGTCCTGGGTTTGCCTGCATTCCACTCAACTAGGCCTCCAAATGGTCAAAGCCCCATGTTGCCTCTCCACTGTGTAGGCTGCACTGGTGGTAAGATGTCATTTTTGAGCCATCTTACCAAGTGCAACTGATCTATACATCTCAGCAGCTAGTTGAGTCAAAATAAGTTTGGCCTGCTTCACACGTCATGTCAAATCACCCAATACCATGGTAACTTGACACAGTTGGATTCCCTACAACTTATCTGTGTCCAGTGTCTCTGCTTACTGTAAAACAAAACCTTTGGAGGTAGATGTCGCAATTCAATCAGTAACAATGTATGTTTTACACAACAAGTGGATTTGTCACTGGGCACACAGAAGCCGCTGAATGGACTACCACTACTCTCCTGGAAGAAGCCCTCAGTGACAATAACACTCCTGGACTTGTGGATGTGGAGGAAGGTCCTGGCACATTTAGGCAACCTGGTCAGATGGCAACAGTGAGTCTCGCTGTGCTCACAATGTCACCTTGCAGCCCTGTTGCTTCCACATCACCATTAACCATTCAACCCCCAACCTGTGTACCTGGCAAAGTGTCCACCATCTTGTGCCCCCCAGTCCTGGATGCTGAGGCGCAGCTCAACACTTCAAACACTGAGGGTCAAGGAACCAGTTGGAGAGGGCACAGGCTCATGGGGGTAGGGGGTGTAGGAGCGTTGTTGTGGGCCAGCAGAGTGAGGCCACTGGGGCTGCTGTCAGCCAGGATAACATCAGACATGTCTTGGGAGTCTATCAGGAGTCCCAGAGTGGGGTGGGCCAGGTGTTGACCGAACTCCTGGAAATCAAGCAGCTACAGAGGAACACGCATAGGGACATGTGTGAACAAATGGAGACCCACAATTCCAACATGGTCTCCCTAACAGGGGTGCAGAGGGACATTCACACAACCCTGAGCAGGCTTTTCAAAACCAATCTTCCCCTTCCTTTGACCATCAACAGAAGGCCCATGTACCTTAGCACCAGCCACAGAAAGGGAGGATCTGTCAGAGGAACAACCAGCCACAGGCACCCCTGCTTCTGTAGCAACTGATTTCCCCCCCCCCTGCAAGCAGGAACGTCCAGCAGGACACCCACCTCTACCAGCAATAATCCTCTTTCTTAAGTTCCTCCTTTATGTGTCACGCATAAACTTTGTGGACTAATCCTGAACCACCTACCATTTCCAATGTGAGGAGTACTCTAGACTTTGGACTTTCAGTGGTATGGCATCTACTCCAGTGATTTAATTCATCATGACTGACCCCTTCACATTTCTTTTTTCTGTTGAGGTGTGTCCAATATATTGTCTGTTACTCGTAGCTTCACAATAAAATCACCCATCACTGACTCATTATTTGCTGATTTTGATTTCACAGACATGTAGCTATATCAGATCATGTGAGCCATATGATGATGATCCGAGGTACTTGTTCAAGAGAGGATCTGTTGCATGTGCACAGTTTCCAGCTCAAGATTACAACCACCCCACTCAAAAATATGCATACAAGTGTCTGGTTAAGCTAAACATGTTATTACAGTGTTCAACACATAGACTGTCAATATGTCTGACCTATTGGAAATTATAAGTGATTGACACATACTGAGTAAATGAACATATTTACAGGTATAGACCTCCAGACCATGAAAGGATGAGATTTGTCAGACCCGCCATGTAGAATATGTAAGCATTAAAGTGGTTGATGTCACCAGCTTGAGCCTTTCACATACCACACCAAAGTATTTCAACATCACATACTTTAAAATCAAGACAGAAGGCAGGTCAACAGTTTTTGATCACAGGGTCATTATAATCCAGTGCTCATGCATCTGGTGGTATGACACAAACATATGTCAGTGTTTTGGCACAGTCACTGTGGCCTACATTGATGAAATACATCTACAGCTATATAAAGGTCAGACAAAAGAAGTGTTTAGCCAAGGTGAAGGGGAACTGACTTGGCCGTGGTCTAGCACTACACATTTTCTGATCACATGATGACATACAAGATGCTTCAGGCACTCCACAGGACACAAAACGAGTGCAATGGGCACTTCAGAACTTCCATCCAAGCACTGTGGAAGCTGTCTTGGCACAGATCTCCTACACCCAAACTCGTTGACCTACATTACCTGGAACAATCCATACCTGCCAATCTCACAACTCTAAAATGCCCACATGAAGATGTCATGGTGAAGGTACATGTACAAAGAACAAAACAAGGAGTATAGGCTTAAACCTTTACATATGACACAGTCACAAAGCAAGCATATGAAAAAACAAAGCGCATTGAAAGAAATGTGACACAAACAAAGCAACAACATCAAGGTGGGGATGTGTCAAAAGCTATCTCATCAATCAGCTTTTGGCTGATTTTTGCAGAGTATCAGCTACCTAACTGTTTCAAAAACACTAAACTCCACACATTCTCACAACTACAGTTCATTGTACAGTCACAGTCATGATATCACATGACATACCTACACTCATGAAAAGTAGCTGTGGATGAGTTCTTCTCACACTGCATCCTCACCCTCGTCTGGCATGTATGGGATATTCCTCCACATGGCGATATTGTGGAACATGCAGCATGACACAGTGATCTCAAACACTTTCCTGGGTGAGTAGAAGAGGGTTCCACCAGTCCTGTTCTAATGGCAAAATCTGGCCTTCAGGGCTCAAAAGCCAGTTCCACTGCCCGCTGTGTTCTTCCATGGGCCTCATTGAAGCAAACTTCTCCTGGCATAGTTGGATTAATTAGCAGCATCAATAACCAACAATGATTTGAATTTGCTGAGTCTCCTGTTAAGGCATGGGACATGAGTTCAACAATGAGTCACTCACTTCATGATTGTAGCACCTGACATTGCTCACCCACAATCAGGACGCACATGACTTACCAACTAGCCAGGCCCTCTCTGGTTGCAGTTGTGACTTCAGCTGGGGTATGGTGCTGTTCCACATTTTAAAGCAATCATGGGCTTGTCCTGGAAAACGGGGACAGATGTTTGAGATGTAGAGATCCACCAGACAACTTGGAAGTTGATGGAATGGATACTTTTTCTGTTGCAATAGACTTGTTCAGTGGCCTGCCATGCCATGGCACCAAGCCAACATGAATGCCATCAATGGCTCCCACCACATGTGGGATGTGGGCACAACCATAGAAGTCAGCCTTCACATTGGCTAAATCCTCACGTCGGGGGCCCTGATATAGCTGTCAATGTGTCAACATTGCTGAGAGGAAATCTCTCAACACCACACTGAACATAAGTTGGGACATGCCACCAGATAGGGCCACTGTATGTTGAAAGGACCATGTGTCTAGGAAGTGCAAAACTGACATGACTTGAGCAATGTGTGGTATGCAGTATGGATTACTGTTAGCTGGCATCAGATCTGGCTCCAACTGATGGCATAAATCCACTATTGTTTGCCAATTCAGACAGCGGAGCTGGATGATGTGGGGTTCCTCCATGGTATGAAGGTCTGGCAATGGACAGTAGACAGGAGGTTGTCACGTTCTCCATCTCCCAGGGTACCTATGTGTGCATAAACATGATTTGGAACATTAGTCATTGTGTCCACAGAACATACACGATGCATACCAACAATATCATGTGACAAAGCATTTCTTACTGGAAATACATTATACCCTGTACACATCACAGCTGTCAACTACACAAGGGTCAAATGTGACCCCCATGCTTGTGAACAATTGTCCACAACATTGATGCGGGTGACACCAACTATTTGCTACTCAATTGCCCCTTGAAATGTGACAGTCTTTCCCAACCTCCAAAAATACCATCAGTGGTGGTCGACCATGTACCACCGTCATATGCCGTCTGTGCATTGCAACACACTACACTGTTGGTTGTGTAGTCAGACCCACACAACAAGATATATTTTGTATGTTTTGATGATCCTAAACATATATTGATATTGTGACACATTTAACAGGGCCATACACAGTATTTTAAAATGCGAAAATAGCAAATGCCTGACCCACTCCACTGGACATGAGGAAACGCCTGCGTCCACCGGCGGAGAAGTTAAGTACCACCTAGGCACAATTGATTCTGTTCATCACCATCCTTTTCCTCTTCACAGGCTACAATATGCCCCGGTGTGCCAGTTAGACTTCATGTTTGCCTGTTGTTGTAGTTTGTGTGGCATCAATGGGATGTACATGGTGTAGGTATTGGAGACCAGTACTATGGCCCACATAACGAGCTTGCCGGGTGGTGGAGGCCGCCCACCAAACTCGTACCACCATCTGACCGCCAGTGCGGCCAGAACACTGCCGGCCCTATTACGAGTCGCTGTTTCCACCCGCCGGCCCTGCAGTGAACAGGGCCTTAAGATTGATTCTGGCTCGTAATCGTAATCGGTCCAACCACCATAAAAAGGCTGGCTGATTGGGGAGTCATAATCCCTAGGGCAGCGCTGCATGAAGCACCACCGTGGAAGAGTCACTGTTGCTATGCAACTCTGGCACTATGAGCTTTCCCTGTAGACTTGCAGATGTTGTCCTTTGACCAATATGAGGCTCTAGTGGTAAAACTTGCCCTGAAGGCCTCAGCCCATTGACTAGATTATGATTGGGTACTGAAGAAAATCTCTGAACTAGTCCATATGAAGGTTTTGTGCAAAGGCGAGGTCACAGTGTATTGAAGATTCAGCTTCCCAGCAAGGAAGAGCATGTCATACTTGTGCGTCTGTCCGAGATCCAGCAGGCGCTCTACACAAAGTTTATGAACCGCTTTCGAGATGCTGGCAAAAGCGGTTGGCTAGGCCTGAACCCTCTCAAGGCTTTCTGTGTCTGCTGCAAGGTATGATTAAGCAGGGATGAAAAAATGCTCATTTTCGTGTTGCATACACTTACAGATTGGCTATGGTGCAAGGTTGCTTTGTTTTGAGATAGGTGATTTTATCTCTGATATTTATTGAAAGCCTAGTTCAAATAAAACTCTATTTAGAATTGTAAAGTAACTATACCAAGTTTTGAAAAAGTTGGGATGGGTGAATGGTTTGGACTCGGAGAGCTCAGACATTTTTGGTTGATGCATGCTGTGATGTTCAAGAAGTGGAGACCAAACCATGAGGTCAGATAGATTGCATTCTTTCATAGACTGCAATAAGACAGAAACTTTAAGCCAGTTTTTGAATTACTCTTGCAGACAGATCACTCTAGAAGTAGATGTTCTCTTATAATATATATAGTGACGATCAAATACACATATCTAACCCACTGTTCGTATTACCGTGCAAAAGGTATTACATCAACATTTCTAAAGTTTCCCTTTCAAATTAAATACCACTTAAGAGACACTTTAAAACAGATTATTGGAAAGCTAATTTTTGCTTGACACAGCAAGCATTCGAAAAGGCACTGAGGAAGAAAAAGGGTAGCTAAAAGAACTAATACCGGAAGAGAAAAACAGAAATATTTGTGTACAGGGTGTGTTTCTCTACAAGAAAAACAAAAAAAAGGAATGTGATTGAGAGTATAAGCCATTGAGGGGAAAAAACAAGAGAAAAGGAAGCCCAGTAGAAGACAAATAACAAAACACACAGGGACAAATAGCAAACAAAAGTGGCATGAAAATGACAACAGTAAACATAGAGCGGGGAAAAGCAGAACACTGATACAGGCAATTAGGGGAAATCATTGGTGTAGGGAGCTGGGTTCTGGTTGCGGTGCCCTTCTCACTTGTTGTGGGTGCAAATTCGACTGAAAGTGCACTGGGTCCCTGCTAAACAAGTGCCCAGTGCCAGATCTCTTTCCCTAAAACTGCACAGTTATTTTTCCCAACTGGCAAACCTTTAGTTGCCACTGTAAGTCCCTAGTAAATGGCACCCTTGGTACCTAGGGCATGGGTTACTAAAGGATGGTCCCTGAGGGCTGCAGTACAGATTATGCCATCCTCAGGGACCCTCTCAACGAAGTGCACCCTGTTCTGCCTTCGCAGGCTACATGTCTTTGTGCAGAGCTAAACTGAAAACACGACATGGCACACAGCATGTGTGTCCTGTCCCCTGCACATTGCATGCAATATTTGTAAGTCACCCCTCTGGCAGGACATTTGGACCTAAAGGCATGGTGCATTATATTATATGTGAGGGCATACCTGCATGAGCAGATTTGCCCCTGCTATGTCTTTGTCTAGTCTCAGACATAGTAAGTGGCCAGTGTGGCCATTTTAAGTACATGTGCTGGACACAGGTCGTTACTAGGGATGTTTGGTATCAGACATCTTGTATTAATAAGCCCTCGATGCCAGTGATGGATTTAATAATACATGCACTCAGAGGGCACTTTAAAGGTGCCCCCTTGAAACCTACCAACTCCTAGAGTGGACATTGACTGATCAGAACCTGAGGTGAGAGCCAAGTCTTTCAAGGGCTCAGAACAAAGGCCTGCTCTGAGCAGAGGAGTGACCTCATCTCCTAGGCAGGATGGACATTACATGGCAGGGAGCTTCCAAGGCTTTGCCACCTTTGAAATGCAACCCAGGCATGGTGGAGGAGGCTGACCCCCAGTTTCGGACCCCACTTTTGGTGGCAGTACTGGCAGGAAAATTAGCTAAATTAGGAGGAGTGCCCACTTCATGCCAGTCCCACCCGAAGGGCGGATGATTTGAAGTGGACACTACTTTTTAAATTCCTCCACCTTGCATGGAAGGAATTAGGCCACTAGGGTTAGGGCTAGGCTCCTTCGTAAAGGAAGTGGTCATAGGAAGGGTGTAGGTACCTTAAAGGTGAGTAGCCCATTGGTACCACCTGGCACTCCCTGTAACACACCTAAATTTGGTATTTAGGTGGCACCCTAGAACGAGATTTCTGTAACCTAAGAAGAGCCGGACACATCACCCTACAGAGAAGACTGAAGACACCAGCTGATTTGACCCCAGCCCTACCGGCCTGCCTGAAGCCTTCAAAGAAACCGGCACCCAGAAGACGACTGCCCTGCAGCCCAGTGACCTCTGAAGCCTTGTGAGAACTACCTGCCTTCAATAAAGATCAAGAACTCCAGTGGACAGCGGATCTGTCCAGAAGAAACCATCTTCAAAGAAGATGAAACCTACTGGTGGAACTGCAAAGCCCGACACCAGGAGTCACTACTATACCCGACGTCCCTGGCCCTACTGCAAGTGGCACACCTGTCCAGAGAAGGTTTCTTGGCGCTTCTGATCAAGAGTCCATAATGGACTGACCTCTGCCGGACTCCCCAGTGATGCCTGCAGCCTAAATCTGAGGACTCCCCCTGAACACAACCTGCCTGTTAAGCTAATTCCAACCCCTAAAGGCACCCCTGCACCTGGAGCCCCTGGGCCTTGTGAAGCTGAACCATCAGTGTTCCTACGACCCCTGACATCTCAACTTACCTGGGCAGCTGTGGGTTGACCTCTCCTGGCCTGAGTCTGTAGCCTGTTTATGAAAGTAATCTCCACCATTGAATAACATTTGGTACCCGACGCTGTGTTGGCACTCTGCACCTGCCGCACCTGAGCCACTGAGAGTGCAAGTTTGGTGCTGCCTTGTGGCCCCCCGGGTGCTCGTCTCAACCCCTGGAGACCAACCTCTGCCACCGCTGGTACTTACCTGGGAGTAGCATATGTTCTAATTCTTTCCCAGTCTCCATTGACTAACATTGGGCACAAACTCTGAATTTGATCTCTGCACCCAGCTGCCCTGTGTCGCTATGGGTGTACTCTTGGTACCAACCTGAAACTTGCCCTGTGCTATCCTAATGCCCTGTAGACTGGGACCGTAAGTCGTGTACTTACCCATGAAACTGCACCATTGTTTTCCCCCTATAGGTTAACATTCAAGACTGAAATTTGCACAGTGTCGATTTTTGAAGCAGCAAGGTATTTTTAATTTAATAACTGCTTACATTATCATGAAGTTCTTTGGTTCAAAGCACCTTACTCAAAACCAGTGCACTGTAAGCTGCTGCACTCTAAGCAAATTTACTCTGTAACACTGTACTTTATTCCACTTCGCTCTATGTCACTCGCAATCTCTACTCCATTAAACTCTAGTCCACTCTGACACTCTACTCACTGCCACTCTTTAACACTACTCCACTCTACAGCACACTAAGCAACTCCCTCTACGCCACTCCATGCCACTTTATCCACTCTATTCTATGAAACCATACTCCACTACTTCACTCTGCCATTCCAGCGCTCCACGTCACTCCAGTCCGTGCCACTCTATACCACTCCAGTCTATGCCACTCCACAACAATCTACACCACTCTACCCTGCTTTATTTTTTTGTAAAATCTGTTTATTATTATTTTTCAACCATGCTGTAATATTTTTACTTTCACATCAACCCTGCATAACAAATCTGTGCAATTACCAGTCATATATATAATTACATCAGGAGAAAGTAGACATCGAAACAGTCGACAGCTAGACCTCCCTGCAGAGTTCTCGAATGCGCTCTGCCGGAACTTACATAGAGCAGGATTTATTGACACATGAATGAAAAAGAAAATATCTATGCATTAAAATGTTTAGACTCATGGATAACCTGTAGGGCGATAGATGCCCCAGTACCTCTCCAATCCGCACACAAAGATCAATGCGTTTGTGTAGAATTATGCTTGCAGATATTGATCCCAAGTCAAACAACAGATAACAATAAGAACAGTTTCAAACGTTGGAGTACTATTTCTTCAGGTAATAGACTTTGAATTGAGTGTGTCTTCATGCGTGCGGAAACCCCCCTGCCGCACCCATTTGTACCAATATAGGACGGGAACACATCCAAACTGCAGACACCTGCTGCCTCTATAGGACCCAGTCGCACCCCTAACACAAAGACTGAGCCAGCAACCCTTGCTCAGGCACACTCCGCCTCGCACTCCCGCGTCTAGATTGGGTGCACTCCCACCTCAGCTGCTAGACTGATTCCTCCACCCCTGAGTCCGAACCTGTGCCCTGTAAGCAAGCCATCATCGTCTCCCAGCTGTCTGATAACGGATACCTGCGTAACCCCAGTGCATCCTCCCGTCTTAATGCCACTCCCTCCGCACTTGCCCAAATCTCAAATGAGTACTTCCAGGCCCGCTCAGTTGGCGGGTCCGCCGATTTCCACCTACGGGTTATCAGCCGCTTAGCTGTTATCAAGCCTAGATCCAGAAATCTTGCAGCAGCTCTATGTTGCGTGCCCCTAGGGAAGAGGCCCAGCACACAGACCTCCCATGTAAACGGAACCGAGTGCGTTGTGAACTCCGACATGCAGTCAACCACTGCTCTCCAGAAACAGTGTAAGGATGGACAGGACCATAGCATGTGAATCATATCTGCATTAATGTAGGAACAGCGGGGGCAAGCTGCATCTCAACAAGAAAAATATCTGTTAATGCGAGCTGGATTGAGGTATGCCCTATGAATGATATAGAATTGAATCAGGCGAAATCTGGAGTTACGGTGTATATTAATGTGGCTGGAGAGAACAGAGTTCCATTGCACGTCTGTGAATGAGGTGGTCGCATCCGTGTCCCAGGCCGCACGCAGTGTGGCGCACTCTAGAATTGTGTGCGTGCGCAACGCGTCAGTGAACCACCTAATCAGGTGCCGTCCCTGCCCAATCACCTGTATGTACTGTACCAGCAGATGTGTTGGGAGAGCAATTGACAGGTCACCCCACTTAGATGCTAAAGACCTCAACAGTGAATTATATAGTAGAAACTGTCCTGCAGGTAGGCCTGTCTCCTGAACCAGTTCGAGGAACGAGATCAGTTTACCATCATTATACAGGTCGCCCAGCATATACAGCTCCGCCGCATACCACGCACGTAGTTCGGGACCTGACGTAACTTTGGGGCCTCGAGGAGTACCCAACAGTGCCAAAGCTGGGGCAAATGGAACAGTCCCCTCGGGAAGGCGCAGGGACCTTCGGTAACAGCTGCAGGCCACCCTAAGGAAGTTCTGCCCCGGTGAAGCTGCTCATGTGAGAGGGTGAAATAAATGTGACACCTGCATGAGGGACCAGGGGCCCTCAGTGGTCGCCGTGTCTGTAAGGTGAAGGCCTGCTAGCCATTTGGACACCCACTGGAGCTGAGAGGCCAAGTAGTAGTGCTCCAGGTTAGAGGCCAACAGGCCACCCTTCTCCAACGGCATATACAATTTTCTCAGCGCAACACTGCAGCGCCCCCCATTCCAAATAAATTCCCTTAGCGTGGGCTCCAGGCTCCTGAAGAAACTGTCCGGGATATAGTGCAGGAGGTTGGAAAAGTAATATAATAGGCGCGGTAAGACTATCATTTTTAGCAGTGCTATCCTACCTGCCACCGACAGCAGCAGCGTCTGCCAGAAAGCCATCTGAGATTTGATGGAAGACACCGCTCTCTTAAGGTTCCCATCAATTAGGTCTTCCTCATGGTGGTAAATACGGATGCCTAAGTATCTGAATGTGTGGGGTTGCCAAGGAACAGTATTTCCAGAGAGACAAAGCTCTGGGTTCGAAAGCGCGGGGTCAAAAGGGAAGAGGCATGATTTAGACCAATTAACCTTGAGGCCAGACAGCAAGGCAAACTGCTGCAGCAAAGTCCCAACCTCTGGGGGGATTTGCGTGACATCCCTAAAATATGGCAAAAGGTCATCGCCATACAGCGATGCAATGTGCAGGCCATCTCCCAGGGCAATTCCCCAACCGGAGACCCTGTCGCGCAGAACTGCCGCCAACGGCTCCATAGCGAGGGAAAACAGCAGCGGGGAAAGGGAACAACCCTGCCTTGTACCTCTGCACACATTTACTGACTCTGATATATTGCCCCCCAGCTTGACCCGGACCTCAGGGTTAGCGTATAGAAGCTTAACCATACGAATAAAAAGGAGCCCAATGCCGAACCGCTGTAAGACCCCGAAAAGGTAAGGCCACTCTAAGGAATCAAAAGCCTTCTCCAGGTCGAGGACAAGACATTCCGCCAGTGGCCAGTCCCATCTCGCGTAGTGCTTGACACGGAACAACCGCCTAATGTTGTGTGATGTATCTCTCGCAGGTACAAACCCATTTTAATCCTGGTGCACCAGGCCCGGCATCGTAGGTGCTAGTCGCGCTGCTAGGGTTTTGGCCGGTATTTTATAATACTTGGCACATTGCCAATGGTCGGCACGAGCCCAACTCCGCCGGATCTTCGCTGGGCTTGGGAAGGGACACAAGCATCGCCTCGTCTGGTGTGTCGACAAAAATCCCCTCTGCACTGCCTCCTCATAGACACGGAGTAGCCTGGGTGCAAGGATTGAAGCAAATGCCTTGTAGAAATCGGCCGGCAGACCATCTAGGCCCGGTGTCTTGCCAGCCGACAGCTCGCAAATACTGGCCTGAATCTCAGTGAGGTCGAGAGACTCCTCCAGCGCGTTCCTCTTGTCAGCCGCCAGACAAGGAAGCTCCACCCCAGAGAGAAACTCAGCACAGGACCGTTCGGAGGAAGCCACAGCTGAGACGTACAATGTCCTATAATGCTGCATAAAAGCAGAGTGTATCTCCACAGGTGTATGGTGCAAACGACCAGACTCTGAGCGAATCTCCATAATTGGGCCGTGATCGCGATCGCTTCTGACCAGCCAGGCCAGAAGGCTGCCCGACTTATCTGCTGAGGTGTGCGTGTGAGTAGCAGCATAGTTCAAGCGACACAGCCGCTCAAGTAAGGATAAGCGCTCGGCGCGAGCCTTGGACAACAGAGCCACTTCTGTGGGGCTTCGAGCAGCCTCTCGCTCAGGACGCAGCAAGCCTCACTCTATATGGGCAAGGTCATGCTCAATCGAGCGGCGCAGATTCCACTGGGTCCCCATACAGTGGCCTCTGATGAAGACCTTAAAGGCGTCCCATTCTAACAGGCCCGAGGAGGCAGTGCCGTCATTTTGTTTAAAAAATTCGGGGATCGCCGCATCTAGCGATGCTTTAAAGGCTGCATCCTCCAGGAGTTCAGGTCTGAGTTTCCAAGTAGGGACAGCTGGAGAGGAAATATCCCAGCCCAAGTGCACAGTCTGTGGGTTGTGGTCGGAGTGCGTGCGTCCTAAATAGTCCGTGTCCACAACCGCAGAGGTCAAGTTTTGTGTGCACAGTATTCTGTCGAGACGCACATGCAGGAAGTGCGGGGCAGAGTAGTACGAGTGAACTCTGTCTGTGACATTCCGCTGCCGCCATATATCCATCAGGCGCAAGTTTTGGATTCAGGTGGCCAGCCCACGCGCAGCTGCCACAGTAGGCGATGTAGGCAATGGGGGGAAGGAACGATCTAAGTCAAAATCTAGTACACCGTTGAAATCCCCTCCCAGTATCCAAGGGTATTCACTCCAACCCAACAATTGATGAGACAAAGGGCCTGATTCTAACTTTGGAGGACGGTGTTAAACTGTCCCAAAAGTGGCGGATATACCACCTACCGTATTACGAGTCCATTATATCCTATGGAACTCGTAATACGGTAGGTGGTATATCCGCCACTTTTGGGACGGTTTAACACCGTCCTCCAAAGTTAGAATCAGGCCCAAAGTGTGCAGGAAGGAGGTCTGATCCACATTTGGGGCGTATATAG
Source organism: Pleurodeles waltl (assembly GCF_031143425.1). Lineage (NCBI taxonomy): Eukaryota > Metazoa > Chordata > Amphibia > Caudata > Salamandridae > Pleurodeles > Pleurodeles waltl. Next base: position 1,073,426,373 of record NC_090444.1, read on the forward strand.
AGCCTAGCACTATGGCCCGGCCCGCAAGCCGCCCACGTACCAGGGCGAATCTCCCCTGCATATCTATGATTTGGTCTTCTGCTACAAAAGGGACACCCGTCTTGATCCAGACCAGGGCTCCCCTAGCATATGTAGAGTGGCCTGTTGCATATAATTTCCCTCTCCAGCGCCGCTGCAAGGAAGCTCCGAGAGCGCCAAATGGGTCTCCTGCAGAAAGGCGATGTGGACCGAGTGCCTCTTAAGATATGACTATAAGGAGTACCTGCGGTTAGGCGTGTGTATGCTGCGCACGTTCCAAGTAATCGCAATATATGGGTTCATGGCGGCCTCAGATCAGTTTGCCTATGTACTGCCCGTCCTGCCCTTAAGCGTAAAACTGCGCATACAATGGCGGATTCCCAGCACCCAGTCAGATATCCTGTGTATAGCCTCCAAAATAACCATAACAAAACCAATACCATCAGAGCAGATGAACAACCGGTTCCCGCCCAAACCCAACAACTCTTACAGTCAACAAAATAATCACACATATTAATTCTCCGCTAGTAGGAGAGTCGGGTAGGCCACTTCACACAAAAATGAGCACGCACTAAGCCAGTCACCCCGGCTAGAGTGGATAACAGAGTGGGGGGGCCGGCGGCGAGCTGCGCTCTTAAACAGTGATCTGAAACAATTACAATACCAGCGAAAGCTGCACAGTCTACCCGCTAAGGGGCATATTTATACTCTGTTTGCGCCCGATTTGCGAAGGGGTTAACAACCAGAAGCATTTTGTGAAATCTGGATCTTTGGTGTCCACTTAAACCCTGAGGGGCATATTTATACTCCGTTTGCGCCGGAATTGCGTCGTTTTTTTTTACGCAAATCCGACGCAAAGCTAACTCCATATTTATACTTTGACGCTAGACCCGTCAAGCGTCAAAATTCTTGGAGTTTGCGTCATTTTTTAGCGTGGGCACCTACCTTGCGTTAATGAGATGCAGGGTAGGCGTAAAAATGACTCTAAGGCCTTTGCGCCTTATTTAAACTCCCGTGCAAAAATGACGCACAGGAGGGGGCTGGCCTTAAAAAATGACGCGCAGCCGCATTTGTGTCATTTTTTAACGCCTGGTCAGGGCAGGCATTAAGGGATCTGTGGGCTCGGAAGGAGCCCAGAGGTGCCCTCCCATGCCCCCAGGGACACCCCCTGCCACCCTTGCCCACCCCTGGAGGACACCCATGGATGGGGGGACCCATCTCAGGTAAGTACAGGTAAGTAGAGGTAAGTATTTTTTTTTACATTTTTAAGTGGCATAGGGGTGCCTAACTTGGGCCCCCCTACATGCCACTGTGCCCAATGGCCATGCTCAGGGGACAGAAGTCCCCTGGGCATGGCCATTGGGCAGTGGGGCATGACTCCTGTCTTTGCTAAGACAGGAGTCATTTCCATGGTGGTTGTGCTTCATAAAATGATGCGAGTCAGGTTAGCGTCAAAATTTTGGACGCTAACCTGACTTGCACCATTTTTTGACGCACAACCCCCATTATTCCCTACGCCAGCGCTGCCCGGTTCGTGTCATTTTTTTTTACGCTCACCAGGCAGCAGCGCCGGCTAGCGCCATTCCATAAATATGACGCCCGGCTGGCGCGTTGGAATGGGGTTAGCCCGCGTTAAATTTTTTGACGCAAAACTGCGTTAGCGCAGTTTTGCGTCAAAAAGTATAAATATATCCCTAAGTATCCCATGCTTTAGCAGTCGCGCCATCAGTCAGTATACATTGAATAGCATGTCATCTCTATAGACCAGGCGATCTGCTCATGCCAAGCAAAGAGTGACATCATTTCCGAGCCGTTCAAGTAGGCTCCTGCAGGGCCTAAAAAAGGTCGTCCGCAGTACTGGGGGTCACAGCCGGACACTCCGGAAAACCCAGTTCAGAGAGCCGGTCCGGCGTGGCAGGGCGATCGCTGGGAGGCTGTGAAATTTCAGTTTCCGATTCCAACGCCGTTGGAGAAGCATTAATAGCAGCTGCCAGCTGCAGCGCCGCTCCTGTATAAGCTGTTCCAGGTCAGGAGCGTGCGTCGCAGCCTCAGTGGTCACACCGCCTCCCCTACGGCCATGCCTCACCCGGTTGCGCCTACTCTTTGATGCAGGCGGGTTCCTCTCCGCCTCTCGGCCCGAAATGTGGCCCTTTGACTCCAGCCATTCCCACGCCGCTTCAGGCGTGGGGTAAAGAAGTGAGATTTGTTCTCAGTTATGATGAGAAGTTTGGCTGGGAATAAGAGAGAGTACTCCAAGCGCAGCGCCCGGAGTCTACGCTTTAAAGGGAAGGTAGGAGGCCCGGTCTCTTTGCACCCCCAGAGTGTAGTCCGGAAACAGCATTATTTGTGCATCATCCACACGCGGCAGCGGGGAGGATCTGACAGTCTTGCGAATGATATCTCGGTCTGCATAGTGGAGCAAGCGAATTATAAAGGGACAAGGGCCGCTTCCTGGAGGCCTTGGTCGTGTAGGGATTTGATGATCCCACTCCACCGAGAAGAATAGGGTCAGTTTACTTTCCGGCACTAACCCCCGAAGCCAGTTCTCGGAATAGGCCACCGCATCACGGCCCTCCGCACCTTCCGGTAACCCAACCACCCGCATGTTATTTCGTCTGGTGCGGCCTTCCGCGTCTTCAACTCGGCGCTCCAATTCTCCTATGCGTGCCAGTGCGTCCCCCATTTTGGTCTCTAGGCGAGACGTCGCCGGAGTCAGCTCGTCCACTCGCGCCTCTATCATACCTGTCTTGTCCGCCAGGTTGCGGTGGTCAGCGTGCAGCAGGACAAGGTCACTAGCCACCTTGTCTATCTTGGTTTCCAGGGATGTGCGAGCTCGCTGCAGCGAGTCACTTATGCGCTCCACCACGGCCAGTACAGCATCCAGCTTCTGATTGTCCTGCGCCGCAGTGTCTTGCGACCTCCCAGCTCCAGTGCCAGAGCGAAGGTGGCCCGCATCCCCGCCATATCCAGAATCTATGTGGACTCTAACTGGCACCACTCCACTAACCAGACGACACGCAACCAGCGTCGCCGCTCGAGCGCCCACCGGCGCACCCAGCCAGATCAGGAAGACCTAGCCAGGAAAGCAGCTTAACAAATGTGGCAGTAGTGTGGCAGAACGGGCCTCCCAGGTCAGCCCTCAGCTCCTCTCAGTCAGCCAAATCCATGGCCCAGTCTCACAACACCGTAGTCCAGTGGGGACCAGCTCCTCGCCACCAGCACCAAAACCAGAAACAAGTCCGCCCTCAGGTCACTCTGGGCGCCGTCTGAGCCAATGCTCCACCAGCTTGACAAAGGCCGGGCCGCTTGCTTGCGCCCCAGGACGGCGCCGCGCAACAGCACGAGCAGCCCAACCAACGATGGCCCCGCAAACTGTCTCCTTTCGCTCGCTTCCGGGCTGCAGGCCTCCAATATCAGGCCCCCAGGTGTCTTGGGTCGATTCACTGGCCTGAGGCAGGCAGCGCAATCCAGACCACGTGGCAGGCAGGCCCAGGCCCCCCTACCAGCGCGATAGCGCCGTGTCCAGCAAGCTGTCCCCGCCTCCTTGCGCCGTAAGTCTTCCCTGGCTCTGCGTCGTTCCCAGGGGAGCAGCAGCCCCCCAGGTGCTTCCTCTCAACGGGCCCCAGCAACCGGGCCCCCCAGCACTCCAGCTGTGCACCTCACCAAGCCTGCGCCTGCCGCTAACCTGAGCCCCGCAGGCCACGGACCCTTGTGGGCCCGGCCCGGTGTAACTCCGCGCCGCCCAAGGGTGCCGGCGCCTGAGATCACGGCAATCCGGGGTGCCGCAGCACTTCAGCGCACCTGCCGCATGGGCGCCACCGGCCCCAACTCCACTGAGTGCTGCCAGATAAGCTGGGCGGGACGCGGAGCTCTCTCAGCTCGCACCCGCCATCATTGCTGGCTTGGCCACGCCCCACCACTCTACCCTGCTTTATACCACTCCATAACACACTATGCCTCTCCACGACACTGTACTCCACACTACTCAATGATATTGGACTCCACTCTGTCCTTCCATTCTACAATACACTAGTCACTCCACAACACTATGCCACTCCAATCTACGACACTCCACTCTATCCTACACCAGCCCAAGGCTCTCTAGGCACTGCATAACACCCGACTCTACTCCATAACACTCTGCTTTATGACGCTCCGCACCACTCTCCTTTATGCCACTAACTTTAAGTCATGTTGAAGAGCTGCAAAGCATAGCTAAAACATATTGGCAAAGCCAATAGCTCTTGCATAGGGGAGACCGATTGGCTTTGCCAGTGCTTGTTTTCCTTAGCACTTCTCTATAATGCATGTGCTTTCTTACGATTAGCTAAATGAAGCTTAACCCCTTCTTTTCCTGTTATTGGGGTTGTACTTTAAGGGAATAATATCTGGACATTAGGAGTTTTTCTCCTCCTACTTATTTTGTGCCATATCTTTCTAGTGATATTGCTCTCCTCTGGGCTCGTGTTTTTCTATGATACCCGATCCTTTCGATGGGACGGTAAGCGTATGCACTTTGGTTCCATACACTACCACTAAGCATGACACCACTGCGTGTACACTGCGTGCCACCCATTGTTTGTGTGTGCATTGATTGTATCATAACACATGTGACATGATCTATTTGCTTTTGTGTTTACTCAACAGGTTGACCCTTATATTAGGCTAGCCTGACGTGCAGCCTTTTTGTAAGTGACTGGAGTTTAATGTGACTGTCAGTTTGGACAAATTGTACCCCTTAATTGTTTTCTTTAGGAGAAGTATTGAGATAGATTTTTTGGTCCTGATGAAGTGTCGGTGGATCCTTTTGGACGGTTTAGACACGAAGCATGTTGACCCTTTGTCGTAGGGTTTAGGCTAATTCCTTAATCCCTATTCTCAGGTGTAGCGTGAGAGTGTTTTGAGCATTATCTCATCCTTCACTCTCCTCCTTGTTTTTATTACTTTGGCCATCACCCATTTCTGTTCATTAAAATTTGGTGTCCTGCTGGGGTTTTGAGCCAATTTTAACCCTTTCTTTTTGCTATTTCTTCTCTCTGCTCGCTTGTGTGGTGTAATTAGGCATCAATCACTTTACCTTCTTTTTCGGCACAGTGCTATTGAGAAAAGATCTCCGGCAAAGAGCACCCTTTCAGGGGTGCCCGTCAGACATTGCAGCGCCGGTCTGACGAGAAGCTTGCCCGATGATGAAGCATGACATCCGATGGGATGTGTGAGGGCACTAGCTTCTGACCTAAGGGTTGCCCTGTGTTTTCTTCCTCTATTAGGAACAGTGTATTCTTGTTTTGTGATTGTCAGGAATAGAACCATGCGCGGTCCAGGTCCCACCCGAACCTCTGCTGTGCGGCTCTGCGGCGCTTTCTGCGCACCACTTGTCATCCCCTCTTGCGCCAAAGGTGGCCATCAACGTCGTCTGCCCTGTGCCAAAGCTCATATAGCTGCAGGTTCAGGTCATTGGTGGACAAGATGCCCTTCTTAGTGATATTCCATGAAGGGACTACAATTCCCATGTTTTTAGAGGCAGCAGCCATCTTGGGGTGTGGCAGGCCTATAAAGCCCAGCCACACCCAAGCACGTTGCTCACTATTTTGAAGACTTCGATGCAGCCAGACCTTGTGGGGATTTCTCTGGAGAAGAGCAGAGTTTGTGAATGGCAGAGTGCCATCCAACCGAAGAATCCTTGTTTCAATGGTGCATTCAAAAACTAGTAGGTCGTACTCGTAGCGGTAAGGCCTTGCTGAATCCAAGTTTGAAGGAAGTCGTTAATTCCAAAAGGTAAAGCGCCCCTTAGTATAACGAGCAAAGCATTTCAGGCCACATTGGTAAAGCGCCCCGGGCACGACATTTAAAGCGCTTCAGTTCACAGGAGTAAAACTCACTTGGCATGGTATTCAAAGCACTTCAGTTCACAGGAGTAAAGTGCATTTGTCATGACATTCAAAGTGCTTCAGTTCACAGGAGTGAAGCGCTCTTGGCATGGTATTCAAAGCGCTTCAGTTCACAGAAGTAAAGCGCACTTGGCATGGTATTCAAAGCGCTTCAGTTCACAGGAGTAAAGCGCCCTTGGCACAACATTCAAAGCGCTTCAGTTCATTGGAAGTAAAGCGCCCTTCGCACAGCAATCAATTTGCTTCAGTTCATATGAGTAAAGCGCCCTTGGTCCAATAATCAAGGCGCTTCAGTTTACATGAGTAAAACTTTCAGGCCTAGGTGGCAAATGTAAAAACATCTCAAAGATAAGCAAATCATAGTTTCATTGTTTTTGGAAGCATAATGTGTGAGAGACATATTTAAGTCTTTGATGATATGTGAGATACATATTTAAGTCTTTGCGAATTTCTAGACTGAGACCAAAACATTTTATGTTTATGAATGCATAGTAGTTGCATGATTGATGTTCAGAGTATGTCCATGGTCCAAGCTCTTGCCTTCTCAAGGTTCAGAGGTCTCAGTTCGTTCTTGTTCTATTATTCACAGAAGGGCCACGCCCAGTTTTGTCTAATGCTCATGACATCCTGAAGTATCATGATTATACCAATTGTTCTTGTTCCATGATTCAGAAAAGGGCCACGCCCAGTTTTTTGCCTAGAGCTCATGCCATCCTGAGGTATCATGATTATACTAATTGTTCTTGTTCCATGATTTAGAGAAGGGCCACGCCTAGTTTGGTCTAAGGCTTATGACATTCTGAAGTATCATGATTCTATCAACTCTTGCATTCACGGAGACGCCTTTGTTTATTCCATAAGGGTCTCAGCTCTTGCATTCACGGAGACGCCTCTGTTTATTCCATAAGGGTCTCAACACTTGCATTCACGAAGACGCCATTGTCTATTCCATAAGGGTCTCAACACTTGCATTCACGGAGAAGCCTTTGTCTATTCTGTAAGGGTCTCAACTCTTGCATTCACGGAGACGCCTTTGTTTATTCCATAAGGGTCTCAACTCTTGCACACACAGAAACGCCTTTGTCTATTCCATAAGGGTCTCAACACTTGCATTCACGGAGACGCCTTTGTCTATTCCATAAGGGTCTCAACTCTTGGATTCACTGAGACGCCTTTGTTTATTCCATAAGGGTCTCAACACTTGCATTCACGGAGACGCTTTTGTCAATTCCATAAGGGTCTCAACTCTTGCACCCACATAGATGCCTTAGTCTATTCCATAAGGGTCTCAACTCTTGCATCCACGGAAAAGACTTTTTTTATTCCGTAAGGGTCTCAACTCTTGCACTCACGGAGACGCCTTTGTCTGTTCCATAAGGGTCTCAACTCTTGCCCACACGGAGATGCCTTTGTTTATTCCATAAGAGTCTCAACACTTGCATTCACAGAGATGCCTTTGTCTATTCCATAAGGGTCTCAACTCTTGCATTCACGGAGACGCCTTTGTTTATTCCAGAAGGATCTCAACACTTGCATTCACGGAGACGCCTTTGTCTATTCCATAAGGGTCTCAACTCTTGCACTCATGGAGACGCCTTTGTCTATTCCATAAGGGTCTCAACTCTTGCATTCACGGAGACGCCTTTGTTTATTCCATAAGGGTCTCAACACTTGCACCCATGGAGACGCCTTTGTCTATTCCATAAGGGTCTCAACACTTCCATTCACGGGCACGCCTTTGTCTATTCCATAAAGGTCTCAACTCGTGCATCCACAGAGACTCCTTTGTCTGTTCCATAAGGGTCTCAACACTTGCATCCACTAAGACGCCTTTGTTTATTCCATAAGGGTCTCAACACTTGCATTCATGGAGACGCCTTTGTCTAAATGTATAATTTAATGTTAATGCTGTTATGAACAAGTATATACAGTACATACATGCTTAACCATTTTTCCTTTTCAGATCTCTCTCCCTGCTGTTCCCTACCCTAATTCCCTTCCCCCAGACTGGCTTCACCAAAATTCTGTGCTATAATAGCTTTCTGAGTTGGTGATCCCGGAAGGTGGGCCTGTTGTTCGGCAGCGTGCAGATCCTGAGGAAAGGACACTGTGACAGAATAGTGAGCCCACAAGTTTATACTTTCCTCTCGGTCTGTACGTCAGCTGATCAAGATGGCCGCCTCAAAAACCCTCATACAGGTAATTAATCAAGTGCAAAGTGATCTAACTGAATCAAAAAAAAAAAGAATCAGACAATTTGGTTGATAAGGTTCAGTGTTTCCTCACACAGGTAGAATTGCATTTTACTTGTTGTCCCTGTGCTTTTCCGGACCCATAATCTAGAATTGTATTCTTCTTATCATACCGGACTAGTGATGCCGCTACTTGCACAGTTCCTTTAGTGAAAACAAAGAGTTACTAGGATTACGTCAAGGAAACAAAGACGTGATAACGTGTTTATCACATTTCAATCGGTTAGTGGTTGTTTATTCCATAAGGGTCTCAACTCTTGCATTCACGGAGACGCCTGTGTCTATTCCGTAAGGGTCTCAACTCTTGCATTCACGGACACGCCTCTGTTTATTCCATAAGGGTCTCAACACTTGCATCCACGAAGACGCCTTTGTCTATTCCATAAGGGTCTCAACACTTGCATTCACGAAGAAGCCTTTGTCTATTCCGTAAGGGTCTCAACTCTTGCATTCACGGAGACGCCTTTGTTTATTACATAAGGGTCTCAACTCTTGCACACACGGAAACGCCTTTGTCTATTCCATAAGGGTCTCAACACTTGCATTCACGGAGACGCCTTTGTCTATTCCATAAGGGTCTGAACTCTTGGATTCACGGAGACGCCTTTGTTTATTCCATAAGGGTCTCAACACTTGCATTCACGGAAACGCCTTTGTCTATTCCATAAGGGTCTCAACTCTTGCACCCACAGAGATGCCTTTGTCTATTCCATAAGGGTCTCAACTCTTGCATCCACGGAGAAGCCTTTGTCTATTCCGTAAGGGTCTCAACTCTTGCATTCACGGAGACGCCTTTGTCTGTTCCATAAGGGTCTCAACTCTTGCACACATGGAGACACCTTTGTCTATTCCATAAGAGTCTCAACACTTGCATTCACGGAGATGCCTTTGTCTATTCCATAAGGGTCTCAACTCTTGCATTCACGGAGACACCTTTGTCTATTCCATAAGGGTCTCAACTCTTGCACTCATGGAGTTGCCTTTGTCTGTTCCATAAGGGTCTCAACTCTTGCATTCACGGAGATGCCTTTGTCTATTCTATAAGGGTCTCAACTCTTGCACCCACGGAGATGCCTTTGTTTATTCCATAATGGTCTCAACTCTTGCATCCACGGAGACGCCTTTGTCTAATTGTATATTTGAATGTTAATGCTGTTATGAACAAGTATATACATACATGCTTAACCACTTTTCCTTTTCAGATCTCTCTCCCTGCTGTTCCTAATTCCCTTCCCCCCGGCTGGCTTCACCATAACTCTGTGCTATAATAGCTTTCTGAGTTGGTGACGCCGGAAGGTGGGCCTGTTGTTCGGCGGCGTGCATATCCCGAGGAAAGGACACTGTGACAAGAATAATACATACCCATACTAAAATCGTCATGCACTAATGCAGCCAGAACCAATCCTAATGTAGTACATCCTCATCAGGAAATCATCATCGACTAGTGCAGCCCCAGTCTAAAGATATCATGGGATCATTCTTGAGTAATTGAGCCTCATTCTGCAGTCATCTCAAGATCATTGTGGAATAATACAAATCCATCAAGAAATACTCTTTGGATCATTCTGGAGTAAACCAGCCTAATCCTGAAATCATCACCGGATCATCCCATAGTAGTAAATGATCATCACATGTTTTCTACTGAAGTAATCAGGAATCCATCCTGGAAAATACAGCTTAAGCCAGAAATCATCATGGGATCATCCTGTAGTAGTAAAAGATCATCACACGTTTTCCACTAAAGTAATCAGGAAGCAATCCTGGAGTAGTTTCTCTGAAGACTCTAGAGTCATCTCATTTAAATATTTTGCTCTATACTCATACTTCAGGATGGTTTCAGATGACTTCCAAAGATAATTACAGGAATAGCCCTGCTGAAGTCATTAGATGACTTCAGAATGACTCTAGGATGATCTTCCTTTTTGACTTAGGATGCATCGTTGGTGTGGGGAGTTACAGTAGGGTGTTCCCCCCCTCTATTAGGTGCTATATCTGTTGGGGTTTCAGTGAGGAGTATTGGACTGGACCGGAGACAGGTGTGCTGCTGCCACCTGTTAGCTTGAGAGCTTCTGAAACACACCAGTCCTCTGAAGCTGGGGGGTTGGGGTGGGTGATGAGGTGGCTGGGTACACAGCTGGAAGTCTGAGAAAACTGACAGACCTACAGACTCGTGCGGTGCAGGACCTGGGAAAGGATCCAATCGGCTTGTGCTGCACGGTGGGGTGCGCCCCAGCCCCACCATCACTTGTGTGTTTTGGCTCAACCAGGCGACCTTGGCAGAGCACCCGAAGGCTCCTCTTCTGGAGCAGACCAGTTGTAGCTAGTCTGGCCCTGGGCTCGATGGAGATTGGGTTTTGGGACTGAAAAGTGAGTGACATATCGACCTTACACTCACAGTGAACTGGTGCCAAGGGACTGGATATGGCGTGGGCTCTGGTGTCAACACCAAGGACTGGGGGGCTTAGAGGGTGAGAAGGGGCACTGTCAACTATCCGAGGCAGACTCACAGACCAGAGCGACTGACCCAAGCCTGAGACACTCCCACATGAAGTGTGTGAAGCTTGGAGCCTGTGAACTGTGCCTAACTCGCATCCAGCCCCTCTGACCTGTTTGAAGGGTAGAGGCAGGCTGGAGTGGGGCCTCCTGCTGTGTGACTGAAGCCTGAGACACTCCCACAGGAACTGTGTGAAGCTTGGAGCCTGTGAACGGTGCCTGACTCGCATCCAGCCCCTCTGGCCTGTTTGAAGGGTAGAGGCAGACTGGAGTGGGGCCTGCTGCTGGGTGACTGAAGCAATAAGAAGTCTCCGGCGGCCACTTGTGAGGGAATGGAGGTGCTATGTGAGGTGGAATTGTTAAGACGCTGGACCTTTTCAGCGACTAGTGACCTTTTCCTTGGATTGGGCTTATTTCAATCATTAAATTGTTTTTGACTTTGAGATGGTCTGGGATCTTTACTGAGTGGACAGTCACTTTGACTGTCTGTGAGAAGGAAGTACCCCTGCGTAGTCTGAGGAGAGTGCGGTTGGGTGGTCTGAGAGGAGGGGGTACCATTGGGCAGTCTCTGAGGAGAGCTTTCTGCTGGGTGGTCTGTGAGAAGGGAGAACTTCTGGACAGTCTGAGGAGTGTGTGCTGTTGGGTGGTCTGTGGGGAGGGGACACTGTTCATGAGTCTCCCGTTGGATAGTCTCCTGAAAGAGCACTCTCTTGGACGGTCTAAGAGGAGGGAGCAGTCTTTTAAATTACACAATTGCCTGTGTTGATAAATATTTTCTATCTGATTATGTGTATATTCTAGATATATATAGTTCTTTAGAAAATATGTATCGCTACTATGTCATAACAATAAACTACACACATACTCTTTAAAACTGTTTAACTAATGTATATTTACTCACGGTTTAAATATGTATGTACATATATGTGTGTGTATATGTGTGTGTGTGTGTGTGTGTATATATATATATATATTGATATATATATATATATATATACATATATATATATATGTGTGTATGTTATTCTATGCTTACATGTTCATAGGTCATTGCATAGCTCCTAGATAAGTTGTTATATTAGATACTTATGAATCCCTGCCCTTATTTTATATCACACTGATCAAATGTTTATTATCATAGGTATTTGGCTATTCATTCAAAAATTGAGTCAAGATAAATAAATGTTAGAAATGTACACTTATTAATTAACTTCAAATATTACAAATCTTGAAAGCCTGTGTTTATACAATACTACTTTTCTTCTCATATTATACCCATTATTTTATTCCTTTGACATATATTTCCTTACTATGTACTTGCATATCTATTTATTTATTACTCTAGTCCTACTGTACTAGAGAAAAAATTTAATAAAAACAAAATAAAATCTATAAGTACAATTCTAATTAAATTATAAATCTATATATATATATATATATATATTATTAATAGTAATAAAGCATACATAAATTAAATAAAAATAATGATAAAAAATGTGTGTATATACATATATATATGTATATATATATATATATATATATATATATATATATATATAATTAAAAATTAAAAATATTTGATTTTTACTCTCTTGTAAGCTTTACTTTGTCTACCCATCAACATATGTCATGTCTCTATCAATCTGTCCTCCATTCCCACTCTGACTCATCACATTCTACTACTTTCATCTTCTAAATAACCCTGCCTAAACTATTCCCTGATATTCCACATCTAACTCTTCCGAATCTCAGTTTACTACCATGAACTCCCAAACAATCCTACTAAATTCTCCCTCATTTATCTCAACTTTAACTCATCCAAAACCCCTCCTGCTACTATGATCTCCCTAACCCTTTCCACAGACTCTTCCCTCCTACCTCCCCCCTTTACTCATCCCAAGCCTAAATCCTATTACTATAAACTCCCAATGAACACTTCTGGATTCTTCCCTCCTCCACCTCTCCATTACTCCAGTCAATCCAAGTAACAAACTCACATATCCGCGGCTCAAATTAGCTCATAATAATACTAAAACTGTACTCATATTTCTCTATATTATTCCACCACTAATTCCTTTTGGGTTCCGGAGTAGCGTGCTTCAACACCTTGTCAGGGGCAGCAAGCGCTATATAAATACTATTACAATACAATACAGCACAATATGTGCATTTTGCATCATTGTCAATGGTTGTCTTTGACTCATGACAGGTCCCTTACTCCCACAGTTCTGTTGTCACCTTCACAGAAGTCATATTTGTCCTGTAAAGGTGTATTGGCCAAATGACAAACTCACAGTGCAGACAGTGTGTAGATTCCTGGGAGGCCATTACATGTGACTGATAGCTTGGTTACATAGCAGAAATTGAACAAACATACCTTTGTATGTTGAATGCCATCTCAGTAGGTTAGAAACATGTTCTGATACATACCACAGAAACCCACCCTAAAATGGCATGAGTCTGCATATGGTAGGCCACATGTCCACACATGCACAGGGAAGACACTTTCCGTACTCACCATGCCAGCCCTTGCATTGTCACTCCAGTGTAAGGGTGAAGTCTGTACTTTGGTAGCTGCCTGTAGGGACTGTATGCATTGAGCAAATGTTGCAGAATGTAAACTTTTTGACTAGAAAGGCCTAAGGAGTTTACCCTTCAGAAGCTACATTGGTGTGTAGTGTTTATTTGTGGCTCATATCATGTTGCTGGAGCGTGGGCTACCTGATGTCAGCAGGCTTGCTTAGTCATCGTAGGCCATGAGCAGGGTAGTGGGTTAGTCTACAGATGACTCCAAAAGTGTGTAGTCATGTCCCTGTAGTTATTTGCATGTGTGTTTTACACTTGTGGCATGTTGACATATTGCCCATTTTGTGCTTGGTGTTTCTAACATGTGTATGGCACAACCATTTGGTTTGTAATAATGTGATTTGTCTTTTGCATCCCCACAGGTCAACGCCCATCAGAAGAAGAGGATTTGGAGAGCCATTACCCAGAAGGTGCAGACCCTGGAGATCCATAGCCGGCAGGGCACCCACTATTGCAAGAAGTGGGAGGACCTTAGATGCTGCATCCAGAAGATCACAGAGGTCCAGTTGGAGCTGTCCTCCCAACGTGGGCAGGGCACACATTGGAGCATGACCCCCCCAGTAGCCCACAATCTGTTGGTGGTCTATCTGGAACTTAATGGGCAGTTCAGGGTAGTATTGCAGTCACAAGGGGGTGAGTTCAGGGCATATTCCTGCCTGTCATATAGCTAAATTGATGTGTTCTGACATCTCCCCAAGACGATTGGGGATGGGCCATGTGTAAGACACAAGATGAGCAACTGTTTATGTAGGTATGGAATTTGGTGCCTACTGATGTGGCTTGCCTATTAGCCCAGGGACCTAGTACACAACCAAGTACGCCCCACAAAATAATTGCTCTCCAAATCAAATCAAATCAAATCATTAACATTTATAAAGCGCGCTACTCACCCGTGCGGGTCTCAAGGCGCATGGGGAAAGGGGGGGTTACTGCTGCTCGAATAGCCAGGTTTTTAGGAGTCTCCGGAAAGCGGAGTGGTCCTGGGTGGTCCTGAGGCTGGTGGGGAGGGAGTTCCAGGTCTTGGCCACCAGGAAGGAAAAAGATCTCCCACCCGCCGTGGAGCGGCGGATGTGAGGGACGGCAGCGAGTGCGAGACCAGAGGAACGGAAGAGGCGGGTGGGGACGTAGAAGCTGACAGGCTCCAGGGCCAACACATGGCTGTGTACATTGATCAATCAAGCAATGTCTATTGTTGTAGTGGGTCTACATTCTATGCAACAGACCCCTTCTCCTCAGTGTTGTAGCGCAAAGTAAAACAAGTGATGGAACACTGACCTCAGCCATTTGTCTGGTCAAGCGAGTAAATTGGCATCTGCCTCCCAGTGGCTACTCGTCTTCAGTGTGTGACGAGTGCTGGTGCCTCACTATTTTCTGTCATGTGAAGGTGGCTGTTATACATGTGACAGAGCATACATTTTTCTTTACGTGCAGCTACACATCAATACTTTTCCTTGGTAAGTGGGGAATGTCCATTGACATGATTTATGTGCCATCACTGTTGCCACCATTCCTTGTGCCCAAATGTTAACATGTGTCCCTTTCTCTTTTGACAAAATGTGTACACTGATGTTTCATGCATGGTCTACCTGTGTTAAACTGATCATTTCTGTATTCCCTCATATATATGTGCATTCCAGCCTGTGTTTGGAATTTGACATATGTAATGGGGCTACATTTCATGTGGTGCTAGAGACAGGAGTGTGTCACCATTGATTGTTGGCTCCCACATACCCTCACCCGTCATTCCATGTCATTTGGCATGTAAAACTGCAGTAGCAATGAGGGACATGACAGGTAGGACTACAGTTTTTACACACAATGTGCATTTCCATGCAATTGATGCGGCATCGTATAGCAAAGTGCTCTGTACATGTGAAATGGGGAATGTTTGTTACCTCATTGTTGGCATGCATCATAAAGTGACTTGCAGTTATGTGGTAATCACATATGGTTGGGTACAACCATTCACCTACGGACATCTGGTTTGCAGGACCAAAATGGAGACAGTGATATAGCTTCCAATTGGGTAACATGTTGAGGGCCTTCTACAAGTACTTGACAATCCCTGGGTCTCTCCAATATACAAAGGACACTAGCTTCTACTGATGAAATCAGAGTATGTCATTGTAAGGGGTGCTATACAGTTGAGGTGATTTCAATGCCTGGTGCTATCTGATTCATTGTGTTGTGGCTTTTAGAAACATATCTGCCTGACAATTTGCACATTTTGTCTACAGTGTACATTTTCATTCTAAATGTATAGTATATCTGAGCAACATTAGTAGTACCTCCATGACTTCAATAGGACAATGTACACATGGTGATGTGTGCATTATTGATATGTTTCCAGTGTGACATGGGTATTTCCATGTCACCTTCTTCAGGCTACTGTACTGCTGTCAGCAACATGCCAGGGTTTTGGAGCATCATTTCTTACTGTTGTGGTATTGTGTATGTGACAAATAGATGTATGCATGACTTTGAATGGGATCTGTGGGAATGAACTTGGCATTGCCCTACTATTGTATGACAACAGGTAAATGAGGTATGCTTCACGAGGCAAAGCATTGAAGGTGATGAGGTCTCCTACTTCTTCAATGGTTACTGTGTTGCACAACTTCACCTATGGAATTGGAGTTTTCTGAGATTCAGATTTTCCTGTGGGCAACTGTTGGCAGTTTATGTGACATGGATGCATATGGTGTAGTACATGTAGGAGCCACTTTGATTTAGTTTATTGCTGGGGCCTACTTGACATCATGGTAATGTTTGCTAATCACAGCTGTTCTTCATGTGTAATCAAGAACATGTGCACCCTTTTCCTTTTTGTATTTGCAACATCATCCAGGCAAGTGAAGGAGACAGGGTGGAACCAAGTGGGGAAGCATCTGGCCACAGTACCTCCAGTCATGGCACCACTGAGGGACACAGTGACCCGAAGGGTGAGGGAAGTGCCACTGAGGAGATGGGATCAACCACATCCTCTTCAGATTCTATCTCTAGTGGCCACTCCCTAGTACTGGGGGAACTATCAGGACCTGCTCCTGTATAATCCCTGTCCCCACCCCTAGTTCTATCGCCACTCTTTGTGTTGCTCCCCATCCAGTTGGCCTTGCCCACTCACCCAATAAGGTGGGCATTTCCTTCACCCCAGGCACCTCAGCCCCAGCCCCTGTTACCTCTGCTGCTCTGAGTGAGGAGGCTATTGACCTCCTGAGGAGTATCTCTGTGGGGCAGACTTCCATTGTGAATGCCATCCAAGGGTTGTCAAGCCAACAAGAAGACAAATGCTTTCATAGTCACATGTCTGGCCTACAGAGATCTTTACAGGCTCTGTCCTCCTCACTGATGGCAGCCAATCAACCCCCACAATCCTGCCCCCAACCACCTCCCTCTCCCCAGTCCAAATTCCCTATTCTCCTACCTGACCCAAGCACACAGAAACATCTTCACGCACCCACCTCAACACACACGAGCAGCACACATATGCACAAGCACCACAAGACACACCGGCACTCAGGCACTCAACAGTCACCCACGGACACCACATCAGTCATCATTTCAACAGGCAACCCACCACCCCCAAGGACCCACACACCACAACCATTATACCCACATACACCACCACAACACCCAGTGACACTTCAACCGCACCCACCATACACCCTCACAACTCACAGACCTGCACACCTCAGCACCATACACTCAGACGCAAGCACAACACTACAGATACATCCACCACATCAGCCATACCAGCAGACACCACCCCAACACACACAGACACATCCACCACATCAGCCATTCCCGCAGTTTGTTTGTAGTATTATATATAATTGTATTTATTTAAATAGAAATATATTTGTTTTTATATTATATATTAAATTGTTTTGTATTTAAATGTTTATAGTTAATAATAATGTTTTTGGTGTACTGATTGTATATTTTTTAGGTGTCCTTTTCTGGGGTGAATGTTTTATTTTGGAGCAAGTTAATATATTTTAATTTACTTATAGCTGTTCATTATTAGTACAGGGTTTATTTGAAGGAATTGGTTTATGTTAAAATTTTCTTTTTGGTGTAATTTTATGGATTTATTAGTTATTTTGACAATAATTTTGTAGTCAATATTGTAGTAACCAATAGTTTTGACATGTTATATGTTTATATATATGTGACAATATTTGTGTTTCCGATATTTTAGTTCTCGATATATGTAAAAATCAGTATTTTTGTCAATAATACTTGTGTGCTCAATACTAGTAATTTTTATAGTTATATATAAAAAGTCGATATTTTTGTTCTGGATATTTAATTTGTGATATTTGTAATTCTCTATATTTATTGGAATAATATTATGTCACTGATCTGGTGAGCCACTGGAACTAGAACACAACAATCAAGTTAACTGACAGAATGGGAACAAGAGGTCGCTTTACCATTGATAAGGATACAAAGCAAGGTAGTGGTAGAGGCTGCAATGATTGAACATCGTGAACCCAAGTACTAGGTTTTGAGTTACATTCTGTAGTTGATACTGAGTGGACTGAATGAACTCTTAAAGAGACTGGTCCCTACACGGGTGCAACAGGGTAACCTAGGTCCTGAAAGGGAAACATAATTGTAGGTCTTTCAAAATGGTTCCAACTGGAAGAAATATGCTCCACCCCTTATTTTAAGGGTGAAAACTAAGGAAGACATATGTTAACCTCTGTCCAAGGTTTAGGTAGATCTGCATGAACAGCACACTGTCTACAAATTTAAACAAAATGTACAGACTTCTGATATGGGAAGTGTTCTGCATCCACATGGAATGCAATATAATGCACCCATCTGATAACCTGAACCACAACTCAGAAGAAACATGTTGACTGATGGGTACGATTTATGTTTTATGTCAGGCTTATTTAAAATGTCTGTATTCCTCTACAACATTTACCTGGACATCACTTGCATTTCCATGATTGTCAACTATCTATATCAGCAACAGACAGAATGTTGGGACATTTTCCAGGAAACTGCAATGCAGGAGTGCAGCAAAATGTTATGTACAGTCACCATAAACCATCATGCCACTATGAATAGCAAATGACCACAGTAGGTGTCCCTATGATGTGATGAACTGACCCATGCACTTGTCCAGCCATATGAGGAAACCTGTCTATGAACCACCATCCATTGGATGGTGGGAACTGAGGAAGAGCAAAATGATCCAGAGTGAAGCCACGTCCATGATGATGAGCACATTTTCCCATTGCATTAGGATCTCAATTACATGAAGATTATGTGTTACACAAATAGTGCCAAGATGGCCATTTTTCGTCTCTTTGGCCCATACCAAATAGACAATGAGATTCCCGCTTTGCGTGACCAGTCTGACTTACCAATGGCCATATACATTCATGCCGATGTAAACCCATGCATCTGTGCATTTTGACCTTATAGTGGTGACCATTGGCACTGTGACCAGTCGTTGCCTAGTTTTATTCTGCAGCACAATATCTAATGCCAGTATCCTAGTACTTCTCTTGCAAATCATAGGTGCATCTCTGTTCTGTACTTGAGTTTGGCCAGTTAAGTCTGGTATGGGCACCAGGGGCAAATTCCCCCTTCTACTAAATGTCCATCTTCAGGCCCCAGCATGTGTACAATTATTCCAGAAAATGACTCATTCAGTTATTTAAGATTTAAAACACGTGCCGTAATAGTCACACAAATGTTGTCAATAAATAATCATGGAACATTCATCCCAACGCTTAAATTACATCCACAGAAAGCAATACCAGTTAGCCAACAATACTTCAATGTATTCGCTATAAAGTAACTTAATAACAATGTATTTTAATCATAGAAAAACCCTCATAAGAAAACGTGAAAAAGCTAACAAAATTACAAACCTTATTCATAGTCTTAAATTTTTTAGAAGCAAAAACATATTTCAGGAGTGTCTCCCAATTGCTATATCAGGAGGGTTATTTCATTCGATTAACCCTTTTCTTCCAATTCCTTAATTGTAAACATTCTCCTCTATATGTGAGCCTATGCTGAGTTTCCATTTTTGCAGTGTTGGTACTTGGGCTTCCCTACATATGACATCTTTGGACCAGAACAGTTTCATGGAAGTGGTTTTGTGGAGGATTGAAAATGAGTTTTCAAACGCCATTTGCGCAATAGAAGATATATCCGTGCTTAGTGCTACATTAGTGCTGGTGATTTCAGGTAGTCGGCACCGACACTCATTCCTGGGAACCAACACTTATTTTTCATCATCAGACTTTCACAATGTGACTAGAACTAAAGGGAGCAAACCGAATGGAAGGTAGCAGCAAAGGGTGACAGAGGAGGTGGAAAAACTGCACACCGGATATAAAGACAGAGGCAGTGTAGGGAAGTGGAAAAAAGCATGAAGTGAACAAAGAATTGGTATTTGTTAACTCTGGTATTCGGCAGTTCGACAAATGACACCTAAGAAAAACTTGACCCCTTAACAAATTAAGCACTGACCGTGTCCCCTATAATGCTATTATAGAACAATTGGTTCTTGCAGATTCCGCATTGCAAACTCATTAAGTTTAGTTCGGGGTAGGGAGTGAATTGCTCTTTGAACAGTACATCAGATTCTCCTGTTTATTTTATAGTTGGACAAAGCAAATGCACACACAAATGTACAGGAAAACACTTAGGTCAACAGTGAATTCCCTCTCCTAAGTCCAAGTGGCTTTATAACGTCATTGGTCTACGAGATGACTTGCAACATCCCTATTTGTTATGCTAGGAAGAAAGGTATTCCAAAAGCACATAAAGGTATGAAAATTATAAAAATTATAAATATGCACATCTATTAGATGTTCTAAAAAACATATTCTTTGTAAACAGTGTATGGTAGTAATTGATCAATAGAATCCTCTGTTCTGTGGGCATTAACATTTTGATTTGGTTCCTTCCTTAAGGAACCATGGAACTCCGGATATTGAAGCATAGGGCAGCATCATGATGGGCAAACCTTGCTCAGACTTTCTGAAATGTACTATCTGAAAATAAAGGACTTACTCAAGGAAATATCAGGTTAAAAAATTCCTTTTTGGCCTACCAGCACATAAAACAGGTGCTCAGCTCCGCACTGCACTAGACTAGTTTATCATGGTACACCTCCTGTCCTTAAAGAGTAGATCTGCGACAACAATGACAGCATGTTCAAGCTAATACTACTATAATTGTTTGTGTATTAGAGGCAACACACTGTTCATCATCAAATAAAGATTAATATAGGACAGTGTGACTCAAAACAGGTTATGTGCAAACCTCTCAGCCTTAATACAAGCAAAGCCTTGTTCTACTCTCCCATTGTGGAAGCACATCAAGCAAATGACAACTACAGGTCACAGTAGTAGACACTGAGCGATTGCATATTTATTTGTACATATACCAGAAGGACTGCTTTCACCATGGTGCTGTGTGTCACCATCTTTCATCAGATAACTATATTACCACTACTGTATAGGTTTGATAACCTGGAGATTTTGGATTGGAGAGTACCTATACCATTTTTTTCATCAGTAACAAATGTAATGTATGGAAATTCTTAAAAAATATATGTTCCATTCCATAAATTTTCCACCTTTCTGAAAGGGAACCAAGTCAATGCAAACCTATCTAAGTCGCACACAAGTTCAAACACTCCAACCCAAAGTGCTAATGTACACCCCCTCAGTTAAACACAAGAAATTACAGATGTAATTTAAAGCATATTGGGCCTCAACAGTAAAGTTCAATATGAACCCAATGGAACAATCAGATCATTAAAAAACTGTGGAGAAACCTATTTCACTTTGAGTCAATCAACTAAACAATTAAAGAGTTGCGGTAGAAATACTTGAAAAAATCTTAGCTACTGAGAAATCCTCTGGCATATGCAATTTGTTAGACTTTTCATCCTTGGCGTTGTCTCCCCTAACTTTTTCCCTCTGTTTCCCAGGTTGTTGATGTGTGCTGGACTCTGTTTTTGCTGTTTTTGTTACTCTGGGCACTTTACCACTGCTATCCAGTGCTAAAGTGCACGTGCTCCTGTATAAAATGTGTATGTAATCGGCTTTCCATGATTGGCATATTTGATTTACTGGTAAGTCCCTAGTACAGTGCACTAGAGGTGCCCAGGGCCTGTAAATCAAATACTACTAGTGGGCCTGCAGCACTGGTTGTGCCACCCACATTAGTAGCTCTGTAAACATGGCTCAGACCTGCCACTGCAGTGTCTGTGTGTGCAGTTTTAAACTGCCAATTCGACTTGGCAAGTGTACCCAGTTGCCATGCCTAATCCTTCCCTTTTCTTACATATGACACCCCTAAGGTAGGCCCTAGGGAGCCCCAGGGGCAGGGTGCAGTGTATGTTTAAGGTAGGACATATACTAATGTGTTCTAAATGCCCTGACCGTGAAATACTGCCAAATTTGGTTTTCACTGTTGCAAGGCCTATCTCTCTCTCATAGGTTAACATGGGGGCTACCTTTAAATATGATTAAAGCGTAGATTCCCTTAGGGAGCAGATAGATGTGTGGAGTTTGGGGTCTCTGAGCTCACAATTTTAAAATACATCTTGTTATAAAGTTGGTTTTAAGTTGTGTGTTTGAAAATGCCACTTATTGAAAGTGGACATTTTCTTGCTTAAACCATTCTGTGACTCTGCCTGTTTGTGGATTCCCTGTCTGGGTCAGTTTTGCAGTTAGGCTGTTTGCACCTCTCTCTAGACAGTGACACAAAGGGAGGTGGAGTGTGGCCAGCATATCCTGATGAGCCATCTGTGCTAGGAGGGAGGGAGGGACGGAGGGAGTGGTCACTTACACCTGAAAGGGCTGTGCCTGCCCTCACACAATGCAGTCTCCAACTCCCTGGTGGGTGTCTAGGACCTGGCCTGGGCAAGGCAGGATTTCACAAACAAGAGAGACTTTCGTTTGAAGTAATCCTACTTCAAAGGCCAAAATGGGTATAAGAAGGGCACCCAAAACCACAGGCGTTAGATCACTTCTGGACATCAAGAGGAACCTCTGCTTGGAGAAGAGCTTAAGAGCTGAGGAGAGGTGCTGCCCTGCCTGAAACTGCTTTGTGGAGTTATCCTGCAGTTGCTGCTTCTGGCCGTGCAAGAAGACAAAGACTGGACTTTGTGTGCCTTCCTGTTTGTGAAGAAATCTTCAAGGGCTTGTCCTGAGCTTGCCTCCTTTTGTTGAAGTCTCAGGATCATCAAAGACTTCTCCTGACAACACCTGGACTCTCTGCTGAGACTCCTGCCCTGCCAAGTGGTGCCCTATCCAGTTCCTGGGGCCTTGGAAGGTGAAGCTGGCAGACCAAGACTGATAATCCACTCACAGACCGCCGTGCGGGAAAATATCAACGCACCTTCCGAGACGCGGCTGAAAAACGATGCGCTGCCGGCTTCACAGCAGAAATTGATGCTCCACTGGCATCACTGCTGGAACATTGGCGCACGTAGCTGGAAGAACAACGCTCAACACCAGCTGACGGAGGCTGTTAACATCGCAACCCACATTGCGCGGTTTTGTTGATACCTTGCAGCAGGATTTTCAATGCAAACCTTGCTGGGCATGGAAAAACAAAGCAACGCCTTCCCCGACCCAAGTGGTGCCCGGATCGATGCATTGCTCCCCTGCGGGGAGGAAAAACTACGCACGCCGACCCGACCGGAGAAGGAGAAACTATGCACGGTCTCGCTTGCGGGTTAGAAATCGACGCACTGCTTACCCATGGGTGTTAGTTTGACGCTACCCAGGTACTTTTCAAAGCTAACAGTGTTTTACCTGTTTTCTCAAGGATTTAAGACTCCTTTTCTTTTAAAATTAATAACTTGACTTGTGTATGTTGGATTTTTGTCGTTTTGGCCTTGTTTTGTTTAGATAAATATTTTCTATTTTTCTAAACCTATGTGGTGTCATTTTGTAATGTTTTCACTAAGTTACTGTGTGTGTTGGTACAAATACTTTACACCTAGACTCTGAAGTTAAGCCTGTCTGCTTGTGCCAAGCTACCATGGGGGGTAGCGGGGTTAACTGAGGGTGATTCTCCTTTACCCTGACTAGATTGAGGGTCCTTGCTTGGACAGGGGGTAACCTGACTGCCAACCAAAGACCCCATTTCTAACACAATTCTTATGCTGATTATTTTTTGGATAAAGCAGGTGAGTTCCTTCCCAGCTCATTAGACAGTTTTTCGGATAAATCCTTGAGTTATTCTTCTCCAATAGCAGTGGCAACATTTTAACCAGAAAAACCTACAAAAACATTCTTAATTGAGAAATTCATGAATTACAGTTTTAAACAACTATTTATTCGTTTTTAATAAAATATTAACTCAATAGTGAATTTGGATTGTTTATAAATATTAAGGAAAATAACTTTTTTAATATTACCTTTTCCTTGCCTAAAGCTCTTGGAGGTGGATTTGCAATAGCCTGCCACCTGTAGCCCAGCCAGTGAATAGCGCTTGATAAGGTGTCAAAACAGCTTCAAGAAAAGAGACAAAGGTTTGGGTGTGGATAGGTGTTTGTGTTCCTATTGCACAAATACCATTTGTGACGGGCCAGGAACTTTAATTTACTTTAAAGGGGCCTTCCTTGTCACAAGCAAATCTTAGTTGACACTAGGAAAGGCCTTAGCTTTTGTCCTCCCAGTCATGCAGGCACCAAACAAAGTGGTGTAAAGCTGCCCCCAACTGGTTTAGAGTGATCAAGAGGGATGAAACTGCCCATTACCTTGGTCACACTCTGAGTGGGCACCCACGTTCATGCACAAAGGGGAAAGGGATTTTGAGTGTGGGGGGCATTATAGGATTGTCTGCAATAGAGCAAACAGGAACTGCTGCAACAGTGGGTAGCCTTACCTCATAGGTTAGTAAAGTGTCAAGAGTCACTCTCACCCACTAGCTAGTGGCAGGCATAAATGTGGCATCCCCAGGCACCCTCTTCAGAACACCCAGGTCCTGTGGAAGAACAGAAGAAGGACTGCACCTGCTGTTTGAGATGTCTAAGGGGACCTTAAGGGCTGGATCTCCTCCGACTTGTACCCAGGACAAAGCAGTGGTCTGCAAGGGTAAGTTGAATGATCTAATGTCACAGGCTGCAATAAGCCTTTTCCCTAAAATGCCTAACTGACCAGTGCCAACTGGATCTGAAATGGTCCCTGGTGATGACTTCTTCTGGAGTGAATTGTGACTTCAAATTGTGGTTCCTGGGGTCCTGGGTCCCTTGGCTGTGCCAAACCGGACTTCTATCATCTCTGAAAAGCTAGAATGCAGAAGCATTCTGGAATCAAAGACCTCTGATGACTGGGACAAACCTCCCTAACCTAAATCTGCCCAAGGTGAGAGCTCGCTGGGCAGAAGGAACTGCTTGGAGCTTCTCTGCAGCAATAAATCCAATTCAACTGGCTCCTAAAGAGAAGGTAACCAGCTTTGTCGAACTCATTGTAGGATACAGCCACAGCCTTGTCCTGCTGGAGGATTTAGAGCACAAAAAAGAGAGCAGATTTTAAAGAAGTCAAACAACCCAGCAAGGCTGTTTTGCATTACAGAGAGAGTGCAGGAATGTGCCATATCTACTAAGATATGACACATTCCTGCTCTCTCCCTCCACTGGCACACTGACTGGTGCCTAGCGCCAATGCAGGCACCCTTGTGCCATGGTGCAAGGGTGCCTGTGTTACAGACAGGATTGTTTTTGTGCAGGAAGGGACACCTTTCTGCACAAAAGCAATCCTTAGAGGTATATTATTCTTTCAACATGTACTGCACTAGCCATGTTGATTGCAGTGAACACATGCATTTTGATTTAAAGAAAAGTTGTTACAGGCATTTTTATCTAAAATCTACACAGCACTTGTGCCACTTTTAAACCATATGCAGGGAAAATTTAAGTTCTTCCTCTTGCATTGTATCTGCCAGTAAGCTGGCAGACAAAGTGCAACATGTGAATAAATAGCACAAAGATGCAAATAGACTCTGTTCATAAGACCTTCCTTAGGACAACGCCAAATAATATGGAAGTTTAAAGACAAACACAATTTCTCATGAAACTAACAAATATATATTGAGTGTTGTTCTAAAATATATTAGTACCTAAGTATACATCTACTTCAAATGAGCTCAAATATACAATGCTATGCATGGGTTTGATTACATTAAATAAGTTAGAGATTTATGATTGATGATCTGTGCATGATTTGTGGGAATCAAAGTCCCCAAAATACAAACTACAGCGTTTCACAAGAGGCTGTTTAGTCTTCTGCACTATAGAATAAAATTGAGATTAATGAGAGGCCCAGGCAAAAGGGCTGCATCAATCTCAAGAAGACATATAGCCTCTGTCAGTGCCGCAGGTGGGGGGGTTGCTACCGCCATGCTGACGGCTTTGCCCCCAGTGGTATTAGAATTATCCTGCCAGGCTGACCAGTGGCATTGTATTATGACGTTGTGCCGGGCTGACCGGTCAGAACAGTGCTACGGTATTTGTCTTGGCTCCCTAAGGGAGCCGAGGCCAATACCATAGCACACCAGCATCCTCAGAATGTGCCCCGTTTGCAAAGCAGAGAGTGCACATTCTGAGGGTGCTGGGCAGGGGTGCCCCTGCACTGCCCCAGCCCTGGACATGGGCATTGCAGGGTCCCACCTATGGCCCCCAGCACTGGCTTTTTGCCAGCTTTTCCATGGCGGGGTGACCACAATGGTAAGGCTGGCAGAAAGGCGAGTTGTAATCAGCACAGCGGAGCTGAGTTGAGCGGCATCATGGCTGACCACAACTCAGACTGCCATCTAACTGTTGGGAACTATGTTCCTGGTGGTGACGGCGGTCTTTAGACGATCCTGCCCGCCAGGGTCATAATGTGGTGGCGGGACAACCTGGAGTGTGCTGGTCCCACTGATAGTGTGGCGGTCTGAAGACCGCCACACTTGTAATGAGGCCCACAGTTTCCTCTGTCTCAGCTTGTGAGTCCTACCCATGGGAAAATAGAGACAAGGTCTGCAACTCCTGCATAAGCAAAAGCAGAAATGATCCAGAAAATTCTACTAAATCACAAACACCTTTTCATCAAAGATCAAGCATTGAGGGGCACCAACCACCAAGTGTAATTGTTCAACATTGCTCTTCTTCTATGAGACAAATAGACCACGATATCAAACATTGGGAAGTACTTTCCTGATGGATATGCATTGGTTCCAATACAAACATTAAGTAAGGATGAAGCTTTGATCATTAGGGCTAACTAACCATGTATATCCAACAGAATGCACTCACAAGCTACATATAGTTTTCCAAGGTTGTATTGAAATTTCTCACAGAGTCACTTAGTTATTTCTTCATGGTTCTACTTTTACCCATTGACTTGCATAGAGCCTTAAAGAAATCCATATTCAATCTTACTATCAACATAATTTGTAGAAATAAGCACAATTTCAATGAAATGTTATTAAATGATTTTCTTGAATGTTTTTGGGTATTTAGTCAACAAACATTTATTTTTATGAACTAAGGGCCAGATGTAGGTAGGAAAAAATTAGCGAGTCGGAAATTGTGAGTCGTTGCGACTCGCAATTTCCGACTCGCTAAATGGTATCCAAGAAGAAAAAGCGACTTCATTTTGCGACTCGCAAATGAAGTCGCACCGCAGATTGCGAGTCCGCTGTTGGGGGGTCGCTTTTTGCGACCGCGCTAAAAACGAAAACGCAAATTGCGAGTAGGAGTCGCAAATTGCGACTGTGCCGCAAATTGAATGCAGGTGCAGCAGAACACTCTGGAAAACACTTCCTGGCTCTTGATGATGACATCACAGCCAGGAAGTTTACTAATACACCTGGGAGGAGGGAGGACCACACCCATTTTAAACTGCTGAACTGCCAACAGGAGGAACAGCAGCTACAATGGCAGACACTCCTAGAAAGAGAAAATTGAAATTTGCTGAAAAAGAACTGGAGGTGCTGACTGAGGAATGCTGCCAGCACCACGAACAACTTTTTGGGAGGGCAGCCCTCAGTGTGCCAGAGGTGGAAAAAAGACGCATTTGGACAGAAACACAGGACAAGGTCAACTCTTTGGGTGTGAGCCACCGGAGTATCGAGGAACTGAAGAAACGGTGGTATGACCTGCGCTCCCGGACCAAGGAGAGGGTGGCAGAGCGGCTCTGGGAGATGAGGGGCACTGAAGGGGGACCATCCACCATACCACCACCCACACCCTTGGAGGAAAGAGTGGAGGAGACCTTGGAGCAAGAGGCAGTGTCCGGGATGGGAGAGCTGGACACGTCAGCGCCAGGACCATCAACCAGTGAGTACCATGAGACATGCATGTACACCCATATCTGCCATACCCCCACCCACCTAGTACACAGCAGCATGCACAACCAAAATAGCGATGTGGCACGTGGACTGGGACGTATCAGCCACGTAGTAGATCTAATGGAGGCACAACAGGTGGCTAGGGGCGTGGCAGACACGCCGCAGGACAGTGAGGAGGGCTCCACCGTTAGCAGTGTCTCAGCCACGGACACCAGGGTGTTGCGCAGTGGTAGCGCAAGGCAGGGCACTGCAGACACACCAGGAACCAGCCGTGCTGGGCGAGCACGGCGTAGAGTGTGAGCTATGCACTGTCCTTGACTGGAGGCACATGCGGTTAATGTGTCCTCATGCCAGGTGGACTTTTACAGCCCCTGAACTGTAGTTTATGTAAATAGTTTTTTGGTGCACATTATTAAGGGGGTCATTCTGACCTCGGTGGTAAAAGGCGCTTACCGCCGGTCAGAAGACCGCCATAACACCGCGGCGGGCGCGGGAAACCGCCACGGTCATTCTGACCCGCAACAGGCAAACCGCCAAAAACCCGGCGTCCACAAAAGTCCGCCACAACAACGGCCAGCGAAAAATTGGCGATGACCAAACCTCCACCGTCACGCCAACAGAAATACGCCCATTCCATTCCGACCCACGAATCCACGCGGCGGTCTTTCAACCGCGGTATTCCATTGGCGGTACACACCGCCCCGGTCAAAATACACACACAGCTCCAAAACACTGCCACATTGGACATTTTGAAATACACACACCTGATACACATACAAACACCACTCCCACACACCCAACACAATATAAAACACACACCCACATCACCCACAAACCCCTACGACCACCATTTATTGACTAAGGCCAGAGAGAGACACCACCAGCTAGTACAGAGCATTCACAGGCACATTACACCATCACCCACACAACATCCACGCACAAAACAGCACACACCACCACACTCACCACACTCATCACCACAAACACCACCCCACACCTCATCCACACCACCCCATGGCACCCCAAAGACACCCCAGGTTTTCAGACGCTGAACTCAGGGTCATGGTGGAGGAAATAGTTCGGGTAGAGCCCCAGCTCTTCGGGACACAGGTGCAGCACACCACCATTGCCAGGAAGATGGAGCTATGGCAAAGAATAGTGGACAGGGTCAACGCTGTGGGTCAGCATCCACGAAATCGGGACGACATCAGGAAGCGGTGGAACGACCTACGGGGGAAGGTGCGTTCCATGGTATCCAGACACAACATCACGGTGCAGAAGACTGGCGGCGGACCCCCACCTCAACCCCCAGAATTTACAACATGGGAGGAACAGGTCTTGGCGATCCTGCATCCTGAGGGCCTCGCAGGAGTAGGCGGAGGAATGGACTCTGGTAAGTCTAATCTCAACTACTTCATCCCCCCCCACCCACCGGCATGCCAAATCATACCCCCACCCTCCCCCCCCACCCCCATCACACATCCTCCTTGCTAATGTCTCACCATCACAACCCACCCATCCCAACACCAAGCCCTGCATGCGACCACAAACCATGGACACCCATCACCTAAGCATGCCCACTGCACATACCCATCCCCCCCCCAAACCACCGTCACAACAGCCCCCACAAGGGAATGCCAGCACTGGGGTACACGGGCACCCACCCATTGCACGCTATGGCACACACAGAAGCAATAACCATACTCTTATACCCCTGCAGGACCCGAACGCCACGACACCGCCCAGGAGGGTCCAGAAATGTCCATTCCACCCCCAGAAGAGGCCCACAGTGATGACAGCAGCTCTGTCTCCCTGGACCCAGATGACCAGCCTGGCCCATCGGGGACCTCGGGACAGTCGGTTCCCCTCAGACAGCCACAGGCCACAGCAGACTTACCCCCCTCTGGGAACACCAGCACAGCACCCACCCTGCGGGCCCATGCCTCTGTCTCCAGGACACGTCAATCAGCGGTGTGTCCACTACTACAGGGCACCCAGGTTAACCCACCACCCCAACAACAACAGGGACCTGGGGGCAGTGGTAGTGGGCACACGGTCCAGGGGACAGAGGCCCAGGGAAACAGGGGAACTGGGAGGGCTACTGTGCGACACAGGGGGACATGCCCAGGGAACCCACTCTCCACGAGGCCCTATCCTCCATCATGGGAGCATACCACCACTCCCAGGAGACGATGGCGACGGTCCTGGCCAGGTTCCAGGAGATCCAGGTACTGCAGGAGGAACAGTTTATGGGGTTCAGGGAAGAACTCAGAAACATCAGTTCTGCAATGGGCACCATCGTTGTGGCTCTCAATCAGATTGTCAGCACATTGCGGGACCATGTGGCACCACAAAGGGCCCCTGTCACTAGCATGGACCAAGAACAGGCTACCACCTCCGCTGGCGCTAGTGGACAGGAGGCCCCGACACAAGAACAACAGGCCACCAGAACCCCACCCCCTGCAAAAGGAGAACCACCCCGCAAGCGGGGCCTGAGATCTAGGAAGAAGACAGAGTAGGATGCCAAGACCCCCACCAGGAAAGGATACCCCCTGATTGTCATCCCACTGTCCCACATTGTCACCCTGTCCAACCTTAAACTGCCCCTGCTCCACCTTCCACAGGCATATGGACAATGCACCTGTGAGAGTGAAAATCTGGACTCTGCCATGGACATTCCTCCACCATCACCCATCACTGAATTGCAACCATTACCCAAAATTGAACACTTTAATAAACACACTTATTGCACAAAAATAATCTGGAGTCTGCCTGTATTTTAGAACAAATGTATTACACAGAACCGTGCCAAAATGTCCAGTTACATTGTGATGACAACATACCACTGTCACACAGCTGTAGTCCATGGGGAAACAAAGCAGAGGTCACGGAGTGGGGCCCACATCTCTGAAATTGGAAGGGAAAGTCACAACTCAGTTAACAAACACTGGGGGGAAACTCAGACAGTAGAGAGGCAGGAGACTTTAAGTAAATGTAAAATGCCAGTGTGGATTCTTACCTGTATGTCATTGAAAATACTGCTGTATTACTGTGTCCCTGTTGTCTGTGTGGTCCTCTTCGTCTTCCTCCTCTTCACTCTCCGCAGGCTCCACAGCTGCCACAACACCACCATCTGGACCATCCTCCTGCAGGAAAGGCACCTGGCGTCGCAAAGCCAGGTTGTGAAGCATACAGCAGGCCACGATGATATGGCACACCTTCTTTGGTGAGTACATTAGGGATCCACCTGTCTTATGGAGGCACCTAAACCTGGCCTTCAGGAGGCCGAAGGTCCGCTCGATCACCCTCCTAGTACGCCCATGGGCCTCATTGTACCGTTCTTCTGCCCTTGTCCTGGGATTCCTCACTGGGGTCAGTAGCCATGACAGGTTGGGGTAACCAGAGTCACCAATTAGCCACACACGGAGTCTCTGAAGTAGTTCAATCACGTAAGGGATGCTGCTATTTCGCATGATGTACGCGTTATGCACTGACCCAGGGAACTTGGCATTTACATGGGAGATGTACTGGTCAGCCAAACAGACCACCTGGACATTCATGGAATGATACATTTTTCTGTTCCTGTACACCTGTTCACTCGTGCTGGGGGGGACCAAAGCAACATGTGTCCCATCAATTGCACCAATGATGTTGGGAATATGTCCAAGCGCATAGAAATCACCCTTCACTGTAGCCAAATCGCCAACCTCAGGGAAAACAATGTAGCTCTGCATGTATTTCAGCAGGGCAGACAACACTCTGGACAACACCTTGGAAAACATAGGCTGAGACATCCCTGATGAAATGACCACTGTTGTTTGAAATGACCCACTTGCCAAAAAATGGAGTACTGACAGAACCTGCACTAGATGGGGGATCCCTGTGGGTTGGCGGATGGGTGACATCAGGTCTGGCTCCAGCTGGGCACACAGTTCCTGTATAGTGGCTCTGTCAAGCCTGTATGTCAGTATGACATGTCTTTCTTCCATTGTCGACAGGTCCACCAGCGGTCTGTACACGGGAAGATTCCTCCATCTCCTCGCAAGTCCCAGCGGACGGTGCCTAGGAAGGACAACATGGAGCACAGAGTCAATCAACCCACAGGTACGTTCCCACAGCTTGCACATAACACGATTCTCAATGCATTGAATGGCTTGCATGAGTGTTGATGCAAGGCCTAGGCATGTGTGATGCAGTAGAAATTAAGATATGGGGGCCCTTGAAATGGCGGCTGCCTGACCTGTGAAGTGCGACAGTGGGATGTGAGATCAATGCGCTGGCATGGCACACCGTGACGGTAGGCGGTCGAAGACCGCGGCGCAAATCCGCATTGGTTAACATTGAACCCTATGGGTTTCAGGAGCCAATGACGATGTGTGCCGGCGGTACGCCCCGCCGCGGTACGCACCGCCGCGGGCGTGACCGCCATTTTCTATCTGCTTAATCACTCGATACCTGATCATCCACAGGAGAGGACCTATACTGCAAGTGCTGCTGTGACCTCGGTCTGGAAGAGACAATGGCTGCTGCGACTGGGGAAAGGGCCCCTGCCTTCACTTCTGAAGAATTGGAGAAACTCGTGGATGGGGTCCTCCCCCAGTATGTGCTACTCTACGGTCCTCCAAACCAACAGGTAAGTACACTGGGACCATGCTTTGTGGCCAATGCCTGGGTTGAGTGGGGTGAATGAAAGATGGTGGGGAGGGGAGCGAATGAGGCATGCATCAAACGACAGATGAGAGCATGTGCCACATGGCAAGGGTGGGGATGGGGGGCCACTCACATCGAGCATGCAGAAGGTGATGATTTTTTATTTTCTCCCCCTGTACATGTCACATAGGTCAGCGCCCATCAGAAAATCGTCATTTGGCGTGCCATCGCCAAGGACATCCGGACCCTGGGGGTCCACAACAGACGGGGCACCCACTGCCGGAAGAGGTGGGAGGACATCCGCCACGGGAGCAGGAAGACCGCGGAGGCTCTGCTGGGGATGGCCTCACAACGTAGGAGGGGTGTCAGTCGTACCTTGACCCCCCTGATGTCCCGGATCCTGGCGGTGGCCTACCCCGATTTGGATGGGTGCGTGAGGACATCACAGCAGACACAAGGGGGTGAGTACAAGCACATTCTGCTGATTTTGCGCACATTGGAGGTATCTGGGTGGGGGAGGAGGGCTGTGGGTATCCCTAGGCCAGGGCGATTTCTGTAGGCTAGGCCCCTCCGTTAGGCATGGCCCTGTGCCCCCGCCCCCCACCTCTGTAGGTTGCCTAGTACAGCTATTCATGACCCTGTGTCACCTATGTGTGGAGTTGTCATCCATAGGCTTGTAGGCCATGTCCCACGGATTGAGTAGTGTACCCCAAGTGCGCGGCGTAGTGCAGGGGGCTTCTGTGTCTGTCCTCTCTGCCAACGGTGTCGCCAATGCATGCACTCAACATGTCTTTGTTTCTCCACCCCCCCCCTTTTTTGGTGGTCTTCCTGTTCATGTGTGCATTAGCATCATCAGGCGGAGGAGAAGTGGCATTGGAGCACGAGGGAGCTGCATCTCACATGGCCATGGAGGGCCATGCAACTGACTTTGATTTCACCAGTGAGACAGAGGGCGAGGGGAGCTCCACAGCGGGGACACGTGGTGACACCAGCGACACAGACACGTCCTCGGAAGGGAGCTCCCTTGTGGTGGCGGCAACATCCGTGCCCACCGCAACAACAGGTACAGCCGCCACCCAGTGCACCAGCTCCACCCTCCCAGCAGCCCCTCAGCCTTCGCCCCGTGCCCGCTCACCTAGGAAGGTGGGCATCTCCTTCGCCCCAGGCACCTCAGGCCCTGCCCCAGTTACCCCTGCTGCCCTCAGTGAGGAGGTCATTGACCTCCTGAGGACGCTCATTGTTGGGCAGTCTACCCTTTTGAATGCCATCCAGGGTGTAGAAAGGGAGGTGCACCTGAGTAATGCATACCTGGAGGGCATTCATTCTGGTCAGGCTGCCCATCAGCGATCGTTCAACGCTCTGGCCTCAGCACTGACGGCAGCCATTGTCCCTGTCTCCTGCCTCCCTCCTCCAACTTCCTCAACCCAGTCCCACTCCCCTGTACCTCTGCCTATCCCAGACACACCTACAGACCAGCCTACACACACCTCAACACCCAAGGGAAGCTCATCCAGACATAAGCACCACACATCACACAAGCATTCACCCAAGCAACATCCACATGCAGACATGCCAACAGAAACTGCCTCCTCTGTGTCCCCCTCCTCCTCGTCTCCCTCCTCCATCCCTGTGACGTCTCCACTCACACTTGCATGCACAACATCTTCAGCCACTACGTCCATCACCAGCACACCCACCAGAACACTCCGCACACGTGCAGTCACCACCCCCACTACCATTTACACGTCCCCTGTGTCCTCTCCCAGTGTGTCTGTCACCCCCTCTTCCAAACCACACAAACGCAGGCACTCACCCACCCAACAGCCATCCACCTCACGACAGCCTCCAGCACAAGCACCTGCACCCAAAGACACCAGACTTCACTCTCCTACATCCACATCCTCTTCCTCCACTCCCATACCCACTACAACTACCCGTTCCTGTCTTTCTAAATTGATTTTCCTTTCCAACCTTGACCTCTTTCCAACAACTGACCCACCCCCTCCATCGCATAAGACTCCAATCAGCACCTCAGCCACCACAAAACCTGGACCTACAAAGACAATAGTCCAAGGATTTTGGAGTCCACCACCTTCAAGGCCAGCTACTTCGGCTAGGAGTAAAGAGACGGCCAGCCCACCCCCTGAAAAAAAAGCCAAGAAAGCCAGTGCCCGGCGCGAGAGGCCAAAGACAGCAGGCTCCAAAAGCACTACCCTGGCACCATCAGGGAGTGGGGTGCCACCTAACACACCCCCAAAGGGAGGAAAGGGCCACAGACGAGCAGGGAAGGGTGGCAAGGGCAGCACGCCCGACAAGTCCGGCAGCAGGGGAGCTGCCCAGGAGGGCCCCACCAGCCCCATTCCAGGTGTGCAGGAGGACACCCACGGGCCCGGGACAGCAGCACAGGAGGGCCCCGCAAGCGAGAAGACAGATGTGCACGAAGGGCCTGGCAGCCACATGTCAGGTGGCGAGTGAAATCCATGTAATGGCCAGATCTGGTGACCTGGACACACATGTCAAGCACCGCTGAACAGGGCCCTTCATGTCAAGAAACGCTGAACAGGGCCCTTCAAGTCAAGCACAGCTGAACAGGGCCCTTCAAGTCAAGAACCGCTGAACAGGGCACCGCGGTCTCAAGAACCGCTGAACAGGGCCCTTCAAGTCAAGAACCGCTGAACAGGGCACCGCCGTCTCAAGAACCGCTGAACAGGGCCCTTCAAGTCAAGCACCGCTGAACAGGGCCCTTCAAGTCAAGAACCGCTGAACAGGGCCCTTCAAGTCAAGAACCGCTGAACAGGGCACCGCCGTGTCAAGAACCGCTGAACAGGGCCCTTCAAGTCAAGCACCGCTGAACAGGGCCCTTCAAGTCAAGAACCGCTGAACAGGGCACTGCCATCTCAAGAACCGCTGAACAGGGCCCTTCAAGTCAAGAACCGCTGAACAGGGCACCGCCGTCTCAAGAACCACTGAACAGGGCCCTTCAAGTCAAGCACCGCTGAACAGGGCCCTTCATCTCAAGCACCGCTGAACAGGGCCCTTCAAGTCAAGCACCGCTGAACAGGACCCTTCAAGTCAAGCACCGCTGAACAGGGCCCTTCAAGCCAAGCACCGCTGAACAGGGCCCTTCAAGTCAAGCACCGCTGAACAGGGACCTTCAAGTCAAGAACCGCTGAACAGGGCACCGCCGTCTCAAGAACCACTGAACAGGGCCCTTCAAGTCTCTGCACCGCTCCGCTGGGCCCTTCATCTCAAGCACCGCTCCGCTGGGCACCGCCGTCTCTGCACCGCTCCGCTGGGCCCTTCATCTCAAGCACCACTCCGCTGGGCACCGCCGTCTCTGCACCGCTCCGCTGGGCCCTTCAACTCAAGCACCGCTCAGCTGGGCACCGCGGTCTCTGCACCGCTCCGCTGGGCCCTTCAACTCAAGCACCGCTCCGCTGGGCACCGCCGTCTCAAGCACCGCTGGCCCATTGGCAGAAGGGGCAGGCCCGCATCTGTGTCGGGCAGGGCTGCACGAAGCACTCTGGGCACCATGCCTCCTCCAGAACCAGTGGAGTCTGTAATCCACTTGTGAGACTGTGGCTTTGCACTCCCCAGGATGGCACAGTGGGCAATCCACCCACTGTAGAGACTCATGAGACTGTGGCTTTGCACGCCCAAGGATTGAACAGTGGCCATGGAGGCCCCTCGTGGATCTGGCGTCGTGGACTCATCTGGCTGACGTGCCCCCCCTGCCCTTCCCCTGAGGTGCCTGTAGTTTTGCTATCTGATGCCCCTGCAGTGTTCTCTCCATTGGAGTCGGGTATCCTGTGTGGGCTTTGCCCATGTGTTTAGGCCCATTGGCCCACGAACAATGACTGATACCCAATTTGGACAGGACAATTTACATATGTATATATAGTTATAGATGTTTGATATATTTTTTAACTTAGCCGTACAATATACCTCAAATTTCATGGTCATTTTATTTTCTCTTTGCATTCTTCTGGGGGGTTTGGGGGTGTCACTCTGAGTTGTTGCTCTGCATTGATGTGTATGTAGTTGTGGGTGAGGGTGAGGGTGGGTGTGTCGAGTATGTGTGTCCCTGTAATTTTTTGCCTCCCCCCTCCCCTGTGTCGTAGGTGCAGTACTCACCGTTGTCTTCTGCGCAGGCGTTCGTGCTCCTGGTAGAGGAGCAGGAAGACAATAGCTGGTAGGATGTGTAGTTCGGGTTCCATGCTGTCCAGATTCCTCGTGGAGTGTGTAGAGGTGAGCGTTTTCCGTTCGTAATGTCTGTTTCCGCCGTGTTTTTATCGGCGGGGCTACCGCCCCGGAAAAGGTGGCGGATTGGTGTGTTGTGATAGGGTGGGCGGTACATTGTCTCCCACCTGTCTGTTGGCGGTGACCGCCGCGCTGTTTGTTTGTCCCGCCGTGGCGGTCGGAGTGTTAAAGTGGCGGTCTCTGTTGGTGGCTTCCGCCAGGGTCAGAATTCCATTTTTTTTACCGCCTGCCTGTTGGCGGGTTGGCCGCCGCTTTAACACTGACCGCCAGGGTTGGAATGACCCCCTAAATTCCTTGTTTGTTCCACTTCACACCTGGACTCTTTGTGTGTGACATTAGTGAGTGTGGTGACAGTTAGCACGTACCTTCCAAAGTATTGATTTGCAATGTGCTCCCGTCTCTGTCTGCCTTGATTTGCAATGCTTCTATCCCCATGATGGCGATGTGGTAGCTCTTGCTCGTCATCCTCCGAATCTGGGTCTTCTGGGGTGAGAGGTAGCCCACGTCTGGTGGCAATGTTGTGCAGTATAGCGCATGCGCCAACGATCTTGAAAGCTGTTATTGGGGCATACTGGAGGGCACCTCCACTTCTGTGGAGGCATCTGAATCTTGCCTTCAGCAGTCCAAAGGTCCTCTCTATGATATTTCGGGTCCTCCTATGTGCACTGTTGTATCGCCTCTCTGTCTCATTGCTGGGTGTTAAGTACGGGGTAAGTATCCATGGTCGTAGTGCATATGCACTGTCACCTGTTTGGCACAAAATGTACAATGTTAGCTGGGCATAGATGGGTTCCACATTGACCTGTGTGTATGTCTTCAAGGTGTATTCAGCTATACCTAGGAGGTATCCGTCTCCAAACTCCCCACGTTCTAGGCGTTGGTGTATCCCACTGTGCCTGAAAATGTAGGAGTCATGTGTACTCCCTGGAAATTTAGCAACCATGTCAGTGATAACAAAATGGGCGTCACATACCACCTGGATGTTCAGTGAGTGGGTACACTTCCGGTTGCGGAACAGATATTCCAGATTTGCAGGAGGGCATATTTGTATATGTGTCCCATCTACACACCCTATTACATGGGGGAAGTTGGCAATCCTGTAGAATTCCAACTTGGTGCTGTTGATTTCTGCCTCATTCCTGGGTAGGTATATGTATCTGGACATGTGTGTGAGTATGGCATCTAGGAATGCTCTGAAGAACCGTGAGAGTGCACTTTGGGATACCCCACCTGCCACGGCAATGACCCCCTGATAGCTACCCGAGGCCAAGAGGTGCAGTGAGCATAGCACTTGCACATGTGTGGGGATGGCGCAGCCGCACACAGTCTGGCGTTGAAGCTGCGGATTGAGTAGATCTATTAAATCTAGGATTGGTGCACTGCTAAGTCTGTATTTATCATATATCTCCTCCTCAGTTTGTTGGAAAAGTGTCTGCCTGGTTCTGTATATCTTCTCCTGTCTCTGGCTCCTCCTCCTCATCTGCTGTGCGGCGTGGGCTCTCCTCCTCCTTGCTATCACATATATCTCCGCCATCTTGAGTAACCCAGGTGCCTTCTGGGTCTCCTTTTATACTTTGGTTCTGGTTACCACCTGCTCTGAGTTAGTGGTAAATTGGAAGTGCAAAATGGGCTTTTTGCGACTAGTCGCAATTTGCGAGTGGCTATTGCATATGGTTTGCGACTCGCAAATAGCGACTTCCTATTTGCGGGTCGCAAAATAGGGTCGCTATTTTTGCGAGTCGGTAATGGCTCGCGTCGCATTTTGCGAGTCGGAAATGGGATTTTTGCATCCCATTTCCGATTTTGCGGGGTCGCAAATTGCGATTCGGGCCATTTGCGACTCGCAAAAGTTTGCTACATCTGGCCCTTAGACCCTGATTTAGAGTTTGTCAGATGGGTTACCCTGTCACAAACGTGACGGATATCCCATCCACCATATTGTGATTTCCATAGCCTATTATGGAATCATAATAAGGCAGACAGGCTAACCATTATTCCTTCCTTTGTTCTTTTTAATGCTTTTAATATTTAACTAGTTTGTTCCAACACCCTCAGAACGTTTTTGTTTTTCTCTGAAGACTCCTATGACCAGATTGTCATGGAACTTAACCATGGGGTGTGTAAAAGTGCTTAGCCAGTCCACTGCCTTGAACAGGTAGGAGTATTTCTTACACCAAATGTCCACCCACTGGTGAAAAAATTTCCTACAGGTTCAATTACTACCAACAAATCAAAATTAGTTATGACACAAGTTAATCTGAATATTTCAGTAAAGCTTTAATACTTCCTAAACAAACATATAGAAAATAATTCACAGTCTCTGCATTCTTCTGTCTGGCATGGTCCTTTCTCTATCTTCCCTATCCCAAAGACATAGATGCCTAGCATAACCCAAACAGAGAGTTTCATTCGCTACAAGTCCAATTAGCAACATGCCCTGCACTGGCACATGAACACAAACTAACATACCCAAATAAAGCACATGCCCAGTGATGTCTGTATGTTTCTTTTAGCTTAATTCATTGTTAATAAGATAATAAATCCCGATTCCTACCCTTTAAGAAACAGTTGTGATCTTTATAGTTGTTTTTTAAATTGTACTGCAACCTTGGTTTTCATAGCACTTGCTGGAAGAATATAAATGTAATGCAAATAGCTGAGCTATGTACGGAATTGACAAGGCATAATCAACTCCTATCTGCAACTACAGAATCAGATGTTTTCTGCAAGAGCAAAAAATGAAGGTACAAAATAAAAATATTCTAAAGAAAAAAGGCGGTCTCTCTGTCTGTGTGAAAAACTATTACTAACTTAATTGTAACTTTAGACATAGTTTATTTTGGGGGGTTTTCCGAGCACAGCTTTCAGTTACCACTCATTATTCAAACTGTGCTAACCATGTTCCATTGGGCAGGATATCTGTGATGTATCTGCAACTCTAAATCATCTAAGATCACTTCCATCCTGTCCTTTGAATAGAGCAGTGTGAGATCCATTTTTTAAATGTTCTCAATCCTATTGGACAAGGGTTCTGGATCAATTAATTGTGCTAAGGCCACAAGCGGATATAAATGATACATTCAAGCAATACTACAGTACACTGTATGTGGTGAGGCCCCCACATCAGCAGTGCAGTTGGCAGACTTTTTCCATACACTCCCCCTAGCTTGCCTCTCTATAACACAACAGATGGAACTAGA
The DNA here is from genome assembly GCF_031143425.1 of Pleurodeles waltl. Classification (NCBI taxonomy): domain Eukaryota; kingdom Metazoa; phylum Chordata; class Amphibia; order Caudata; family Salamandridae; genus Pleurodeles; species Pleurodeles waltl. The sequence continues at coordinate 1,073,466,051 of NC_090444.1, forward strand.
GAAACCCATAGACTCTGATGAGATTCAATTGGCTCTGCGACAATTGGCCCGTAATAAAGCACCGGGCAGCGATGGTCTTCCGGCAGAATACTATCACACATTCTCAGCGCAGATAATCAAACCATATATGGAAATGTTGCATGAAGCACTAACGAAAGGGCAGCTTCCGGATTCCCAGCACGAGGCAGTAATAGCCGTCCTCCCCAAGCCAGGTCGTGACCAATTAGATGTCCGGTCCTATCGTCCCCTTTCACTGTTAAATCTGGATTGCAAGCTACTGGGTAAGGTCCTTGCGAACCGTCTTCTCCCGCTGATGCCGTCTCTGGTTCATGAAGACCAGTCGGGATTCATTCCCGGTCGGAATACCTTCATAAATATTAGATGTCTGTCAAGGCTCATGTCGGACGCCCCAGAGTTAGAATTTGAGCGGGTTGCGGTATCCCTGATATAGAGAAGGCGTTTGATACCCTGGGCTGGCCCTTCCTAATGCAGGCACTGATGAACATGGGGTTCGGGAAGGTATTTATGAGGAGGATCAACATCTTGTATTCTGGCCCTACTGCCCAGGTTAAGACAGACGGGATTGTATCAGAAAGTTTCCCTATTGGGAGGGGCACACGACAGGGTTGCCATTATCGCCGCTATTATTCGCATTGGCGATTGAACCACTGGCAGCACAGCTAAGACAAAGGGCGCAAATGTGGGGCATACCTGATGGTGATAAACATCAGATCGTTTCCCTCTACGCGGACGACGCATTGATATATCTGCACAATTGCACAGCGTCGCTTCCAGACCTACTGCAGCTATTGGACCTATTTGGGGACCTATCAGGCCTGCATGTGAACTGGTCAAAGTCCTGCCTGTTCCCATTGACACCGGTTTCAGAAGGTCTTCCTTCCACTATCATGACACATGAACTACCGTGGTGTTATACCACATTTAAATACCTAGGTATTCAAATATATCACACTGCAGTCGACCTTAGAGAGGGAAATTTGGGACGCACGATCAGATCGGTTAGGGGCTCCTTGCCATTTTGGCACTTGCTCCCGCTATCCCCAATGGGGAGGGTGGCGATCGCGAAGATGATAATACTTCCAAGATTGTTACACCACTTCTCCGCACTACCAACAGTAATGCCCCGTGTCTTTTTCGCATCACTGAACAGTCTGATGACTAACTTGGTGTGGGACAGCGGACGACCGCGAGTAGCACATGCTGACACACATCTACCGCTCGCACAGGGGGGCCTAGCCACACCGCACTATGAGCTGGATTATGCAGCAGCGCAGTTACATTGGACTTTTGCGCTGGATGCAAGAACCCCCGAACACAGAGACAAAATTGGTACATGTCACCTTGGGCCACACCAACGTGCTGCGATGGCTATTAGACCACAACAGCCCACCACGTCAATATAATATTCTGATGGAAGTAGCACGCAAGTGCTGGCGCTGCTGCATACTGGATAGGCGCCAGGATCCACCATACTCACCCAGGATCTCACTGCTGGCCATCCCCGGGGTGTGGAAACTGGCTGGACAACACAGGCTGACTTCATGACCTGAAAAGGGCATACAGACAATTTAGGACGTATTCAAAGAGGGCCGCATCATGTCCTATATTGAGCTCACACTAACACACGATGTGGGGCCGGGACCTGTTCATAACGTACTGCGCTCTACAACAGCTCATACACAGAACATGGCGTGTTGGGGACAATGAACCCCTGACTTTCCATCTCTCACACGACTTACTAGCCGGCCTGGGAACTCACTGCAGCATATCTCAGCTATATGGTGTTTTACTTGGGAGCCCGGACGTGGCTAGATGGGACCGGATTCTTCCTACGCTGCTGACACAACAGGCATGACGCACCGCACTCAGTCTGACAAGAGAAGTGTTGTGTAACCCTAGATTCCGTTATACACAATTCAGTTATTTGCATCAAGCCTATCTATCCCCGCATTGGCTCCAGTGTATGTTCCCCCAGGTTAGTCAGGAATGCCCACGATGCGGCGACTCTGACCCCAACTTTTACTACATGGCGTGGGACTGCCCGCCGGTCCTGCGGGCTTGGCACGCCATAACCTCATTAACCGCTGAACTAGTGGAAAACCCACTGTCCCCCACGCCCGAATCTTGTCTGTTAGGTATCCGCCAGAGGCCCAAAGGAGGGAAACAGGTGCACAGGTGCATCGAACTGGCATCGTGCTGTTCAAACGCCTCCTGGCAATGCAGTGGAAAGCACCGAATACGCCAGATACACACCGCTGGATGCGAGACCTGTTGAAATGGGCAAAGGCAGAGGCACAAGAACTACACTCACTCTGAGATAGAGGGTTGACGATCAAGGGATTGGACACATGGGATACCCTCATCATCTCACTCGAGAATAAAGACAACACTCGCCCCCCCATGAAGCCACTAGTGGTACTACCTGACACGTATGTCTTGCACGTCAGTGGCATTGCTTAAGTGAGATGACAATAGGGCACGCATATGGGAAGACGACCTGGCACAACGCTTCACATTTCACACGTTGGGGTTCCATATAGCTAGCTAGAGCGTCTTGAGGCACACAACCTGGGCCCAGCACAATTGTTACCTGTATCCACACCATTAAGTGCACACATAGTGGATTAGGTGACACCACACGCCAGCTGTGGCGTTTATCATCCAGATAAATGACACCCACAGAATAATACAGGACGTGCTATTAGGCCTGCTTTGACAACATTGATAAGCCGTCTGTAGTTGCCTGCCTTCAGCTGTCAATTGTTTACGTCAGTGATTGAATCATTTAACTCATCAAAGTATAAACCCTTACCTCCTCCACCCCCCTGCCAGAGATTACTCCCAAGTCATCACTATCTTACCTCCTTCTTCTTGTTTCTAACCTTTCTTTTCTTATCTTTCTCGATCTCGCTTCACTGTTTCCTTCTATTGTTGATGTATAAGCTGGTATTGCATTAAGGATAGCGCTTTGGCGCTCAATTGTACGTGATGTTGTGTATCAAATAACAATAAAGAGATTTCAAAAACAAAAACTGTGCTAAGGATTCCTGAATCTAGGCTTGTAGAGTGTCCTCCACAATTCACATAATGCTATCTAGAACTAATGAGTTCTAGCATCCCCAGACTTAACTTTTAGGAATAATTTTCTTTACATGCAGACTTTTTTTCTGATCACACAGCCGTGATTGGCTTGACTGAGAACCACCAACACTCCACTGATGCCATCGTTACAACTAGACAGCAGCAGCTTCATCCTCAGGTCCGTTGTTAATGTCATCAAGGGTGCATTGATGTTACCTCTCACTTGCTAGTTTCTTTCTTAGTGCTCCCTTGACAATGCACAAGATCTCTCAGTCTTTCCCTTGGCTGTCACAGCAGTGTGAAGACTCAGGAATGCTGAGTGCATTGCCTTATGGGAATCAATTATCAGATCGTAGATTTGCAGAGATATCAATAGTATTGGCCTGATTTGGAAATGACTTCGACCTACTGTGACAGAGGGTCTGATTTAGAGTTTGGCAGAGGGGTTACTCCCTCACAACGGTAAAGGATATCCAGTCTGCCGAAATATAAGTCCCATAGGATATAATGGGATTTATATTTCGGAAGATGGGATATCTGTCACCATTCTGACGGATTAACCCCTCTGCCAAACTCTAAATCAGGCCCAGAATTGGGTAAGAGGCCAGTCGCCACAGGTGTTTTGTTACACATGACCTACCAGTTTATTTTTCCCATGACTCACAGTGGCTATTGCCTTATAAGAGTTGCTGTATCAGAAGTATGGCTGACTCAAGTTCTCCCTCTGACCAAACACATGAGCCTCTAAATTGTAGTGTCTCATTTTTTCTCCAGCACAGAGCTGAGCCCAGAGTCCCACTCAATGCCCTAACCGGCCCACCATGGGTGTAGCCCTATCAGTAGCGACTGACAAAGCTTTGCCCACTCACTGTCGAACCATGAGGGTTTGGGTGTAGTTTCTTCCATCTTTTCCAAGTCTTCTCCACCTTGCACCTGGTCAAGCTGGGCGAATAATACTAGACAATCTGCCTGTCAGTGGTCAAGAGCCAACATTGTTGCAGACCTTCTAGCCTTTTGGACCCTGAGACCCTCAACTCTCTCCACCAGCCGGGGAGTCACGTGGCTGTTCAGTGTTCTCACAAACAGAGATCTTCTTTCCCTCTGAACCCCACGGAAAAGCAGCAAGACAAGGTTCCTGCTGGTCAAGCTCCTGGTTCCCTCTCTGCATCCCTCAACTCAGCTGATCTTTGGAACCTTCCAGAGCATTCGTGCACACGTCACAACCCCTCTCCTGGAGCACAACCAATAATTTCTCTACCCATACCTTCAATTATTCCGGACTTGGTATAGCCACAGTCAATTACAGCATTCTTCTTTTCAGGCTTTGATACAATGTTTAGGAGTCCTCCTGGGCTCCCTGACTGCAGAGGCCCGGACATTGCAGAAATATTACACCTGCTGAACATACTCTATAGATGTTTCCGGCGCACAGTAGATAACACAGCCCTACTCTGACTCAGGAGGATGCAATATAAATGAAATTGGAAGCGTGCAAATGAGTGACTGCACATTTCAAAGTAAATGGCTACTTTGTCAAAAGAAAGTCCTGCTTTGTGCCATCTGTCTGGCTGCTAGCCCACAGTTATACCTCCTCACTGTACATGTTGGCCACCTAATCTCTCATTCTATGAGTATAGCTAGGAAAGGTTGATGTAGCACTAACAAAGAAACTCTCAAAAGCCTTTCTGCCATTCAACATGAAACATTAGGACAATTTGACAAAACTGCTTGAAGCAGGATATCCCATGCATTTCAATCATGTTCCCCATCTTCGTTTAATTTTCTGTAGTGAACCCCAAACAAAAAGAATACAAATACATATGATGATGTCCAATATAATGCCCCAAAATTAATCCCACCCCACCTCATAGTATACAGCATGAAATTTCAGGAATGAACTCCTTGTAAGCTACGTCTAAGCTTCTTGTGACCTTTTAGTGACCCCACTCAGAGGAGCTCCGATCTAAAAAAAATAAATTACAGTAAATGGCTGAAGCAGGGTAGTTTTTGATGTGCACGAATGCTTTGCATTTCAAAGCCTCCTCGTGAGATGCAAAATGTGTGATCACTGGTAGAATTTAGTTTCGTGGCAGCGGTAGAGGCATGCATCCGGCAAATGACGTTGGTAATTTTGTTGGAATACAGTGTAAGGATATTTTCTGTTCCGAAATGCTGCAATCTAACTTTTGCATGATGGAATCATTTCCTTTCGCATAAATACTTATGCAGCGTTTTTCCAACACTAATTCATATTTCTAGAGCCGATTTTACTATTATATTTTTGGCCCCTTCTTCTTATCGTTTTAAATGACACCTGAAAAACTGTGAAAACCGTAATGGCTTCTAAAATATAAAATAGGGAAAAATGTATTTTGTTTATATCCCTCACATTGAAAATCGCACAAGGAAACTAATACCTAAAGAAAGTGATAAAGACTTCGATGAGCTAAACCTGCATTTCTGCTGTACCACAAGTCAGACAATCGTTATCGTTATCGTTTTGTTTTCTTTTGTTGTTGTTGTTGTTATGTAGTCTGCCACTTAGGCCTTTGCGCACACATTAAATTACCGGAAATAAAAAAAGAGAAGGGAAAGCGGGATGCGAAAAGTGAGGATGAAATACAAATAAAGTGCGAGCCATATTAACTCCAAATGGGATTATAGTAACAATAATTACTTAAATGAATGCTAATATGGCATCATAATCACAGCAGGCCTTAAGCTTGTTTCCACCATCTTTCATGATCAGTCTGTGCCGTTGCAGATCATGATGGATAATAAGGCCCTCATTACTAGGTTGGCAGTCCAAGGACCGCTACCCTCACAGTGATGGTTGGACTGCTGCAACTGTGGCCGTCCAACCGCCGCATTACAACCTTGAGAGGCAGACCTGCCAGGGGACCGTCATCCCTGCCAGGAACATGGTTTCCAATGGGGTGACGTGGTTGGAGTTGTACTCAACCAGTGCGGCGCTGAACTCATCTCCGCCTGGCTGATTACAACCCAGCTTTCTGTCAGCCTTTCCATGGCGGGAACACCGCTATGAAGAGGCTGGCAGAAAGCCAGTGCAGAGGTGCGCCACCTGTATGACTCCCAAACTCCTAATGAGGCCCTAAGTGTTACACTGGGAAAGGTAAATTGTCTCATGTCCAAAAGAAATAGGTCCAGTGGTGTAACAAAACCTCAGCCCCCCTCCCTGCAAGGGAAGGTGAGGGGGCCCCCCATACCCATTCTCTACCTGCCTGTCCCTGTATTTTCCTTCTACCACAATATACACCCTTTGCAAAACCAATCCTCAAATTAAATGTGTTGATTTAATGAAAATCTGCTGCTCATTTTTTCCCAAAAATAAACCCTTTCCATCTAGAGGAGGTTTTTTAACACAATCCCACATTGCTTCAGAAACAGGGCTGTCTAGAGGGGAAGAACATCTGAAGCATCACAACCTTGAGCACTGCAAGGGTATACCACCATGGTAGCTGTAAACAGCCATGTATCAAATCAGAGTAGGGTAAGTCTATAAATAAAGGAAGCATTTACTAACCTGAGAGCTGTGTGGTTATACCATTGAACATTATTTCACGAAATGCAAATATCCAAAACATTTGTTATCCTGAGGGTTCCTTGCTTTTACCCATATATTGCCAGCATGTGTACCATATATTATTTTTAGGACTGGTTTCTAAATTACCAAAAAGTACGCCACACTATTAGCTATATAAATTTACCTCTGTATGTCCTAGGAACAGGCCATTTATGGTCTGGGTGTACATCTATAAATAATCAAAGCTGAGAGCTAGATATTTCTAACTATGTAGTGTCTGTGGAAAAGCCATATATTAGGACAAGATAAGTCTGTGAGGGCCACAGTTATACCCCCTACAGTGCATGGAATTGGACTGCATATTATTGCTAGGTAGGTTTGTGAAGAGTCAAAGTACCTGGAATCTAATTAGTTGATAGTCTTGATACAAGCACAATGTGAGAGCTCTGTTCACATTCTTTTAAAAGCAAACACACAATCCCTCTCCCAGTCTTCCACTACCTCTCTTCCCTTCACCTTTTTTAATCTACCACATCTCAATCTGGTGTCCATTACATTCTAAAAGAAGAACAAACTTCTGCTTTCTAACTGCAAAACTACAAAATGCAAGGACACATTGCCTTAAATAATAAAATTAAAACGAAAGCTGGGAATCCAAATGCACTGCCCAAAGCCACATGTGGCAGACCTCATCAACCTTCCAATCAGGTTTGGTCTTACTTCCTTGCAACTGGGGATAGGATGCACTCATTGCTTAACTGGGGACTCACAAAAAAGCCTTTTCTGCAGTGTTTCATTTGTAATAAATAAGTGCAGTTGCCCAACACTTCTCAGGAGGCTTCTACTCACTTTCTCAACTGATGCCATACACTGCGTTCACGGGCAAAGGCCAAAGCTGGGTTGCAGTGAGTGGGAAAGCCATCCTCAAGAGAGTTCGGTTGAGGTTCTCACCCATTGAAATTTTTTAAAGAACTGGGTCAAATAGTGCATTTTACATCATCCTTTTCACTTTAAATTGGTAAAACATTACAGACTCTGAAAGAGCACTTTGAAGCTGAAACCTTTTATTATTTTAATTTTCAAGCTTCGGGACTTGCACAGTATAATATTTTTTTAAATATATGTGATGTTGCAAGTAAGCAAGCTTTGCAAATTTGCACACAGCTATCTGTAACATAAGCAGTCTTTTCAATGGCAAAATGAGCAGTAGATGTCCTGGAATATGAAATTTCTAACCCTGATGATGAATGCTGCTTCCTTAATAGAAACCGAGACCCAGCTCATGAGCAGCCAAAAACGAAATCATCCTCTACCAAACATTTAAATCATATTTTAACCTGTTTCTTGCTTCAACCGTGCCAATTAACAGTGCAGTTTATCACATTTTAACTCAAAAATCAAGTTGAGCTACAACTTCTAGGGTGACCAGTTAAAGCCAGCCTTCTCACATCACCTCTATAGGTTTGCATCTTCTTAACACTCACTCGCTCACAGTCCTGCCCCCTGCTGCTTTCTATCAACATCACAACAGCTCCTCACTTTTCTACATGTAAATCATTTGCATGGTCATTTTATTTTGCTATATAACTACCATTTTCCTTACCTTCCCAGTCTTGCACCTCATGCTGAGCACAACTTTTCTAACCTATTTCTCAAGCAATACAGCTCTTTTTCCCTCTAATATCTCTTTTTATCACCTGCCCGATAAGTGACTGTCAAATGACCTATCCTTGCCTACCCATGTCCCTTCCACCTCTGAAGAAGAACTCTAGTAGCAATCTACCCTTCCATTCTTTCCATCCAGTTACAATCATATTATTTAAATGGCTTTAGGATCTACAGGAGTGTGATGATTCAGTGGTGATGTCATCTAACAGGATTCACAACTCACTCGTGCTCACTGTGGGCAGTGCAATTATAAAGGAGAATCTCTGAACGCAAGGCTGCACGTATCATACATATTCACCTGCCCAGAAAAATGCAGTTTGTTTTATAAAATGTTGTACACTGCTCCCTATCAAGTGAAATAGAAATCTTGTTACTGATGGTGTGTACTTGTGAAACAGGAGCAGCCTGCAATTATGGCACAGTACACTCCCAAGAGCTCCTTTGCTAGTGCTTCATACAGTGACAAAGTTGGAAGGGCTATCAGAGATGCTCCTTTCCCGAACAACTTACATTCACCCCTAAAGCTATGAAAAGCCTGTTTCTGCTTCATAGCTGGTAACCTCACACACAGTAAAAAATATTTATTTTGATACAACTGCAAACAAGAGTTGTGGAGTGTGGGCAAGGGTCTCAAACTCAGCATACTGTTAAAATGAGAGGGTATTCGTGGAATCTGGGCACAGAGATATCTTGAACAGAATTTCCTCTCCATATATTCAAGGCTTCTGTGCAGGGGTCACAGAAAGGGGCAAAAAGAATGCAATCTGTTACACTCAAACATAAGTATTGACCCTTGTTTTTTGTTTTTGCAGCTTTCTGTTGCTCAAACTTGACCTAAAGGTATTGGAATGTTTTACACAAGCACCAGTTGCATTACGGAAGGGCACATCCATTTTTAGGTGCGCTCCCTCTCGACATGTTGTAGTATACTTCTGTGGGTTTTCACCACACCCATGTCACACCCATCACTTTCATTCGTTCCTTGGCCTGCCTTTCAAAATTCCCTTGATTACCCAGGTAAACACTTTACGTTTGTCCCGCCTTGACAATGCTTTGTTACTGTCTTGGAGACTGACCCTGTTACATGGATTATTGCACAATCAGCCATATACCTTAGTGTGGTTCACAATGTTTTTCTTTTGCCTCTCTGCTTTGAGCTCCATTTCTGTATGTTGTTTCTCCCTCTTCCTTGTTTTTGGGCATGCCGCTGTTTCTTTGTGGTGTCTGCGGCCAAAGGCTGCAAGCTGGAGGGAGGTTCTTTTTTATTTATTTATTTTGAAGTTTCATTAGCACGAACTCGATTGGAGGAGAGCTTTACATGAGTTCCATTTAAGTACAAGTTAGGCAGTTGAAAAATATACAAACTGGTGCATTTTAACCAGAAAAAAACCACAGAAATCCTATACGCGGCCCTCCCGTCACAGTGGGAGAGCCGATATTACAAAATTAATTGCACTCGGGAAACTCGCCCCATAACGCTTTGCGGGACATTTCTTTTACAAAAAATGTTGGCCCAATAATATAAATAAATATATAAATAATGGCAATATTTTCATTTTTTGCTGCAGATAGAGGAAGACAGTAAATGAAAGTGCTTTAGTTATATGCAGGGCCACTGGAATTATGTGGCAGAGAGAACCAAATTATGTGTCAGGGTTGACCAATTTATGTGGCAAGAAAAGTCCAATTATGCATTTACAAAGCCAACAGCTCTAACTCATGCAAATGCGAGACCTATTGCATTGCAAATGCTTGCTGTTTTTTTACGCACTGGGAGAATACGTGATTTTCCCTGAATCACAGGCTCCTGAGTCCCTTCGTAGACTCAAACCTGGTTCCCAAGTTGGGAGGTCTGAACCTTACACCAAATGAGGACTGTTTAAAAATCAGACATAACCTTGCTAGACATGTTTATAATGCTGGTGAGCTATAGTCTGTTTGCGCTCACTTTTCTTTCTACTTCATTTCCTTGCAAACATCTTACAGAGTATATTTACTTAATGTACTATTAAGAAAATAAATAAAGCAAAATGATTGCATTCAGTGGAAAGTAAAATAAACGGGGCGCGTGGCAAACATTTAATTCAGTTGCACCAATTAATTAAACAGGCAAATAATTTCTTTTCACACTTACAGTAGTTGTTGCTTTTGGTTCTGAATATATGCGTGTGGCAGTAAGATCATCACGATCAACAGGTTTGATCACTGAGCTATGTGTGGGCTTTAGGGAGGGGGTCAGCTACAGTGAGCAGCCCTCGAGGGTGCGAATCACGGACGATGCAGAGGCCTCGCTGCAGGGTTTCACTGAAAGGGGAAGCTATAAAGGGCTCTGACTTTTAAGGCTCCTGAACGGACCCCTCTCTACCAGGAGAAGGTGAAAGGCAGAATGTACACAGTGTATTCGGACTGCACCGGCCGCTAGTGATCGTGCGGATGACACGCCCATGATGATGTGACATCATCATGTGCTACTTACATGCATTTAAAGAAATGCAGAATACAGTCCTGTAAGGGCCGCCTGCAGAAAGTGGTACTGAAGGTTAATCCCAGATTTTTAATCAGCAAGTTTAGTTGACCAGCAGGGCCACCTGACAGAGAGGGACGGAAAGAGTGCCAGTCCTCAGAATATATTAGTGGCGGTGGCCCTTAGAGATAAAATAATCACTGCTTGTAGCCTGTGAAGTGAATACAGACAAGACGGTTCAGCCTTGCTCCGTCTGATTGTTTTATTTGTTTGCAGCTCGCCAGCCCAATGGAACCCTTTGAGGTAAACAGTGTGGAGGCTCCCCCCACACCACAGTGCTGTGAGGGCTGCGGGGGCCTCCATTCCGTCTCTGCATAGGCATAAGCTGTGAAGAAACCCCCCTGATAGCAGGATTTCAAGGACTCTTTTAGGCAAGGGCAAACAAGGACAAATGTGTAATGTCAAGAAGCTTTCCATAATGGTCCCTGGTTCCAAGGAGGTAGGAAATTTATCTTAAAAGTTGTTTCCAGCAGGCTTTGAACTTCATTGCAGAGCTCCAGTATCTTTACTCCGACCATTTAAAGCTGATCTAGCAACCTTCTTGTTATTTTTCCTTTGACTGGGATCATGGTGTGATACTTCAAAACACAGCCTACAGATGCCATTTATTATATGGAAAAGGAGTTAAGAGGAACTTCTCAGCTAGTAGCTTATAATTACACAGGCAGATATGTCCTAAATGTCCAGAACAATTCTGACTGGTGATTATATGTCCAACAAGTACTTGTTCCTTGTCAGAACCGCAATATTATACTGTTTCCACAGTCCTCAATAATGCAATCTGAACAATTGCAGGTGCTCTAGCCATCAACCTAGACCCTTTGCAGGTTTTTGACGTTGTGAGGTCTAACTACAACCTAATCATCTGTACCGTGAAGCCAGGCTGAGGGACTAATCCACAAACTGCATTTTGTAGTATGTTTAGTAGTACTAAAATAGTATTAATAATTATAAGAAAGTGGAGTATTATGTGGTGTAGGGGTAAGTCATCACCATGTAATACTCTCACAATACCCCAAAGAAGGTCCTTCGATTCACAGTAGTAAATCTCTGTCTCAGTCCTGGTAGTGTGGCAAAGAGCAGCCAGGGTTTACTTAGAGGAACATGTGTTAAGCACTTTAACATGGACAATAAGTAATTGACGCATCTCAAAAGAAATCAGACGGCAATTTATAAAAATAGAGCTTATTTGTATCTCAAGTTAGACACCAAAATGAACAGAATTGCAACCGGAGTTATAGATTTTTTAAGCAAAATTAAATCACAGAAAAATTGTGAAATAAACGTTGCATTGAAGTCAATAGAGAAAAACCACAAGTGACAAAAGACCATTTAGATGTCGAGTTACATGGAATCATTGCAAGGTGAAGGTTATGCAGGTCCTAGGACCAGGCCTCAACAGTCAGTTCAGTTTTATCTGGCCTGTGGCATCTGGGTGCAGAGTTGTCCAGGATGTCCGCAGTGCTGAGCTGGACTAGTGCTTGTGCTGATTTTACAGCCCACACGAAGATGCAGTGAAGAAGATATACAAATTCAGCTGGGGCTGGCTTGGTTATGTCAGAGGCAGGATGCACAGTGTGCCCTGCAGTTACAGCATTGAGTGTGGGAGTCAGTTACCGGGCTGGCAGACAACAAGCCTTTGCAGTGGTAAAGGTGGCAAAAAGCTTTTGGAACTTCACAGGGTCCAGGGTAGTGACTTAGTGGCCTGAAACTTTAGGGCAGGTGAGACTACAACTCACAGAGGACACTGGCCCACCTGGATTTGGGTGATGCCATGGAGGGCTAGATGGTCTGTGAATCTTCAGATTCTGTAAGCATTTTTACCTGCAGTTTGCACAGGACTAGTGTCAATAGTCCAAGGGAGATCAAGGGTGCTTCTGGCATCCACTGGGGTCCATCTGGTTGGGAATGCCAAGTTTGAGCCAAGGACGAGGGTTGTTCATGCTATTCCCAGTCTGTTGCCTCAGGACCAGAGTATCCCTCTTTTGCTTGGTTGCAGTGGGCAAAGTTTGGTTGTCGGAGACATAAGGCTCCTCTTGGTCCTTCTTCAAAGTTGGTCAATCAGATCTGAGGTTCTGGTGTCAGGGGTGTCCCTTAAATCATAGATTTAGCAGAGTTATGCGTGTGGAGGCTAGTAGAAAAAGGACAGCTAGCTCCAACAGCTAATCTGCCCCTGAGGTGACCACATCTGATGGGATGGGTCACCCTTTGCTACCCAGAACCCTTTATTCTGCCACTCCTAAGATGGCAGAAATCAAAATTTAGTGCACAGACCGGGCTGCTCACCCTATAGGTGCGGTGAGCCCACTGGTTGTGTTCACTGTCCTGAATATCTAATTTCCAGCCTGACCACAAGCAAATGTGCCTTAGGGGAGGGCTGTTTCCTCATCTGGGGGACAACACAGATGGCTATCAGGGGCGATAAATCCCTTGAAGCTTACTGCCCTGATGTGCCTACTCACTAGCCCACCGGGGGCAGGAGGTGTGACCTCCTTCCTGCCTCAGCCTTTGTCTCTGACTCCTGGGGGAGTCCACACTACCTGGCAGGAGGCAGCAGTGGCATCAGTCTGGGGAAAGCAGCCAGAGCACAAAGAAGTTGGGGCAAACAGTTGAGTAACCTCTAAGGAGCAACCTAGGTACATGCCAGCCGTCCCTCCATACCAGATTTGTATCAGGGGAGAGAAGGCACATTGTTTGACTCCAAACTCAACAAATCTAGACAGCACCATAATGGAACAGGCAAGCCAAGTCTGCCCGGGTGTAAATCCCATGTTATTCTATGGATCAGCTATCGCTTATAGTGTACTTTAATGATAAAGACACTATAGAGACATAAGCGCTCATGCTTACATGTCTGCACCTTAAATGTGATGCACCCTGCATCGATGGCTGCAGATGCCTTCCTTAGGGGTGTCTGACTTATATGCAAGACAGTGCATTGGACTGTGCCACTAATGGTGAGGGCACAGTTGAACTCAAGCAGGTTTCACTGCTCCTGCAGTCTGCAATAGTAGGCCTGTTAGTAGTTTACATAGGTCACTCAGGGTGGCACAAACTCATGCTGCAACCCTGGGGACCCCTTTACCACCTATGCCTAGGGTACCGAGAGTACCATTTACTACGGACATATAAGTGGATATAGCCTTTGTTAAACAGAGAATTACCAAGGGAGAGCGCACAAGCAGTGGGGCCTGGTTAGCAGACTCCAGTGCACTAACAGAGTCATAACCATCAGCACTGGGGGCAAAAAGTGGGAGATGACCATCCAGAAAGGGGCACTTTCCGACAATAATGTACTACAAAATGCTATTCACAAACCTGTGTGGAAAGACCTAATTCTCCATCTCTTCTTTTATGTGAGGAGATTTCCACCCCAACTGCAGAGATATCCCTACACATAGGTATGTGCTTTCGTAGTAAATGTGGGAGGTACAAGAGAAAGGTGCCAGAAAATGAGGAAAACTTACTACTAGAAGGGACGACATGCACCCACCCACAAAAGAGTAAGTCACAAACTGCATTCCAGTAGTTACTTCAACCAAAAAGTTTCCAAAACAGTCATAATGTACTCCAGCTCAGAGCAGGCGTATGTCCATCACTACTCATGGCAACTCACAGGTACTCTAACATCCTCTTGTAGAAAACAATGGTGGAAAGGACTTAAAGTAAAACCACATAGAAAAGAATATTAAACTTCATCATCATCAAACACAAGCTTTATTCGATCAGCAGATCATCAAAGCAATACAACAATAAATATCATCATAAAAAGTATAAAAGTACAGTTCCATTTTAAAACCATATTGGCAGTAAAAAGGGGCACCCCAACTGCCCTGTCTAAAAGGTCCCATCCAATCATCCTTAAAATCCATTGCTGACATAAAGGTTACGTATACGCCATGCTGCCAGTAAATACTTGCTAACAGCGAAAATTAAAACTTTAGAACAATGACTTTTTAAAATCCTCAAGGCTGAAGCACATTCCCTTATTCTCATTTCCCGACAAATATTACGGATCCACTTGGACCTAGGGGATGAATATACGGGACAAAAAAACAGAAAGTGTTCGACTGTTTCAGAGGAAATACCACACGCGGGACATATATCAATTGTGGCATTTACTCCCCATCTACACATCAAGGTCTTCAATGGCAGAGTCCCAAAGCGGAATCTAGCATATAGGCTTTTGCCTAGGATATCAGGTATAATTTCTAGGTATGATTCAAACTGTGGGTACCATTTAAAATCAATAAAAAGGTTGGTCAAGCGACCATGAGATTGATGACTAATAGAGTCATTCTGTACGTGGGATCAATAGACACGCTTCAATACTTTGGTGTGGACTTTCTCAAGATTATGGGGGTTCTCCCAATAATCTCCTAAACCCAGATTACTGAGCCAGCTAGATACGTGCTTGACCCAGGGATTGGAGGCTGAATTAGGGCACTTTAGCAGATCTAAAAGTGAGATCTTATAAACGTCCAGTTCAGGAACGGTCCATAGCCTTACCCAATACAAGAGAGGTCTTAAAGTAATTAGGTCGGCTATCCGTTTTAGTCCCAGATCTAGAAACAGTGGGATTAGTGGGGTGCTAGGAGGGCAAGCACATAGAGCCCTCGCAAAGCTATTCTCCCCAATTGTTAGCCTATTGCTGTCGGAAAAGCCCCATACCTCTGCACCATAGACAGCAACTCCCTGTGCCCTGGCAACATAGATCTTAATTGCTGGGGAGACGATTTTGGCCGTCGTACCCGCAATAAAAGTGCAGGATAGATGCTGCACTATGCTGCAAAAGTCCGGCACTTTTGTTGACCTGTTCGTCCCAGTGTAAATTATCAGTGACCCTTACACCCAAATAATCAATGGAGCCGACCTTGTCCAAAGGATCGCCATCTAGGCTAATAGTACATTTCTTTCACGGTCCAGAACAAAGTACCATCAGCTTCGTTTTCTTAGAGTTCAACTCCAAGCCATAATTCCGGCAGAATAGATTAAATCTGTCTATAAGAATTTGTAGGCCCATAGGGGTCTTGGAAATAAGAAGTGAGTCGTCTGCAAAAAGAAGGATTGGAATCTTCTGAGCGTCCAGAGTGGGGGCATCATTCTGGCATGCCATCAGGACCTGTACCACGTCGTTAATAAAAATGTAAAACAAAAGCGATGCCAGCACGCATCCCTGGCGAACGCCCCTATTTATGGGGATTTTATCAGTTAGTTCGCCTTGGTTACCCCTCTCACTTGCGCATATTAAACTTAATTTATTCAAACATTTGAAAAATACACATCCACTAATTTAAATGATAACAAATCAAATGTAAATCATAAATAACTATTATTTTATTTAAACTATTTTATATATAAATAAATGTAAATTCCCCAAAAACAAATACATTAATTTAAATAAAATCTTTACAAACTTTTAGTAACTTTTAATACATGTTAAACACAAGAATATTTTACTTCACATCTTAATCTTTAAAAAAGAATTCAACTTTAAATCAACATACTGAAATTAATTGCATTTTTAACTTGAAATATTAGTTAAAATTGTTATGGCTTTTAAAAAAAATAATCTGCATGTAAAATATGCACATTTAATTTATATTAGCATTCATGTTAAAATTATCTAAAATGTTAAGTTTAACTTTAATTATTTTTTTTTAATCTCCCTTCATTACATCAAAGATTGATCTCCACCCTTATTGTGTAGGTGTCTTCCAAGTGCGCAGCACATCAAATATGGGCATAAAGTCACTACTAGCAGCATGTTTACAGTAGTAGATGATGTTTTTACTGACCCCCAACCCCTCTTTCAGAGGGTGAGGTCACGTAAGTCTAAAGTTTTTTGTAACTTTATATTTGTAAATGGGACATAGCCAAAAGGGGTAAAGTTACTCAAAAATGTAAGAGTATACTTACAGATACAGATGTATTCATCTCTGGCTTTACCTTTGTGAATTTGCCCCTCAGTTATTAGGAGCAGCTCTCACTCCACATCTTGTGGCTTTCAGGACATTTGTTACAGTAAATCTGTCTTTGTTCTCTATCTTTCATTTTAGCAAGTAGTTCTCAGCAGCATGGATGAGTCTTGTTAATCGCAAGGTCCATAGCATTTTCAACTGGCATTCTTTCACTGGCTTTCCTAGCATTTCTCTTAGCAGTATGTTGTTTTTCTTCTGTCTGTGTAAAAGCCTGGATTGGACTGGCACAGTGAGATGCCTTCAGTATCTTATGGTAAGGACTTACTCAATGCTTAGCATGGTCTAAGTGCCTTTTTTTTACTGAGTGAGGTTGAACAACAGTTTGTTAGCTTGGATTTGTCTCTGCTCCCTTAGCACCAGTAGCACTGTTGCTGACACCAGAGAAGATGTTTTCCCCTGTTCATTCTGGTGAATCCATATTGAATGACCCCTGGCATTGGGGCTACTTATATGACTTGGCTATCATCTTTGGCTTTATAGCAGCCCAGAGTTAATCTCCTTGTTGCTCTCATGTACACCATGTTGCATGCACCCCTGCCCTTCAGGACTCCATAGTTTTCTCAGTGCTAACATAGCTGTCAAAGGCTGCTTGTGGGCTCTTTCGCATCATTTATAATAGATGACAAATGGTCTAGGTGTTCATATTGATCCTAATGCAGCAGCAAAGCAGCCCTAGTTTATGCAGATTGTTTCTTTGTAGCAGGACCAGGCAGTTTCTTTACCTACACTATTCCCTCTCTTCAAGCTGTCTCTCTCTCATCTTCGCACTTTGACTAAGGTAAGCAGCAGGGGTCTTGATGAGATGACACGCAGAAGAGGCAATTCTCCCTCCAAACTATTTGGCCCAGGAGGAGGCAGCAACTACTCCATCTGGCTTTACTGTCCCTTTTTATGGGTTGACTTGCCACATGTCTCTTCACTACTGCTACTACTTCTCAAGCTGCACGACTCCCCAGGAGCAGAGGGGGTGACGTCTCATTAGGCTCACCAGAAGTAGGTTGACAGTGTGGCTATTGTACATGGGGCATCTGAGTTTTTCAGACTGCTTTAACAAAAGTTTGTAGGATTTTTCTCTCTGCTCAAGTGACCACTGGCCTGTGGTTTGAGCTACTGGCTATTGTGAACAATTGAGTTGCTGGCTGAGGAGGTGAAACCCTACTCAAGCAACAGCCACAATCCTTATCAAGGCAAATCACAAAAAAGTCTATAAATTAACCTGTACTTAACCCTTAGGTAGCTTGGCACAAAAATAGGCAGGCTTAACTCAGAGGCAATGTGTCAAATATTTATGCAGCACTCGGACAGTAAAATAGTGGAAACACAACACAAGAAAAATCCCACACGAATTTAGAGTACATTTTAATGAATTATTTGACACCACAATGACAAAAGTCCAATCAGTAGAACTGGAGTTATGATTTTTTTTAAGTTAAAGTGAAAAATAGGGCCTAAAAGATCAAAGCACCAACCTCGGACATCTAGTTGCCGGAGACCAGGGAAAAGTCGAAAGTTATGGCCCTCTGCGATGGAGCGCAGTACAGATAAATAAAGTGGATTGCACCCAGTCCCCGACCTTCGGACTTAAGAGAAAGTTTGAAGACAAATGTCAGAGAGGGTAAAGTTATGGGGCATGGCAGCTGGTGATGCCTGAGGAGGAGGCATCATAGTCAGGGAACTGCTGGATGAGGTCACAGTGAAGATTTCTCTGTTTGGATTTAGTCTTAATTTTGACAGTCAATAATCTATAGCGGGACAACGTTGCAGGCTGTAACTCATGAGGTTCAGATAAAAGAGTCCTCAGCAATCAAGAGGACTGACTGGTATCCTATGGCTATTGCTCAAAATGGCAATGTATTGGATGTGTGGCTGTAGACACTCTTCAAGATGACTTCAGGAAAGCAAAATCTCTAAGGTACCGCTGACTGGGTTGGGTATAACTCGCATAATTTGCTGAATTAAAGCAAACTTACGCACGTTTATTCAGAATAGTGTGAGGAGCATTACCGGCATTTAGTCATATTTTCTAAGAGCAAAATGCACTGTACATGAATAGCAGCAGCCAGTGGGTGCTCTGATTGTTCCTGCGCTTTTGCTGTGGGAATTGTGTCTCAAATTGCTTTTATTTACTCAAGCGAGCATAAACACATAATTCTGTGTCACAAGAGTAACTAAGAATTGCTAAAATTACTCATGTTACTCCAGCATAATATAAATTGCACCCAGGCCTATCCTTGACATTGCTACATAGTGAAGCATGTTGTACCTATGATGATTGGAGTTGGGATATGTGTATTTAGAATCTACTTGACAAGACTGAGATTTAGACACAGGGCATTATGATATTGTCTTTCTTTAATCTAGTCACATGTTTCAGGTCATATTACTGATCTTTATGCATTCTTCTCAGACCATTTTAAACTAGGGCTTTCTGTATGACAGTATGATTGCTAGGAATGTTTTGATCAGACAACGTTGTCATCTGTGCTCAATTTGAGCCGGTGGTTTTGGTGCTCGGCACCCGCACTTAATTGTCAACACCGGTGCTTTTGACAGCCTGACACGAGGTGGCGCTCTCTGGCTTATTTAAAGATGACCACAACAAAGGTACATTTTTAATGCAATATTCATTAAAAATTATATTACCTGCTGCCTACGCCGTTCTTATAGCTTTGGGGGCCTGGAATAGTTTGAATTGTCACACGTGTAGGAGTGTGATGGTTAGTAGTTGTGTTGTTACTATCTTTGGCAGCATGGAAGTGGCAATGTGTGATTCAAGCTGCAGTGGCCTCCTGACAAGAGCCCTGGCACTTATTTGTTTTACAAATTAAACACTGACTCGAATGCCTGCTAAATCAACAGATGACTATGATGTTAATTGTGAAATGTCAAGATGACTTGACTAAAAGCAGAGTGAGCCAGTTGAAATTTAGCTGAAGAATGGCAAGCAGTTGTCTTCCATTTTGTCTTTTTAAAAGCCTTTTTCATGTTTTTAATGTTAAACTAAGTGTAGCTGTTGGTGTGTACACTCATCTGTGACCCTCTCATTGCTATTATTAGAGGTGTCCCAGGATCATGAATTTCAAACATTTATTAGAAGAGGAAACATTTACATCAGTGTGACCCTGAGATGAGAGGTGGATGTGGTAATTATAGGACTGTTGATAAACCACCAAGGTCCTGCTTAAATTCCATTGATAAGAGGTTACCCTCAGACAGGAATGGCAGCAGGTAGGTCTGTTTGGCTGAGAGTGTAACTATTAGTGATTGATTGCTTCGGCCAGTGTGACCTGCCCCCACCGCTGACACCACCTGCTAAGTGAACCTCTGCTGAAGACCAGTCGCCTGCCAGAGCTCTTCTCTAGTCGGATTACCGTCTTCTCGCTTTTCACTCTCGTCTCTCTGCTTTCACTCTCTCTTACTCCTGCTTCCTTGCTTTCTTGCTCTTGCTCTCTCTTGCCTTCTGCCTTGTCTGCCTTTTCTACCTATTTTGCCCTTTTCATCCTATTTTGTCTAGCAACTCAAGCTTTTCTTGCCTGTTTCTGCTCTTTTTCTTCTGGTTCTACTGTCCTTCCTCCCGCTCTTTTCCCCGTTACCACTCTCTCCCTCACCCCTGCCCCCTCCCCAGCGCCGTGCCTGCTCTTCCCCCATCCCAGCTGCAGCCCAGCCCACCTGCCTCCCTCTGCTTTTTATTGCAGCCACCCCAAAGGGAAGCCCGGCTGCACCCTCCGCACTTGGACAGTGCCCAGCGCCAGGAACCCTGGCCCCTGGACCACCCACTCTTACAATGTCCCCACTCTCCTCGCTCTCAATGCCAGCAGATCGCCCACCGACCACTCCGCCTCTCTGAGAGACACCAAGGGACCCTTCACATGCAGGGACTGCAACTTCACCAGCCTCCAAAGCACCGCTACAAGGACCCGAGGAACAGGACGTAACCACCTCAGCTGCATCCTCATCAACACCCGCTCCGTACACAAGCACGCTCTCGAAGTCTGGAACCTCCTCGACTCAACTTCCCCAGATGTTGCCTTCCTCACCGAAACCTGGTTCAACCCCTCCTCGGCCCCGACATCGCCACAGCAATTCCCGGTGGATACAATATTGAACGCACAGACCGCACCAATCGACCAGGAGGAGGCATCGCCATTGTCTACGAAGACACCGTTCGCATCTCCACACACTCCGAAAACTCATCGACCACCATGTAACAACTCCACTTCCAGGTCGAGACCAACCCCAACACCACACTCTGAGGGACCCTCATCTACAGACCTCCAGGAACCCGCCCCCCGTTGTGCAACTCCATTGCCGACCTCACCAGTACCCAAACACTCGCATCCAAGGACTACATCCTCCTGGGGAACCACAACTTCCACTTGGAAAACCCAAACAACAACAATTCCACCACCTCTCTGCTGCCTTCGACATGGTCTCCCACGTCACACTGCGCACCCGACTCCACAACTCCGGCATCCGAGACTCAGCACTGGAATGTCTCTCCTCGTTCCTCACCGACAGGACACAGAAGGTCCGACTCCCCCCCTTTCATTCGGAAGCCACTGAAATCAGCTGCAGCATCCCCCAAGGATCCTTGCTGAGCCCCACCCTCTTTAACCCCTACATGACCCCTCTGGCCGTCATCATCAGAAGTCACACACTCGACATTGTCTCCCACCCCGACGACACCCAACTGATCATCTCCCTCACCATAAACCCGACCACCTTCAAGAACAACCTCCACGAAGGAATGAAAGCACCCACCGCCTGGATGAAAGACAGTTGCCTCAAGTTGAATTCGGACAAGACAGAAGTCCTCATCCTCGGCTCTACACCCACCGCCTGGAACAACTCCTGGTGGCCCGCTGCCCTCGGAAATGCCCCTAGCCCCACCAACCACGCCTACAACCTTGGCGTCATCCTAGACTCATTGCTCTCAATGAACCGACAGGTGAGCGCTGTCTCATCAGGATGCTTCCACAACCTGCGCATGCTCTGAAAAATCTACAAATGGATCCCAACCGAAGCCAGAAGGACAGTCTCCCAGGCCCTTGTCAGCAGCCGCTTCGACTACGGCAATGTACTCTACACCGGAACCTCTGCCAAGACCCGAAAAAGACTGGAATGCATTCAGAATGTCTCCGCCCATCTCATCAAGAACGCTCCCCAACACAGCCACACCTCCGCCCTTCTAAGAGAACTTCACTGGTTGCCCATTGATAAGAGATCACCTTCAAGCTCCTGACCCACACCTACATGGCCCTACACAATGCAGGACCAGCCTACCTCAACCACAGACTATCCTTCTACACTTCCGCCAGACAACTCCGCTGTGCCAACCAGGCCCTCGCCAATGTCCCCCACATCCCGAAAGACCACAGCCAGTGGAAGATCCTTCTCCTATATCTCCGCCAAGACACGGAACACCCTCCCCATCCACCTCAGGCAGTCTCCGACCCTGTCGCAGTTCAGGAAGGACCTC
The DNA here is from genome assembly GCF_031143425.1 of Pleurodeles waltl. Taxonomy (NCBI): domain Eukaryota; kingdom Metazoa; phylum Chordata; class Amphibia; order Caudata; family Salamandridae; genus Pleurodeles; species Pleurodeles waltl. Next base: position 1,073,488,349 of record NC_090444.1, read on the forward strand.
AAGACATGACTCTTTGACAGATCCTCAGCAACCCCCTCTCACTCCGCCAGCACCTTGAGACCCTCACGGGTGAGTAGTCGCGCTTTACAAATCCATGATTGATTGATTGATTGATTGCTTCTGTAGAAAGCCAAAGTCACTTAGTACCACAGGAGTGTGAAAAGAAGATTCCTACTCACTCTGTCTGAGGTAAAGATTGCACTCTAGAAAGGATGGGTTGCATTAAGAAGGGGTACCATGATTAAGAGGGTCTCTCATTTGTTCTCTGGAAAACTGACAAAAAAGGATAGGTTTTGAAGTTGAAACTGGAAGTTCTAGATGGACCATGTTTCCTACACAAGTCCACTCCTAGGAGATGGTGAGGGCACCTGCTTTGAAGAAATATGCAACTCATGCTGTGACCTGGTTACATCAACAATCTTTTCATTTCTTGAAGGGATACAGAATGCTAGCTGATACCGATACCTGTTAAGGACTTTGAACCAAATTGATTAGGGTTACAGTCAGCGGTAATGCCTTAACTACTTACCTTGTCTCACAGATCCACTGTGGGCAACAGTCTCCTGCATGCAATGAGTAGTCACCATAATAGATGTAAAAGGAGTACCCATATGGGGAACTCATTAGGGTTAAAAAGGACTATCAGGGAGTTTAAGTCAGAGCGGAGAACAATATTGGACTGGCTCATGGGTTTCAGGCATAGCAGTAGAAAAGGCACAACACAAGACTAGAAAGGAACATATGTATGGCAAGGACAGTCAGGAACCGAAATTCAAACACTGAGGTTAGACTTATCATAACATACTACAACCACTCATTTGATGTCATAAGGTTACATAAAAAAGACATTGGTTAATTTTGCAATCTTATTTTATTATGGACAGCAGCATTAGTGAGTATCAAAGTATCACTTACAGAAGAAGTAAGCTACCAAGGAACAAATTAGTCAAGAGTGAGGTTGCCAGTAAAAACTCCTAGTGTGTAATAACTAAATTGTTGGGTATTTCAAATGCAATTATTGTAAGACCTGTCGCAATAGTACAAATGGTAGAACATATAAGGTATACGATAATGACAAACCTAGACTAATCAGAATATTTATCTTTACAGTTCTGATTTTGTCATTTAAATGTTGAACTATATTGGAAGTACCATTTATACTTTAAAAAACAAGTGCTTAAATGTTTGAGAGTCATAATGCGTGGATATGAACAGTATTCTGTAGCTAGACATTTCTAGGAGATGCAGCAATTAACAGTGATTCTTCAAGGTTCTTAGATCAGATTTTACCAAGATCCAGAAGTGGTGACACAGCACTATTATTAAGACACCTTTGAATTGCATTACATTACCCCCGTGAGGCTACAGGCCTGATTTAAATGTTGGCTAGTGGCTTGTATCGTTGCCATGGTGAAGCACTTGACTCCTGCCATGCTGAGGGCATTCCACCTACCACATTTAGAGATATCCTCAGGCCCAGCAGACTTCCCTTGCATTTACAGGAACCACTGTTTCGGTGGTTCCTGTAAGTGCAAGGCAAGTGTACCTTGCTGCTTCGTCAAAATTACGGTGCTGCTTGGCACACACTCATTTTATTTTTTATTTTCAAAACAAAATCCCAAAGCAGGATTTTGGTTTTGAATATGAAATAAGAAATGACCTCGTCACCATGAGAGTGTTTTATCATGGTGTGGGGGTCACTGAAAAGGTGTTTTTTTTATATACACTGCCACGTTTTAGATGCCACCTTTCAAAACTAATTATGTGTTCTTCCACTCTCAATCGGGAGGGAGGACACATGGCCAAACTTTTGGTGGCCCATTCTCTGTCAGACCATAGGACTGAAATGTCATTTCTGCCGTCTGTACTGAAGGTCTGCCAATCTGTAAATCAAGTGGGCGGACTTTCCACCCTTTGCACCAACATCTAAAGTTATTTGGACAGCTCAACACTGAAGAAGAATTAAGGACCATATTTTCACTTTTTTAGCTCAGCATTTGTGTCACTTTTTGACGTAAAAGCAGCGTAAACTTACAAAATACAATTGTATTTTGTAAATTTGCGCCGATTTTGCGTCAAAAAATGACACAAATGCAGTGCTAAAAAAGTATAAATATGGGCCTAAGTGTGTGTGGCATTCTGTATATAGAATCTTTATGGAGAATGTACGTCACAGGAACCTGGTGACAGTAACTAAGGGTGATCTGACAGTTGAGAAGAAAGAGCGAGAGAGAAGATATCTGTTGGCTGGGGTGTTTCATTGATTTCATATCTTGAATAAACCAAAGGAGATTTGATTTTAAAAAAGTGTCACTCACCATCATTTCATTGGCGACGAGGAAGAAAAACTCACCGGGATTTACTTCAAGTCTAGCGTGAACACTCCAACACTACTACTAGATATGTGAAACTGCGTAATGGCTCACCTGGTTTCTGAGTTTTAATCGATCAGCTGAGTTCCTGGCAGCGAGCCCCGAGGTCATTTTTTGTTGAAAGCACTTCGGTCAGGGCGCCATGCGAGATTGAGGTTTGGGCTCCTGTGGTGAAGGCGCTTCAGTATCCAGGCGCGGAGCACCGCCCTGTCTCAGAGCTGATTCAGCTGGTCAGCCGTTTGCCGCAGTGTGTAGTGGCGAGCGGCAATTTAATCTCGGCCGTTTCAGCTGTTTCAGCCGTCTTGACACGGAGCCGCAGTGTACATCTTGCGGCGCGGAACGGCAGAGCCGCAGTACATAGCGGCGATTAAATTCCTCAGCTGCTCCGCCCCTCCGCAGTGCAACGGAGTCGTGGAGCCGCGTCTCTCTCGAAGTTTTTGATCCAACTTGGCAGCTGTTCTAGCCGCAGTGTGTAGCGGTGAGCGGCAATTTAATCTCGGCCGTTTTAGCCGCAGTGTGTAGCGGCGTTTAACCTCTCAGCTGCTACACTTCTCTACAATACAACGGAGCCACCAAACCACAGTGTGTGACGGCGTCTCTCGTGAAGTCTTGAGGAAATTGTTCCGGGTACCAGATGGTGGCGCTGAGGTGCACAGGAAGCTCTGGGGTCGTAAAAAAATGCTTCCTAGAGCTGGAGCTATAGTTTTTAGAACTGGAACTGTTTTGAACAAGCAGTAATGTACTTTTATGACTGAAACTGTCTAAAGCAAAGGAAGGCTTTTGAACTTTCAAAGTTTTAAGTTCTTTAATCACACACTTTCCTATAATATTTATATAGATTCTTTTTTTGTGTTGAAGGAGGAAATTCTTTACTTTTAAAATACTGTATTGTTTTGAGTAGATCTATCTCTCACAAAGGGTAAAACATTATCTACATATTCATTATTTGAGGGTATTTTGCATGATAATTAGGAAGTTTTTAAAGTTTTACAAGTTTTAATCAGTTAAAAGGAGACATTAGTATTTTATTTACTATTATCATTCACCATACAGAACGTAACATGCCCCCCGTTTCTCTTACCTTCTCCTGGTGAACAACAGATACCGTGGAAAAAATGGAAATGTGTATTTTCACATTATGCAAGGGTCTGTGGCACTTCGTTGAGTGCCGAGCGCAAGATGTCACTTTTGTTACACTGCTTAGGGGCTGAAGGTCAGGAAGTTTTCGGGAATCTTCCTGAACTTTCTGCTGAAGATGCGAGTGAGCTCAATGATTTTGAGATTTGTATCAAGAAACTTGATTTGCATTATTTACCTAAAGTTTCCACAGTTTTAGGAAGGTATCACTTTGGGAAAAGGGTTCAACACCCAGGTGAATCTGTAGAGGAGTATATCACGGTCCTAAGGAAATTTGCATCTTCATGTAGTTTTGGGAGTAATAAAGAGGAAAGGTTAAGAGACCAGTTCATGTTGGGCTGTAGCATTGAGAAAGCGAGGGAATCCTTTTGGAACAAGGATAACCCTTCTCTTAGTGAAGTAACTGTAATTGCTAAAATGCATGAATATAGTTCAGCCTGTGTTGAAGAAATTAAGAGGACAAATTTAACTGAAAGAGAATATGATGTACATCTTGTTAGTCAAAGGAAGAATCCACAAGAGAGGGTGAATTCTCAGAAAATGGTGAAGGAGAATTCGAAAGTCAATAAGGAGAAGGAAAATTTCCAGGGAAGGTGTTATAGGTGTGGAGAGTTTGGTCATTATGCTAACTTCAAAGGCTATGTTGGATGGAAAGCGTCTTGTAAGAAAGGACATGTTACTTTTTGCTGCAGGAGTGCAGATATTAAAAAAAAAAGTTCAGGAAATAAGTTTAGTGGATGAAGATTTTCCAGAAGAATTTGTTTTACAAGTCAAAAATGGTATCAGTGGTCCAATAGAAACTGTACAGGTTGAGGGAGTACATATTCCCATGATGTTTGACTCTGGAGCAAAGATTACACTTATTCCTAGAGTTCTATTTGAAAAACACCTCAGAACTTCTGTGAAACTTTTCAAACCAGACATTTCACCCAAAGGGTATGGTGGAAAACCAATTAAGTTATTAGCTTACTTTGTTGGCTCAATTCAATTCAAAAATAGATTTACAGTTGAGAAAGTCTATGTTTCCATGAGAGGAGATTCCCTCATTAGCTGGTTTCACCAAAGAGATTTGAGAGTGTATCTTGTTCCTAATGAATATCCATCCGTAAGATTGAAAAATGATGTGTGTGTTGATACTGTGAAAGATGATGAGTGTGTCAAGATTAACAGTCCGAGACCATCATATGAGCAAGAATTTCCAAATCTTTTTCAAAACAAACTCGGGTGTATGAAAGGTTATGTGCATAAAATTAAGATGAAGAAAGATGTCACACCTGTGGTCAGTAAAGTAAGAGGTGTACCTTTAATGGTCAAGGAAAAAATGAGGGCAGAATTAGATAAGCTAAAACAGAATGGCATTATCGAAGAAGTGGAAGCCACTGAATGGTTGGCCCCAGTGGTTATGGCTATAAAGGCCAATGGCGAACCAAGGCTTTGCATTGACTTGAGAGAACTAAATAAATGTATAGTAGTGGATAATTATCCTTTGCCCAACATTAATGAAATGTTATCTTTATTAGGAAATGTGAATTGCTTCTCTTCTATAGATTTAACGTCTGCCTACCACCAAATTACTTTACATAAAGACTCTCAAAATTTTACAGCATTCATCACTCCTTTTGGTATCTACAAATTTATCCGTATGCCCTTTGGCCTGGCTTCAGCTGCAGCTGTATTTCAACGTGCCATGGAGAGATTGCTAGAAGGACTGCAAGGAATCAAGATATATCAAGATAATATTCTTGTATATGGTAGGGATGGAAAAGAACACAATGAAAGAGTACGCCGAGTCCTTCAGAAACTGGAAGAGAGTGGTTTGACCTTAAAAGCACAAAAATGCAAATTTAATCTTCATGAAATTTACTATCTTGGTCCCAAAATTCTTCCAAGGGTATTGAACCCAAGAAAGAGTTGGTAGATACTATTGTTAATTTTTCCAGTCCTTCTTCAAAAGATGAGGTGGTAAAAGTTCTTGGCATGGCAGAGTTTTACAGTAAATTCGTGGATCATTTTGCTGACAAAACTATATGTATGAGGGAATTAGTGAGGAAGGGTGTCGCCTTTAACTGGAGTAGTGAGTGTGAAAAGGAGTTCATTTCAATGAAACAAAGTTTGAAATTTGCTTCTAGTTTAAATAGCTTTGAACCTGGGCATGATACAATAATAATGTCTGACGCTAGCGCCAAGGGCCTTGGGGCTGTCTTGATACAAACATATAATGGAGTTGAAAGAACAATACTCTTTTTATCCAGGTCCTTGAAGGGGGCAGAATTAAACTATTCTGTTATCGAAAAGGAAGCGTTAGCTGTGTTCTGGGTGGTGAACAAAATAAAACAAGTTTGTATGGGGTAGCAAATTTTTGATAAGAACGGACCATAAACCGTTAAAAGAGATTATTGAAAAAAAGGGTTTGGATGCTGTGTCTGGTCGAATCAGAGAGTGGGTAGTAGCTTTGCAGGAATTTACATTTGGTGTTCAGTACATACCCGGAGTTGAAAACAACATTGCAGATTGTTCTTCAAGGTTAGTAAGAGACAGTTTGGAGACTGAAGATGTTTCCATGTATGGTAGTGATGATTTTGATGTATGTGTGATCAGGGATGGTATAATCAAGGAGAGTGAATGGATGTTGGAGTTATTCAGTGATGAAGTTTTACAGAAAGTTCTTTAAAAAATCAGAAGTGAATGGGATGGTACTGAAAAGAATGATCAACAATTATGTGGATTCTGGAGAGTTAGAGATGAATTGTCAACTCATGGTGATTTCATATTGAGAGGAACTAGACTTGTTCCTCCGGAGAAGTTGAGAGATGAGCTAATCTCTATAGCTCATGAGAGCCATCCTGGCATTTCCAAAACAAAAGAAAGGTTGAGACTTATGTATTGTTGGCCAGGTATGGATGTGTTAATCGAAAGATGTGTTAGGGAGTGTGCGGAATGTTCCAAGGCTGACAAGACTTTAACTTGTAGAATCCAGCCCATGAAAGTGAGGGAGCTACCGAAAGAACCTTGGCAAGAAATTTCATTAGACATTTTGGGTCCGATTAGACACTCCGGCTCTGATAAATATGTAATCGTGTTATTGGATATGTATTCAAGGTGGCCTGAATTTAAAATCACTACTTCCGTGGAAACACGTGATGTAATAGGTTTTCTCAATTATATTTTTGACAGAGAAGGGTTTCCTTTCTCTATACTCACAGATAATGGTGTACAATTGGTCTCACAGGACATGGAACGCTTCTTGAGTGAAAGAGGCATTGTACATAAGAAAACTTCTCTTTACCATCCTGAGACCAATGGTATGGTGGAGAGGCGAAATAGAGTACTAAAGGAAACTATCCAAATGGCTATAGCTAATAATAAATGTTGGAAGGTGGAAGTGTCACGTAAGATCAAGATCTATCAGTTGACTCTTCATTCTGCTACGGGCTTTTCACCTTTTGAGTTATTCAGAAGGAGAAAACCTAACACGTTGGTGTGTCCCTCATGGGTAAATGACAAGGTTGTTTCAAAATCTGAAACTTTATGTAATGATAAGCAGAAGTGTTTGAAAGAACTTAAGAAGGTTTCCGAAAGAAAGATCAGATTTGATAAGCTGAGAGCAGTGAAGAAAGTAGTGATTCGAGTAGGTGATTTTGTCAGGGTAAAGAATCCTCGCTATGGCCTTTCAAAAGAACATTCAAAATGTTCTATGCCTCTCAAAGTTAAGAAAGTTCTGGGAAATGCTGTAAGAACTGAAGATCACAAAGTGTGGAATATTGGGAGAGTGGTCAAAGTGATAACTGCTTGTGGGGAAAATAATTCTGAGGGTGATGGTGTAGAGGAAAACATGGTAATGTTGGCAATCATTTTTTACCGAGGAAGTCTTCAAGAGTTATCAAACGCCCTAAAATTTTAGATGACTTTGTTTAGTATTTTTGTCTCTTTATTTTATGTGTTCTCATGTTATATGTTGTTATCTTTACTTAGATGCCCTTGACTGTTGTTAGGTTACATTTCTTCTTTTGTTTATGAAGGGAGGGAGATGTGTGGCATTCTGTATATAGAATCTTTATGGAGAATGTACGTCACAGGAACCTGGTGACAGTAACTAAGGGTGATCTGACAGGTGAGAAGAAAGAGCGAGAGAGAAGACATCTATTGGCTGGGGTGTTTCATGGATTTCATATCTTGAATAAACCAAAGGAGATTTGATTTAAAAAAAGTGTCACTCACCATCATTTCAGTGTGCATCTGGGTTAGTATTGAATTACCTGAAGCCAAACTCTGTTTTCAAGTTTTCAGCCAGTTTTTAGACAGTTTACATTTCCTTTTGATATAGTTGCATCTGCAGGCACATTGTTTTTTTAACTGAATTTGGAGTGGAAAGGACAGTTGCCTACTTCTTAAGCTAAGACTGTGCTCTATATGCTCTATATGCCAATTTGGGCTGTTTTCTTTGTTCATGACTATTTTGATTATTTCGTAGCTTGAGCCAGTTAAAGTTTGTTTATGGTTACAAATTAAAACAAAAAATCACTGTAAGTGAGAATTTATGGTTAGTGTCATAATGCATTGCTTGCTAAAAAGCAATGCCAACCACAGCTTGCAAACCAAATTCAGTGCTAACGATTTCATTCATGACCTCTTAATGCAACAGTTGGAATTGCAAAGTTTATAACTAGCCTTATAGATTTGATTATATATAACATTACACTTAACACTTCTATAGAGATGACAATGAATGTGACAATATTAATTGGTTTGAATGTGTGTTATTATGTAAGTATGTATTGTTTTTAGATTGTGTTATTTATTGGTATAAGTACTGTGAGATCACAGGAATTGCATGCAATTTGTAAGTTATGGTTTGCACGACTGTTGTGCACAAGTTGTTGACTTTGGTCCTAATTTGCGAACTTCATTTGTGCAATTCTTTGTAAGTGCAGATCTATCTTCCAGCTGATCTCCTGGACAGTATTAGTGAGAAACTTGCACCAAAAATGCAAGGTAAGTTTATGTGAAATTTTCCCAATTGGACAATGGACATATATAATATTACTTGGGATTAGTTGGGGCGTTGATTTATCCTCTACAGTGAAGCGGTGACACAATTTTTAAACCAAACACATGCAAAACTTCCCTTGTCTCATTATTCCCTGATTTGCTGAGTGGTTCATTGATGCTTGCAAATACTTTCATACTTAGTCTTATTCTAAATGTTAACAGAAATACACAAGTAACATTTTTATTATGATCAGAGTAGTGACCGAATCAATGCAGTGGGTGATTGAGCTGTTTGCTATGAATACTGGAAGAGTGGGCATCTGCAAACAAAGTAGAGCAGATTTTTTTCAGTACAAGAAGAACAGAAATGTGGATATGCAACAAGCACAGCTTCTTGGGAATGTAGGACGAGTTGAGTATAAAGGGTTGAGTAAGCATTTGAGGCAAACCTTCTAACATCATATGCCCTCTGGAATATTTGCTTAAAGAAGCTCCACAGAACAGGGTGTACATGACTCTGGTATTGAGGTAAAGGTAGAAACAGGGAACTCAGGAAGCTATCCTTGGCAGGCACTAGCATGGCGGTAAATATAAGCTATGTTTTTCCTGCAGACTTTGATGCTGCTTGTGAGGAAGGGAGTTAAGCTAGTGGCAATAAGTGTGGACCTTTGGCCTGGGATGTCGACAGTGATAGGCCCAGGAACGTAAGTTACTGGTAAAGAGCTATTTATAGTGGAAAAAAGTAGTTGATCCGATCTGATAACCAACTTTTATATTTTTCTGCAAGTGGGCCAATGATGGCAGACTGGACCCAAACCAATGTCAAACTAACTAATCATCACCATGAAGAGTGGTAGTAGAATGAGTGAAGAGGGAGTCTGTAGAATGGCCTTGGAAGTGGCCTAGCATGTGTCTCCTATAATGTGTATAAAATTATGAGGGACACACGCAGGCAGTTCCAAGACTGATACTGAAATTAAAGGCTTCCAGGAAGTCAGCAATGGGTGTGTCTTCAAACCCATATTTGACTCAGTGTAGGGGTTAGGCCCACAGAGAAACTGAAAATGCACGTCACTATTCCAACAAGTCCTTGTGCATGACAATGTAATACCAAAGGCAAGGAAGCACCACTGGTAGAAAAACTTGGTTGTAGGACCTCCCACCTTCAGAGAAATACAGTGAGGGGGCTATTGGATGTACAGTGGTGGTAAGTGATGTTTGGAGAAAAATGAGCCTGCTAAACCAAAATAAATGCTTTAAGATTGATATTTTGGAATATGTGAGGAGTTTAAAATCATACTGGAAAGAGGCTAAAGTCAGTTGGGTTTGTCGGTCTTTTATGGGCCTTGGCCTCTAGCACTCCTGACTGGAGTGTGATGAAATAAGGATAGAAAATGCTAGCCTTTCTTCACTAATCAGATACATTAGCGAGGAATGTGATAGAAAACACACTGGTTCCTGTCCAGCACAGGGAGAGAAACTGAAAACCACATATGATGCATGAGCAGCCCTTACCACCATTTGAGGACAGAGGACAAATGCAAGCACCAAGGAAGGGAACGAAGACTAACCCATGAATTTTCTCTTGTAGTCTTTACCCATTACACTTTGCTCCTCTACTCTTTAACCTTTAACCCCTACTCTCCCTTCTCCAAAGTAAGGATGCTTCCTATCGATATGACGCAGTTTGTAGCACTTCTCACCAGTTTACCACCACCTCCTCCTGCTGTAGAGGTTACGACTTAACATGAGGTATTTCAGAGTAAGATGTATTTTATAGCTAAGTGTTTTAATAAAAACACAATTGTACTACAAATATGTAAAAGAAAAATAAAAGATCTGTTTTTTTTTTTTACTTTGGAAGAACATGTTGTGCTCTCTCCTTCAATCTTAATTTTTTTAATAAACCGAAAGCTAACCATGTGATCAGCTATGGCAATACACGATTCTTGAAAACAAATTGTATTTCTAGGAGCGTGCCTTCAAAAACTGTGCTGCCATCTAATTTAGTGTAATTGCCTGCAGTGCTTTAAGTACTGCCTTTGTCAGTAAAGATCGACATGACATACTAAAAAATTGGATAATTTAGTAGAGTGCTGGCTGTCTACTTCCAATTATAGTGGCTTTGTCCGCGGTACATCCTCTGCTGTGTCAATTGTAAAACCTTGATCTGCAGCTTTTTGCAATATCCTTGCTCACAGCACACTCAAGCAGCCCTACTGCTTTATGACCCCGGTCCCTGCAATGTTCTTTTGCTGCATGAACTACACATAATTCAGAGGTTCTTCTCTCTCTCTTATCACTCAGCCAATTGGTAAATGTTGATAACGTCCTGACCGTCTGCCAAGCCACTGAAAGCCATTGGATTTGTGTACTAAGATGTGACCAAAGAAGACAAATGTGTGACTTAATGTCTGTAAGCTAAAGTCACGCCACTGCAACACATTCTCTGACATATTTCAAGTGATGTTTACATACGTGACTAGATAGAAAATAAACTCAATTTTAAAAGTTATTTTTGCCAGTTTAAAAGTGATTTTTTGTTAAGGTTCACATCACTGTGATCTTTGAGTTAAATCTACGGAACTGCGATTGCTATGCAAGATTCCAATTTACCGAAAAACATGGCCGATGCAATACAATACTTCTTAGCGGTAAATCAGGGCAAATTGGACCTTAGCGTCTACAACATCTTCCGGGATACACACATGGGAGCTCCATTCTCTTTGCTAACAACATCCTAGTCAGGTTTTACCCGACATAAAGTAGCCAAATAGTATCAGGAGCCCTATTGCAAAGAGTGCCGGGAGGGGGTGGTGGTGCAACAGGCATATGTACCCACTTCGTTCACCACCAGGGCACTTTGGTATTACAGAAGGGGCCAGACACACCTTTGTGGGTCCTTCTGTAATACAAATAGCGCTGGCGCACATGCCACATGAGTGCTATCACTAGAGGGCATTCCCTCATTTGCATGGAGGTGTGGTCTTATACAAATGAGGGAATCACTTTGCCTCTGCAGCTATGTCATATTATAGATGCAGGCTCAGAGGCAAACATGCCTTTTGGAGTGCACCTCCTAAAGGCAGACCTCTGGGGGGAGGGAGACCTATGGATCTCCAAGACATGCCGCTATAGTTGGGTACAGTCACTCACTGCACTGCACCCGCCTGCAAGGGGATATCTTTCTCTGCTCTTCAAAGTGCAGGTAGGTTGCCACCTGCACAGTGGAACACGGAGTGGCTTTGAGGCAGCTGCTCCATATTTCACTTGAATGTGGTGCCCCCAGTGTACCGCAACTTTACGGCTCCCCTGAGAGCAATGCATTCACCATAATAGGGCACACTTTCCGTAGTTGCACGTGGTGCACCTGTTTCAATGTGTGCCATGGCACAAACAGGGAAAGTGCACCTGTATGGTAATACAGGTTTAGGTGTGAAAATTGAGCATGGGCAAACAGGCAAATGCTGCCTAACTTGAAACCTAATCTCAGGTACAATCAGAAGTTTGTACCTGAAAGGAAAGTAGAGCTGTGTTGTACTTGGGGACACAGTACTGTGGGCATCAATCTTCAATATTTAACTTTCCACATTCTGTTTAATTTGATTGTTAATCAGGAACTGAGTGCATTCCTTATTAGAGTAGGTTGGGAGGAAGGTGAGAATGACACAGTGACCTGATTGCACCCACTGCCCAGCTGAAGGGAATTTCTAGAGCTTCTGAATTTCTGACCTAGTTTTTGAAGGCCTAAATCTTCTCTGAAAGTGGAAGTGTTTCTTATTTTGAGAGCAACACTGCGTTAACTACAACAATATGTTAACTGTTGCGATAAAGGGCAAATTGATGACTTCAATAGCCCTTGAACTTAAAAATCAGCATACGTGGAACCAGTACGGGGGCTGCCCCCAGGCATTGATCCCTCACCTGCAGCTCAAGCTGTTCGTGGCAGCCCCTACTGCACAGCCTCTGCAGGTGTTACTGCACTGATTTTTTCATATGAATTATCCTACATGCATGGGGGTTGCACAGGTGTCTCTGAGCAAGATGATCGGGGGCTGCTACTCTGTCCTCTCTGGTGCTCTTTGGAAGAACAGCAACATCAGTCCCAAGGCAAACAGGTATTGGACAAGACGTTCAACCACATCTATCCGGCCCTGGTGAGGGTCATGGTTGTCATTCTTCGAGTGGAGGAGCCTGACGAACCAAACAAAATGGGTGTGCTAATGGAAGGATCCCAATGAAAGACTAGGTCATCGCTGTACTGCTCCCTGGCAGACAAGGGAGGTGTTGGCACTGTTGATACTGACCCCCTGAGGGCTGGGAATATCTATGGCCAGTGTTTGGGCTGAGCGGCGGCGGGAGCTATGGACATTTCTTCCAGAGAATTATCAGCAACCGGGAGCTACAGGGCGGTGTGGGCAGATGATGGCAGCCTACATGGGACGGTGGGAAGAACAGAACCCCCAGGGGAACTTGGGAGGTCACAGAGACCTTTTCACAGCAAAGAGTTCTCCAGCATGGAGTCTGGGCCCTATTGTGGGTTCACTTCCCAGGAGGGGTGTTCTTGGGTTCTTGAGAGGCAGCAGGAGGATGTGAATGGGGCTTTAAGTGTTGCAGGGCTCTGAAAGGACTGTAAGTGAAAAAGGGGGCCAATACGTCTCAACATGTGGTAGAGCACAGGACTGCTCCCAGGTGGGTAGCGGTAAGGATCATGGAGCCAGCAGTGCCTCATGAGGGGAGTGCTGGGGGTGTGGCAAAGGGCCACGGGATGGGCACCTCTCTGGTGCAGATGACAGTGACAGCCAGGGGATAGGACCTCCTCTTCAGGGGGAGAAAGGTCTGGCACTGACTTGGCACAAGCTCAGTACAATGGTGGCCATAGATCAGAAGGGGAACAGGTGGATGGTGAGTCTTCTGACAGTGGGAAGGTAGCCTGGACAGGAGAGGTGGCAAGGGCAAGATGCACATGGTCGAATGGTGTGGAGCAGATTAGCACTAGGAAGGTAGCAATCTACCAAGGAGGGGGACAGCTGCCCCCCCAGGGCAGAGGGCCCGGGATGTGAGTATGATGTTGAATGGGTGGACTCATGGGGGGTGGGGTTTCAGCAGATAGAAAGATGGAGTCATGGTTATCAGGGGTACAGGGGTTTTAGTAGTGCACTGGATTTTGAGAGGATGCAGAAAATATAGTGAGAATTGTGGGCATCTTTTGGTGGCACAGCAGAAAGGGGAAACAAGGGGAGCATCAGTGATGTGGTGCAGGGGCAGGTCTCAACAGTGGAGTTAATTATTGAACCGACTGCAGTGGTTGGTACAGCAGTGGCGAAGGCTCTGCCACAATGCAGGTAGGGTAGAAGGAGAATAACACAGCAGAGAACACCCCGATAGGTAACTCTGTGCGAGGCTGCAACCACATCAAAATGGACTGATGTAGTATTGCCATATAAGGGCACAAGTGTCCACCTTGGATGGTCATTTGATGCAGATGACCAAGGATAACATTTCAATCAATCAATCAGTCGGTTCTTGTAAAGTGCAGCTTGTCATCCCAGAAGGTCTCTAGGTGCTGTGAAGGGGCTCTGGGTTTAGCCCGGCCGGAGGTGGCAGTCGAAGAGCCAGGTCTTAAGCTCCTTTCTGAAGTCGTTCAGCAAAGGGAATGTGCGTAGGTGGAGGGGGAGCTTGTTCCAAGATTTAGCCCCAAGGAAGGAGAAAGAGCACCCTCTGAATCATTTGCGCCGGATGCGGAGGAAGAGTGCCTGGTTGAGGGTGGCCGATCAGAGTTCCCTGGTTGGTCAGTAGAAGGTGAGGCAGTTGTTGAGGTAAGCGTGAGGGAGGAGCTTGAAGAGGCATCTGTACTGTACGGGGAGCCAGTGGAGGGCCCTGGGGTGGGGAGTGATGCTAGTTCTTCTGGGGAGATTGAGGATGTCTTGCTGCAGTGTTTTGGATGGTCTGGAGGTGGTTGGTGAGATGCTTTGTGGTTCTGGCATACAGTGTGTTGCAGTAGTTGAAGTGGCTGGAGATGAGGGCTTGAGTGACTGTTTTCCTGGTGGAGAGGGGTATCCAATGGAAAATCTTGTGGAGCATGCATCGGGTGTGGAAACAGCCAGAGGAGACCACATTAATGTGTTGCTTGATGGTCAGTTGGGTGTCTAGGATAATTCAGAGGTTGCGTGCATGGCTAGAGAGTGATGGGAGGCCAAGGGTGGAGGACCACCATGAGTCATCCCGGGGGATAGCTTGTTTCCAAAGATGAGGATCTCTGTTATATCTGAGTTTAGGTTGAGGCAGCTGGTCTTCGTCTAGGCAGCGATATTGCATTTGGGCAAATGAGTATATTGATTTGTTTAAATTTCTCATAGGGGGACGGGGAGCAAAGAGAGCACAAACGCAGAGAAAAGAGAGCTAGCTAGGATGTTGGAGCTGCCTACTTGAAACCTGGACAGCGGATTTCACTATTTTTACCATCATCATACATGAAAAGGCCCTGGTGGCCTTATGGAAGTACATGAATGTCATTAGGACAGCTAGCATCAGCTTTGGTGGCTTGGCGTGGTTAAGGTATGACAAGCAGTTCAGGGCACAGAAGAGCACCACTCCTGCAAAATCACACGGGGATATTGACCAGGAGCTTTGACCTTGGTACATAAAGCCTACAAGAACTGTGCAAATGCCATGTACTTCAAGTGGGCTGCCTGTTCCTTACCTTCCCCAGAGTGGGGTGGGAAGGTGGACGGGCAAGCATCTCCTCCTCACAGGGGCCTGCTGGAATTTCAACAAGGGAGCTTGTTCTAGGTACTCCTGCAGGTTTTACAGTGACTGATCCAGTTGCAATGGCAGCCACGTTATGCAACACAGCATATCAGGGGACAACTTGCCTATGGTGGGATAGGCAGGGGGTGGCAAAGGTTGGATACTCTGGTTAAACTGGAGGCAATGCTATTGTGGTTGAAGAGATATCCTGATGGTGTAGCAGCGGGTTTCTTGTGGGATGGTTTTTGTTTTCAAATACCTTACACGGTTCCCAGAGCAGGTCAGCAAGCTGACAATCTAAAGTTTTGCAAAGCAATGGAGGAGCTACTGTGAGAGAAGCTGTGGAAAGAAGTGAGTCAGGATAGGATGGAAGGGCTATTTCCGATCCCTTCAGTGGGAAACCTGATGGTGTCCCCTAGAGGTGATGTCGTAGAAAGCTTAGAGACAATCAGGCTAATTCACCATCTGTCATGGCCTAAAGGGGGTTCCGTGAATTATTTAATTAACCAGCCAGTGCAGTGTCAAATCCCAAAGTACACACAGCCTTTCACTTAAATTGGAGAGGCGGAGCCAGTGCATTACTGAGTAAGGCAGAAATTAAATCTTCTTTTTGCTTTCTGACCCCTGTGCTTTGTTGGCACGTGCATGCCTAATGGATGTTCAGTTGCATGTGCAGTGTTTGCAAAATTTAGTACATTCCATTCCTGAAGTGGGTGGTTTACACTGTAGCAGCACCAGATAGCAGGCTCTTCATTACTTGGATGATTTCTTGCTTATAAGGAGAGCAATGGTAAAAGAAGAATATGCAAGATTGATGAAGATATTGGTGGTGGTCACAAAATGTTTTGGTGTCCCACCGGCAGCTGAAATGACAGAGGGATTGGCAAATGCTAGGACATTATTGGGGATTAAGTTGGACTTGATGGCGATGATGTTGTGACTTCCAAGTGACAAGTTGAAGGTATTGCAGGGTTTCATTGATGAGTTCCTGCAGAGAGGAAAATGTGATCTGGACAGACGCAAAAGTTGCTGGATCTTTTGAATTTTGCATATAGGGTGGTGGTCGTTGGGTGGGCTTTTTGAAGAAGGATCATCTTTGTAATGAAGGATAACTTGTTGGTTTGGAATCATTTTTTGCTAGGTTATAACAGAGTGACCTTTTCCAAGACGTGGAAGATAGATATTTTTTCGAAAGGCCTCAGGAGCGGTGGGTTTTGGGGTGTTGTCGTAGGGACGTTGGTGCTCAGTGAGCTGGCCCCTATTTTGGGAGATGAGATCAAGGGCCACAGTTTTGCTTTTTGGATTCTTTACCGCTGCTGTTGGCAGTGCATCTGTGGGGTGATGAGTTGAGAAATATGAGGGTGATGTTTTTGTCTTACACTGCATCAGTCGTGCAGGTGGTGAACAGGATGACTGCCTCTGATGCTTGGATATTGAAGATTCTGAGAGAATTTTGTCTTACAAAGCTTGGAGAAGAACATCTTGTTTTGAGCTAAGCACTTTATGGGTCTGTACAACAGAGTGTCTGAAGCACTTTCTAGTTTGAAGTGGTAGAGGTTCCATGTTTTGGCCTCAATTAAGGTGAAGGAAAGCATTCATGTCCTGAAGACTTATGGGGCATCGGGAAGTAAAAGCAAACATACTCGTGGAATAGTCACTGGTAGAGTTCACAAGGATGACGTAACATTGGGCTGAAGGGAGTTCATAGTATGGGGGGCCAGATGGCGTGCCTGTGACAGGGTGGTAATATCGTTGAGATGTAAGGACAAGCTGGAATTCGTTTTGGGTCAAATAGATAGGGGTTTATCTATGATTACCGTGGGGGGCAAGCTGCAATCTACTGGAAGATGTGAAAAGGGTATGACCCATGCAGAGGAGAGCTGGGTTGGAAGTATTAGGTGGCTGGTCTCAACTGCATGGGAAGGTGCCCCATGTAGGGCATCAAATTTCACTCGGGTCCTGAAAGCAATAGTAGAGCAGGCAAGAGCCATGTGCACTTCCACCTGGGAGGCACAGCTCTTCAGAGTGCTACTCAGTTTGATGTTCTTTGGCACCTTTATGGTTTCAGAGTTATTAGTTGGGAAAGGAGTTCAGGGATGTTGTGGGTCAGCCTTGTGTGGCACACAAAGGGTTTTAAAGTGCATTTGATGAGGTCTAAGAGTGACTAGGAGCATAAAGGGGCAGTGGTACTCTTACACTGTGCGGGTGAGCTTCGGTTTGCTATTGGTAGTTGCAATTGCGGGCCTTCAGGAGTTAAGGGGCTAGGGTGAGGGCCTTTTTTCTTGCAAGAGAACGGTTCGGCAGGAAGCTCAGGGCAAGTGCTGAGATCGCTGGGAATATGCTTATGGGCTTAAGGCTTGCTGCACTGGACTTTGGCACTCACTCACTTCGGATAGCGCAGTGATGGGGGGTTTTGGGCTGGGGATGAGAGAAGACAGACTCGGGTATGGGAAGGTGGCAGAGCATTTGTGTGTGGAGGTATATTCAGCAAGAATTGAACTAATGGGTTGTTTGCTTTCTTGGCTGGTGCTTCTTGTGCAGTGTCTCACAGGTTGGATATATGGATCTGCGGCACTCCTGTATGAAGTAGAACAGGGTGCAGGCCTAAAGAAAATTTGGAGGGAACCAGCTGGAATTGCAAAAAGATGGTGCCAATGTGTAATGGTTTGGCCTTGGTGGGATGTGTAGGAGGCAACTGGTGCTGACCTTGGTGAAATAAAAGGCAAAGTGGGGCATGCCTAGTGTTTTAATCATTCATCTGTGCGAGAACAATATTGTACAATCTACTGGGCTGGATATGCTGAAGTCTATGAAGCACGAGTTGTAAATGCTTAGAGTCAGATGGGTTTCCAGAGATATTTTCTGGACTATGCTTTGCCTAGGGGGGGAGTGATGGGGTGCACTGTGGGCAATTGCGCTAAATAGAGCCAGGAAGAAGGTGAGCAGAGAGATGACTAGTTTCTGCAAAGTGAGAGCACATGAGCATTTTTTATGAATCCCCGCATTTGTTCTGGCTCAATGGTGTGCACTTGTCTGATCAGGGCACAAACCTGTATTTAGAAGAGTTGATGAGGTCACTGGAAGTGTTGATCAAATACCATAAGAATCACAAGTAGAGGAAGGCAAACTTTTCAGCTGACTGGAGGAAAGAATAGGGGGTGTAGGAATGAGCAAAAAAAATGGAGCCAAGATTTGGGGTGAGAGCCTGGTCCAATGACAGGCACGCTCAACAGAATGGTTAATGTGGGTTCCAGTGCGAGAACCACAAATACTCATTGCATTTCAAAGATTGTGTGCAGTTCAGAAATGTTTGGGGGAGGGATGTTGTTGTTGGGAGTTTACTAGTGGAGGAGGATGGGTTTAGAACCATTTGTTTGTGCAGCTCAGCTGAAGCACTAGGTACTCTGCTTGTCAGTTATAATAACAAACACACGTAAATGATGGACAGAATAAAGAACCACTCAAATATTCACCCCCAGTCACAGGTCTGGGTTTAATCCATCAATTCTAATAAAGCAGCATTTTGCACTCAAAGCAAGTGGAGTGTGTGATCATTTCCTCCCGATACCCTTCACTTTCTAGCTAGGTGTTTTTAAAATACAACTTTGAAATGTCATATTGTTTTGATGCAGTAGGTATTCGCTCTGCTACCTAGTCAGCAAAATCTGGAGCTTGGTTCCTTTATCCATGCCTCCCAGAATTAATCATCCTACTTTCAGAAAGCTTTCGGATGCTTGGCTGTACCAGCATTAATATCTTCCTGTTGTACTTCCTCAGCTTCTCTCTCATCACCCGACCTGCCACCCTGCAAAAGAAGCACAGTGTCCTCCATAAAACCACTCACGACCCCTCCCCACCCAACAAAATGGGGTCGCTAAGGCTGTCACTTTTGCCCTGGGGTGTTTTCGCGTACCTTTACTTAGATCGGCTGCTTACAGCCTCCAAAAAAGAGCTGGAAAGCTGCTCTGAGAAGTGCTTTCCAGCTGCCTTTCCTACCACCATGTGCTTTCGGCTCCTCACCAGGTGACAGTATGAAGGGATCCGAAATAGGCTGACACACGGTGGCACCGTATGAGCTGGCAGGTCTGCATCACAGTAACCACGGGCATATGGGTGCTCTCGAAAAAATGAACAATAAATACAAATAGATAAGCCTAACTCTGGGTAGAGATATTGCATAATAACTCACAGAGATATCCAAAGTATGCGAGCAATGAACAGAAACGTTTTTTTTGTATCTTTGCAAAGGGTATGCTAATCTTAAAACAGGTCCATAATCTTGGTAACACATTTTAAAATAGCTGAGGTTACATTATTCCATGATTGTTCCTGTTAGCGATATCCTGCAACCCCATAATTGTTATATTAAAAACACAGGAGGAATTTTCAGAAGTTTCTAACTCTTGTTCAACTTTGCAGGTAGGTTAGTGTTGCTAGTGTGGTTCATTCTTCACTTTAAAAGAGTTTGATCTCTGGATACTTGTAACTCCAAAAACAGTATTTAGGGGGTCATTCCAACCTCGGCGGTAAAAGGCGCTTACCGCCGTGCAGAAGACCGCCATAACACCGCCGCGGCCGCGGTAAACCGCCACGGTCATTCTGACCCACAACAGGCAAACCGCCAAAATATAGACATCCACAAAAGTCCGCCACACCAAAGGCCAGCGAGAAACTGGCGATGACCAGACCTCCACCGTCACGCCAACAGAAATACGCCCACACTATCACGACACACGAATCCACGCGGCGGTCTTTCAAACGTGGTATTCCCTTGGCTGTACACACCGCCGCGCTCAAAATACACACACATATACAAAACACAGCCACATTGGACAATTCGAAATACACACACCTGATACACATACAAACAACACTCCCACACACCCAACACAATATAAAACACACACCCACATCACCCACAAACCCCCACTCCTAGAGATTCGTGAACACGCACAGAGATAAGAGACGCGAGCACCCTGACGCGCAATTCACTGTCACTCAGCAATATTACCACGCACTTCAAACTACACACCAATACACATCACCACACTTAGCACCACACAATCCACCCCACACATCACCCAAACCACCCCATGGCACCGCAAAGACACCCCAGGTTTTCTGAGGCTGAACTCAGGGTCATGGTGGAGGAAATTGTACGGGTAGAGCCACAGCTCTTCGGGACACAGGTGCATCACACCACCATTGCCAGGAAGATGGAGCTATGGAGCAGAATAGTGGACAGGGTCAACGCTGTGGGACAGTACCCAAGAAATCGGGACGACATCAGGAAGCGGTGGAACGACCTACAGGGGAAGGTGCTTCCATCGTATCCAGGCACAACATCGCGGTGCAGTGGACTGGCGGCGGACCCCCACCTCCTCCCCCAGAATTTACAACATGGGACGAGCAGGTCTTGGTGATCCTGCATCCTGAGGGCCTCGCAGGAGTAGGCGGAGGAATGGACTCTGGTAAGTCAAACTTAACTACTTCATCCCCCCACCCCACCAGCATGCCAACTCATACCCCCACCCTCACCCCCACCCCCATCACACCTACTCCTTGCAAATGTCTCACCCTCACAACCCACCCATCCCAACACCAAGCCCTGCATGCGACCACAAAGCATGGACACCCATCACCTAAGCATGCCCACTGCACATACCCATCCCCCCGGCCAAACCACCGTCACAAAAGCCCCCACACAGGAATGCAAGCACAGGGGTACACAGGCACCCACCCATTGCACGCTATTGCACACACAGAAGCAATAACCATACTTTTATACCCCTGCAGGACCCGAACGCCACATCACCGCGCAGGAGGGTCCACAAATGTCCACTCCACCCCCAGAAGAGGCCCACAGTGATGACAGCAGCTCTGTCTCCCTGGATCTAGATGACCAGCCCGGTCCATCAGGGACCTCTGGACAGTTGGTTCCCCTCAGACAGCCACAGGCCACAGCAGACCTTCCCCCCTCTGGGAACAGCAGAGCACCCACACAGCGGGCCCATATCTCTGTCCCCGGGACACGTCAATCAGCGGTGTGTCCACCACTACAGGGCACCCAGGTTAACCCACCACCCCAACAACAACAGGGCCCTGGGGGCAGTGGTAGTGGGCACACGGTCCAGGGGACAGAGGCACAGGGAAACAGGGGAACTGGGAGGGCTGCTGTGCGACAGGGGGGGGGCAGGCCCAGGGAACCCACTCTCCACGAGGCCCTCTCCAACATCATGGGAGCATACCACCACTCCCAGGAGACGATGGCCACGGTCCTGGCCAGGTTTCAGGAGATCCAGCTTCTGCAGGAGCAACAGTATATGGGGTTCAGGGAAGAACTAAGAAACATCAGTTCCGCCATGGGCGCCATCGTAGTGGCTCTGAATCAGGTAGTCACCACATTGCGGGACACTGTTGCACCACAAAGGGCCCCTGACACTAGCATGGACCAAGAACTGCCTACCACCTCCGCCGGCGCTAGTGGACAGGAGGCCCCGACACAAGACCAACAGGCCACCAGAACCCCACCCCCTGCAGAAGGAGAACCACCCCACAAGCGGGCCCTGAGATACAGGAACAAGACAGAGTAAGATGCCAAGACCCCAGCCAGGAAAGGATACCTCCCTGATTGTCATCCCACTGTCCCACATTGACACCCTGTCCAACCTCACATTGCCCCTGCTCCACTTTCCACAGGCATCTGGACAATGCACCTGTGATACTGATAGTCTGGACTCTGCCATGGACAATCCTCCACCATCACACCTCAATGATTTGCAACCACCCACCAATTTTGAGCACTGTAATAAACACACTTATTGCATAAAACAATCTGGAGTCTGGCTGAGATTTTGTACAAATGTATTAGACATTACCGTGCCAAATGGCATATTCACATTGTGATGCCAACATACCAATGTCACACAGCTGTAGTCCAATGGGAATTAAAGCAGATGTCACGCAGTGGGGCCCACATTTCTGAAATCGGAAGGGAAAGTCACAACACAGTTACCATACACTGGGGGAAAAGGTCAGACAGTAGAGAGGTAGTAGGGGTTAAGTATATGTAAAATGCCGTTCTGGATTCTTACCTGTGTGTCATTGAAAATACTGCTGTATTACTGTGTTCCTGTTCTCTATGTCGTCCTCTTCGCCTTCCTCCTCTTCACTCTCCACAGGCTCCACAGCTGCTACAACACCACCATCTTGACCATCCTCCTGCAGAAAAGGCACCTGGTGTCGCAAAGCCAGGTTGTGAAGCATACAGCAGGCCACGATGATCTGGCACACCTTCTTTGGTGAGTACATTAGGGGATCACCAGTCATATGGAGGCACCTAAACCTGGCCTTCAGGAGGCCGAAGGTCCGCTCCTAGTTCACCCATGGGCCTCATTGTACCGTTCTTCTGCCCTTGTCCTGGGATTCCTCACTGGGGTCAGTAGCCATGACAGGTTGGGGTAACCAGAGTCTCCTAATAGCCACACACAGTGCCTCTGGAGTTGACCCATCACGTAAGGGATGCTGCTATTCCGCATGATGTACGCGTCATGCACTGACCCAGGGAACTTGGCATTAACATGGGAGATGTACTGGTCAGCCAAACACACCATCTGGACATTCATGGAATGATAACTCTTCCTGTTCCTGTACACCTGTTCACTCCTGCTGGGGGGGACCAAAGCAACATGTGTCCCATCAATGGCACCAATGATGTTGGGTATATGTCCAAGGGCATAGAAATCAGCCTTCACTGTAGCCAAATCCCCCACCTCAGGGTAGACGATGTAGCTCCGCATGTGTTTGAGCAGGGCAGACAACACTCTGGACAACACCTTGGAAAACATGGGCTGGGACATCCCTGATGATATAGCCACTGTTGTTTGAAATGACCCACTTGCTAGGAAATGGAGTACTGACAGCACCTGCACTAGAGGGGGGATCCCTGTGGGTTGGCGGATTGGTGACATCAGGTCTGGCTCCAGCTGGGCACACAGTTCCTGTACAGTGTCTCGGTCAAGCCTGTATGTCAGTATGACATGTCTTTCCTCCATTGTCGACAGGTCCACCAGCGGTCTGTACACGGGAAGATTTCTCCATCTCCTCGCATGTCCCAGCGGACGGTGCCTATGAAGGACAACAGCGAGCACAGAGTCAATCTACCCACAGGTACGTAACCACAGCTTGCACATAACACGATTCCCAATGCATTGAATGGCTTGTATGAGTGTCGATGCAAGGCCTAGGTATGTGTGACGCAGTAGAAAATAAGGCATGTGGGCCCTTGAAATGGCGGCTGCCTGACCTGTGAAGTGCGACAATGGGATGTGAGGTCAATGCGCTGGCGTGGCACACCGTGGCAGTAGGCGGTCGAAGACCGCGGCGCAAAGCAGCATTGGTTAACATTGAACCTTATGGGTCTCAGGAGCCAATGACGATGTGCGCCGGTGGTCGCGGTACGCACCGCCGCGGTATGCACCGCCGCGGGCGTGACCGCCATTTTCTATCTGCTTAATCACTCGATACCTGATCTTCGACAGGAGAGGACCTACACTGCAAGTGCTGCTGTGACCACGGTCTGGAAGAGACAATGGCTCATGTGACTGGGGAAAGGGCCCCTGCCTTCACTGCTCAGGAGTTGGAGAAACTCGTGGATGGGGTCCTCCCCCAGTATGCGCTACTCTACGGTCCTCCAGACCAACAGGTAAGTACACTGGGACCATGCTTTGTGGCCAATGCCTGTGTTGAGTGGGGTGGATGAAAGATGGTGGGGAGGGGAGCGATTGAGGCATGCATCAAATGACAGATGAGAGCATGTGCCACATGGCAAGGGTGGGGATGGGGGGCCACTCACATCGAGCATGCAGAAGGTGATGATTATTCTTCTCTCCCTGTACATGTCACATAGGTCAGCGCCCACCAGAAAATTGATATTTGGCGTGCCACCACCAAGGACGTCCAGACCCTGGGGGTCCACCAGAGACGGGGCACCCACTGCCGGAAGAGATGGGAGGACATCCGACGCTGGAGCAGGAAGACGGCGGAGGCTCAGCTGGGGATGGCCTCCCAACGTGGGAGGGGTGCCCGTCGTACTTTGACCCCCCTGATGTCCCGGATCCTGGCGGTGGCGTACCCCGAATTGGATGGGCGCCTGAGGACATCACAGCAGACACAAGGGGGTGAGTACACTCAAATCCTGGTGACTTTGCGCGCAGTGGAGGGGTCTGGCTGGGGGAGGAGGTCTGTGGGTATCCCTAGGCCAGGGCGATATCTGTAGGCTAGGCCCCTCCGTAAGACATGGCCCTGTGCCCCCGCCCCCCACCTCTGTAGGGTGCCAAGTACAGCTATTCATTGCCCTGTGTCATGTATGTGAGAAGAGGTCACCCAAAGGCTTGTACGCCATGTCCCACGGATTGCGTAGTCGACCCCAAGTGCGCGGCGTAGTGCAGGGGGCTTCTGTGTCTGTCCTGTCCGCCAACGGTGTCGCCAATGCATGCACTCAACATTTCTTTATTTTTCCCCACCCCCCTTTTTTGTTGTCTTCCTGTTCATTTGTGCATTAGCATCATCAGGCGGAGGAGAAGTGACATCGGAGCACGAGGGAGCTGCATCTCACATGGCCATGGCGGGCCATGCAACAGAATCGGAATTCACCAGTGAGACGGAGGGCGAGGGGAGCTCCACAGCGGGGACTCATGCGGATGTCAGTGACAGCGATTCGTCCTGTGAAGGGAGCTCCCTTGTGGTGGCGGCAACATCCGTGCCCCCCACACCAACAGGTACAGCCGCCACCCAGCACACCAGCACCGCCCTCCCAGCAGCCCCTCAGAGTTTGCCCCGTGCCCGCTCACCCAGGAAGGTGGGCATCTCCTTCGCCCCAGGCACCTCAGGCCCTGCCCCAGTCACCCCTGCTGCCCTCAGTGAGGAGGTCATTGACCTCCTGAGGACGCTCATTGGTGGGCAGTCTACCCTTTTGAATGCCATCCAGGGTGTAGAAAGGGAGGTGCACCAGAGTAATGCATACCTGGAGGGCATTCATTCTGGTCAGGCTGCCCATCAGCGATCGTTTAACACTCTGGCCTCAGCACTGATGGCAGCAATTGTCCCTGTCTCTAGCCTCCCCCCTCCAACTTCCTCCACCCATACCCAATCCCCTGTACCTCTGCCTATCCCAGACACACTATCAGACCAGCCTGCACACACCTCAACACCCAAGGGAAGCTCAGACAGACATAAGCACCACACATCACACAAGCATTCACACAAGCAACATCCACATGCAGACATACCAACACCCACTGCCTCCAATGTGTCCCCCTCCTCCTCGTCTCCCTCCTCCCTCCCTGTCATGTCTCCACTCACACCTGCATGCACAACATCTTCAGCCACTACGTCCATCACCAGCACACACACCAGAACCCCCACACACGTGCAGTCACCACCCCCTCTACCATTCACACGTCCCCTGTGTCCTCTCCCAGTGTGTCTGTCACCCCCTCTTCCGAGCTACACAAACGCAGGCAGCCACCCACCCAACAGCCATCCACCTCACGACAGCCTCCAGCCCAAGCACCTGCACCCAAAGACAGCAGACTTCAAACTCCTACAACCACAACCTCTTCCTCCACTCCCATACCTACTACACCTACCCGTCCCTCTCTTTCTAAACTTATTTTCCTATCAAAACTTGACCTCTTTCCAACAACTCCCCCACCCCGTCCATCTAATAGGACTCCAGTCAGCACCTCAGCCACCACAAAAGCGGGCCCTGTGAAGACAGTCTGCCATGGACTGTGGAGTCCACCACCCTCAAGGTCAGCCAGTTCAGTAGGGAGCCAAGGCACGGCCAGCCCACCCCCGCAAAAACATGCGAAGATTGGGAGTGGCCGGCGCGAGAGGCCTGCAACACCTGGGACCAAAATCCCTACCATGGCTCCGGCAGGGAGTGTGGTGCCAGCTGGCACACCGCCAAAGGTGGGGAAGGGCCACAGGCGAACAGGGAAGGCTGGGAAGGGCAGCACGCCTGACAAGACCGCCAGCAGCCCAGCTGTGCAGGAGGGCCCCGCATGCCCCATCCCAGGTGGGCAGGAGGACACCAACAGGCCCGGTACTGCAGCCCAGGAGGGCCCCACCAGGCCCATCCCAGGTGGGCAGGAAGGCGCAGCCAGCCACAGGTCAGGTGGCGAATGACCTCCACGCCATGGGCGGATCCGCTGAACTGGGCAGTCATCCGAAGCACCGCTGAACTGGGCACCGCCGTCTCAAGCACCGCTGAACTGGGCCCTTCATCACAAGCACCGCTGTGCTGGGTACCGCCGTCTCAAGCACCGCTGAACTGGGCCCTTCATCTCAAGCACAGCTGAACTGGGCACCGCCGTCTCAAGCACCGCTGAACTGGGCCCTTCATCCCAAGCACCGCTGAACTGGGCACCGCCGTCTCAAGCACCGCTGAACTGGGCCCTTCATCTCAAGCACCGCTGCGCTGGGCACTGCCGTCTCAAGCACCGCTGCGCTGGGCACCGCCGTCTCAAGCACCGCTGAACTGGGCCCTTCATCTCAAGCACCGCTGTGCTGGGCACCGCCGTCTCAAGCACCGCTGAACTGGGCCCTTCATCTCAAGGACCGCTTAACTGGGCACCGCCGTCTCAAGCACGGCTGAACTGGGCCCTTCATCTCAAGCACCGCTGAACTGGTCACCGCCGTCTCAAGCACCGCTGAACTGGGCCCTTCATCTCAAGCACCGCTGCGCTGGGCACCGCCGTCTCAAGCACCGCTGCGCTGGGCACCGCCGTCTCAAGCACCGCTGAACTGGGCCCTTCATCTCAAGCACCGCTGAACTGGGCACCGCCGTCTCAAGCACCGCTGAACTGGGCCCTTCATCTCAAGCACCGCTGAACTGGGCCCTTCATCTCAAGCACCGCTGCGCTGGGCACCGCCATCTCAAGCACCGCTGAACTGGGCAGTCATCCGAAGCACCGCTGAACTGGGCCCTTCATCTCAAGCACCGCTGAACTGGGCCCTTCATCTCAAGAACCGCTGCGCTGGGCACCGCCGTCTCAAGCACCGCTGGCCCATTGGCGGAAGGGGCAGGCCCGCATCTGTGTCGGGCAGGGTTGCACGAAGCACTCTGGGCACTGGTCCCCCTCCAGTACCAGTGGAGACTGATATTGACTTGAGAGACTGTGGCTTTGCACTCCCCAGGGTGGAACAGTGGGCAAGCCACCCACTATAGAGACTTGAGAGACTGTGGCTTTGCACTCCCCAGGATGTTACAGTGGGCAAGCCACCCACTGTAGAGACTTGAGAGACTGTGGCTTTGCACTCCCCAGGATGTTACAGTGGGCAAGCCACCCACTGTAGAGACATGAGAGACTGTGGCTTTGCACTCCCCAGGATGGAACAGTGGGCAGGCTGACCCACTGTAGAGACTTGAGAGACTGTGGCTTTGCACTCCCCAGGATGGAACAGTGGCCATGGAGGCCCCTCGTGGATCTGGCGTTGTGGACTCATCTGGCTGAGGTGCCCCCCCTTCCCTTCCCCCTGAGGTGCCTGTAGTTTTAGTATTTGATGTCCCTGCAGTGTTCTCTCCGTTGGAGTCAGGTATCCTGTGTGGGCTTTGCCCATGTGATTTGGGCCCAGTGGTCCACGAACAATGCCTGATACAAATATCGGACTGGACAATTTTTGTATATAAAAGTTTTATATGTGTGATATATTTTAAAGCCAGTCATACAATATATTCCAATGTTTATAATAATTTCCTTTTGTCTTTGCATTCTTCCGGGGGGTTTGGGGGGGTAACTGTGATGTGTTGCTATGCATTGATGTGTGTGTTGTAGTGGGTGAGGGTGAGGGTGGGTGTGTCGCATATGTGTGTCCCCGTCATTTTTTGCCTCCACCCTCCCCTGTGTCGTAGGTGCAGGTCTCACCGTTGTCTTCTGCACTGACGTTCGTGCTCCTGGTAGAGGAGCAGGAAGACAATCGCTGGGAGGATGTGGAGTTCGGGTTCCATGCTGTCCAGATTCCTCGTGTGGTGTATGGAGGTGAGCGTTTTCCGTTTGAAATGGCTGTTTCTGCCGTGTTTTTATCGGCGGGGCTACCGCCCCGGAAAAGGTGGCGGATTGGTGGGTTGTGATAGGGTGGGCGGTACATTGTCTCCTGCCTGTCTGTTGGCGGTGACCGCCGCACTGTTTGTTTGTTCCGCCGTGGCGGGCGGTGTGTTGAACTGGCGGTCCATGTTGGCGGTTTCCGCCAGGGTCGGAATTGCATTTTTTTTACCGCCAGCCTGTTTGCGGTATTGCCGCCGCTTTAACACCGACCGCCAGGGTTGGAATGACCCCCTTAATGTCCTTTACCTTATTGCTCAAATTGGTCATGTCTGCAGCATTTTTGTAAGTGGGAGGGATCCTCTGTTATGACCTCCCACTCTCCATCTCTCAGTTCACTTTACATTTTGCTGAGTGATTGCTCTTCTTATATCTGCTAGGATCATCAGGATGGATGTCAATAGCCAAATCCGCCTCTTATGGCCATCAACCTTGCGACTTTTAATATCTAGGGTCATATTCTCTCCACCTTGATAGGCTTTAGCTAAGTTGGGCATTACGTTGGGCAGCACTCCAGTTTTTCCTTAGCTGGTCACATACTGCTCCCTTAGATTGTATTTAGGAAAATTGGAATCATCTGCCTCTTAAAAGAATCATCGGTTGTAAAACTGCTGCAAAAACCTACAGCAGATCCACTAATACACAACAGCTACAGCTTTATCACTCTTCTTCCTGCTCCTTTCGTGAGTCTGGAAAGAGAAGCCAATACTCAGCTATCTGCTAATACTTTCCTGGACACAGGCAAGCTTCTGCCCTCTACATGACACTGAGATAGTGTTACTAAACAGAGGAGGGAGCACCTAGCTTGTGCTTCCAGATCTTAGCACCACTTTTGATAGTGTTGCACACTGGACGTCGTCTACACTCTGTAGAGATCTGTGATAAGACTCTCGTGTGGCTATCCTGATTTCCAGTCTGTTACTTTGAAGCCACTCCATTCTCATCCTAAGCCATTGGTGTGTGGGGTACCACAAGGTTCTTCATTGAGCCTGCCACTAGTTAATATTTACTTCATCCCCGTGGCAGGTTTAATTTGTGATTTCGTTTTTTGTCTTATTCAGTGACACTCAGATTGTGGCCAGTTTCAAAGTAGTCTTCTCCTTCTGCCAGCAATTTCCATTTGTGCTTATTCGCTGTGACTCTCTGGATGAGAAATAATTCACTTAAATTAAATGGAGACAGAACTGATTTGCTTCTTTTTTGTGTGGTATATTTTAGTTGGTCCCAATTTTAGAGGCCATCTGGTCTGGGTGATATCCTTTCTCCTAAAGATTCTACAAAGATTGTAGCAGTCATTCTGGATTTTTTGTCTTTCACAGAGCAAATCAATGCTCTTACTTCGTTCTGTTTATGTTATCTATGTATAAATCATATGATTCTTTCACTTCTTCCTCAGGATTCTGTTCAGGAGTCTAATGGATTGTCCTATCACGTAGCAGCTACTATAACTCTCTGTATTTTGGTTTGCCTAAAAGACTAATGCAAAAACTACACGTAATTCACCTTCACAGCGAGGCTCTTGATAAGCCATCCTTCGCATTGCACTATCATTTCACATCTCAGGCCCCTTTGGTGGTTGCTGGTGAAACAGTGTATGACTTTTTAAGTTGTATCCATTTGATAGAGCCTACCATATTAGGGGCTAAGCCTATATTCAATGCAGAATCTGCTGTCATACTCCCAAGAGCAAATGATGTTCTGCTGTGGTATTTCTGGTAATAGTCCTTTATATTCATCGATCTAAAGTAGAAGGGAGAGCTTTCTCCTATTTGGCCCCTAAATTATGGCACACTCTTCCATCTATGTTACCTCAGAATCAAATTATTTGTGGTTCCATAAGGGCCTTAAAAATTAGACATTGTGTAGCATGCTGCGTTTGCTTCTCAGCTCAGTTCCAGGACACCTATTTTGTGGTCCCCATCAGCCCCCTTCTAGTCTGCCTGAACACAGATACCTTCTTTGTGTTTTGTAAGGTGCAGTAGCAGAACTAAAATTACCAGGTTAATTTCTTTCATAGTTAGTGATAAAGCTTGCAATATTCCTCTTTTTCTGTTACTTCCCTTTGCTGAGCAGATAAAGCCACCATCCTACATTATAGCATTCCTAGTAGCCACAGATGACATCTACATTCCACTGGACTGTGGCAAGACAGCTGACCTCATCCTCCGTGATCTCTCACCGCCTTCGACTCCATCTCCCACACTACCCTGTGCACCAGACTACACGACACCGACAATCGAGGCAAAGCCCTACAATGGATCCACTCCTTCCTCACTGGTCGAAACCAAAGACTCAGGACTCCCACCTTTCACCTCGAAGCCGTCAGAAATCAGATGCGGAGTTCCCTAGGGCTCCTCCCTGAGCCCCACCCCCTTCAACATCTACATGACCCCACTTACTGAGATCGTTAGACACCACGGCCTTAACACCTTCTTATACACCGACGACAAACAGCTCATTCTCTCCCTCACGAATGGACCATCTACAGCCAAAATGAACTTTCACAACAGAATGAAGGCAGTGGCCAACTGGATAAGGAACAGCCGCCTCAAACTCAAGTCAGACAAGACAGAGATCCTTATCCTGGGGCCCACCACTTCCACCTGGGACAACTCCAGGTGGCCCAGTAGCCTCGGAACTGCCACATTTCTGACCGACCATGCCAGCAACCTCTGCATCATTCTCGACTTATCACTGTCCATAGCCCACCAAGTCAAAGCTGTCTCCTCATCATGTTTCTACACCCTTCACCTGCTCAGGAAGATTTTCAAGTGGATCCCCATCGACATCAGGAGAACAGTCACCCAGGGACTCGTCAGCATTAAACCCGACTACGGCAATGCACTCTATGCCAGAATCAACAAAAAAATCCAAGCAGTGTTTCCAGGGAATACAGAACGCCGCGGCCAGTATAATCCTGGACATCCTCTGCCATGGCCACATCTCCACGCTCCTGAGAGACCTACACTGGCTCCCCGTCAACAAACACATCACCTTCAAACTCCTGACCAAAGCATACAAGTCCCTCCACAACGTCAGACCTGCCTATCTTAACCACCACCTTTCCTTCTACACCCCTTCCAGGCATCTCTGCTCAGCACAACTGGCCCTCGCTACCCTCCCCAGGATCCAGAAGAACATGGCTGGAGGACGATCCTTCTTCTACTTCACTGCACAGACCTGGAACATGATGCTGCTCCACCTCAGGCAGTCCCCATCACTGGCTCAGTTCAGGAATGACCTCAAGACCTGGCTCTTTGACTGACCCGCGTACCCCTGCTAGCGCCTTGAGACCCCATGGGTGATAAGCCATGCTTTATAAATGTTGATTGATTGAGACCATCTTATTTTTAAGTTGTTTTCTCCCACAACACAGACAGTTCAGCTTCTACATGTAAATATGGAAGATACACGTTATGAAAGTAATTTCCCAGTAGTTTTTACACACTTCTTTCTCCTCCAATAGCACCATGGAGTAACTACCCTTTACCAATAAAGACATAATAAAGCTTGAGAATGAGGCCTGTTTTGCTCCATGTGCTATGTCTGCAGGTCTGGATTTATTATTAGATGTATAGCAACCGAAGTTGTCAGAGCCCACATTGCACACTGCTGCCTCCTTGAAAATCAATGGCCAAGTGAATATTCTTTTGACTTGGTCCCATTGACATGGTTAAACCCTTGATTGATGTTTTGCAATGTCTTCTCAATGGCTCATGTCAAGTTTTCTTCTTTCTTATCAACACTTGACTGAGATGGGGGGCTGCGCTGGGGTTGTTTACTCCTACCAAAATGAGATGAAATGTCAACAGAAAACCCAACATGTCATTCCACATACCTTTTTTGCCTGTTAAACTGAAGAATACCTGGTACACTGCTGGTTGTGATGACATCCTCCCGACTGCTGATGCACACAAGTCTGCACTGGCACACCGAAAAGCTACTGAAGGAGAATTGCTTTTCTTGCAGTGAAGCAGTGCATCTGTAGATGTCCAGTATTAAGATAGTGGGTGAAGGCATTGCTGTAATTTATTTCTTTTCCAATTAGAGGTCTGTGGTTTCTAATGAAATCATCTTTTAAGTGGGCCACTGTAGTGCCTCCAAACACAAACAGCATCTGTTGCTCAGAAATTAACCAAAGTAACGCCTAATCAATATTAAAGAGGCAGGATGGGTGAATCCTTGCAAATACAGAAATGGACACCTCCAAGAGACATCAGACCTTCATATCTGAATTCACGTTTGCGCTGTGCTTAAATTGTGACCATTTATAAACAGGGGTTGCATTTGCAGAAACAAGAATGGCACACTGGCCTCTTTCAACCCTTCATAATGTTGGTCTGGACTCTGAAATTTCTTGCTGGTCTACAGGTAAGCAAGGTAGGGTGATGCAGTGACCTAAAATTATATTAAATAAGGTTCTGTCAACTCAACAATGGAGGGAATCAACATAAATTTGAGAGAACATTTGATGATTCTTTATGCAGAAGAGACCTATTTTGTGTCCATTCCACAAAGCTCTTACCCCTGTAGGTCTTACCCATAAGTGTAAACCTCTAATTCTACATGCAAATGGCAAATGGTGTTCAAACAATCAAAATGTCTATGTAGACATCAGCTCACTGGGAAAGGTCTATGCTATCTGCTTGGTATACTTTAAGCCTGAATATGGCAGGTTTAAGGCAGAAAATGGGGTTAAATATGTGTACCAAAAGGGAGAGCTATACAAAATCAACAAAACACCATCAAAGGCAGAAAATCAGAATATTCACACCACTTTTGCATGGGGTTTCTCACGATGTGATACTTGTGCAAATAGCTGGACTAAGGGGCCACCATATAACATGCCTATACTCCTTTGGATGTAGAGAAGTAGTTTTCTCCATAAAAGTTCTCCATTAATTATTTCCTTAGCCAAAAATGTTACTTTATCGTCCTCATGGCAACAGATGTAGGGAAGAACAATTTCAACAGAAAGTCCACAACAGTATTAGATTTCCTTAAGGAGACTGTTCGGAAATTGTGAATAGAATGGTAGGCACACATCTAAGTCAGAAGTAGCCTATTTTATAATCCCTTAGATTTACTTTCACTTGTGTGATTAGGCCCTGTTCAGTATTTTAACAGTTTACAAATCTGTTGTGATAGCCTGCTGCTCTTCCCCAGTCCTTTAAAAAAAGGTGATCATTTTGGCTATTGTGGATGGCCTGCTAGCCCATCAGATCAGCAGAGCCTGCAGACTTCACTCCCCAGGTGGAGGACCACCTGCCATATTTAGAGATTCCTGTTAGTCGGGATCTCTGTAATGATAATGCATACATCAGTGCGGTGAATGCACTATCATTACTCTTGAATACTGGTTTGGCTGACAAGTTTAAGAATCTACCTTAGAACTCTCTCGTGCTCTGAAATCAATACATAAATGTTTCTTTTCTCCCTTCACCCGAAGGACATTTGTACATTGCCCTTCCTTAGACTGCTGTGCTTCCCATGGTGATACTGGTAAGTCAAAGTGCCACTATCACCATTGTACCCCGCTTGCCCTTTGGCGGATGATCCACCAGCTCAATAGTTTCAATCAGTAGAGTCAGAGATGTCTCCATCAACAGAAACCCAGAGGATCCCACACCTCTAATTGAACTGCTTCACTTAACTTTAGATGACCTCCTTAAATTTATAACACATAGGAATCACAATAAAGTACAACAGTAATGCTTATGGGATAGAATTCTGTCCTTCCTCATAAAACAACACATCAAAAACAGGTCTGCCTTCGTCTACTGGTCAAATAGTTGCAGTTTGGTATCTCATATATTGTTGAGCTATCTTGAGGTATGCCACCAACATATAGACCAGTTTTGTGTCTATGGTCTCACATGGCAAATGCTGTACTTGTGATAGCAAACAAATAGTGATCTTTATGGTTATATAGTGTAAACCATATACTTGATTTTTTCTTACTTCACAAAGTGCTTTGAACATTTTTCAGTGTTTTAATTTAACTTTGTGTCTCAAAGGGCCAATTAAGATTGTGGCCCCATCTCTGTTTAATAAGTTCACCTTCTTTCTGAAACTTAATTAGTAATCTACACTAGGCAGATATATGTTTCTTAGTTACGATGAAGCCATTCAGGGCCTGATTCACAAAGGTAATGTGCACTTTTCAGAAAATTCACACTTTGAGTAAGTTTAATCCTTTTGTTTATTCACAAAACCTGAGTTTAATTGTTAACAAATGTATACACGTATTGCATATTAATTATTAAAATGTAACTTTTGTAATACCCTACTTTGAATTAAGAAACATAAGATAAAGATATTGTGTTTGAAAATAGAACTAAATACATTTAAATGTATTCAATACATCACTTTCAATACTTAAAAACACAATAACAAAATAATCACATTTCTTTAAGCCAGAAATTTTAAATGTAGTCTTTAGAAAAATAAATGTAATTTAATATAATATATTTTCATTATTTACAAAATTAAGTTAGTAGTGCTGTAACATTTAAAAAAATGTTTTGACCTACATTTAAAATAAGTATAAAAATGAATTTACGTTAATATTAAACATAAAAGTATTTTAATATATATTTTTGAGTTAAATAAATTGTTTTAATTTCCCTGTAGTTTACCATGAGGAGATCCCCACCCATACTCTCAAGTCTCCCTGTGGAGAAGTGAACAGAACATTTTGAAAATAAATATTAAATATTTTTTATATAACTCATTAATTTACAAGCATGTTATATATTCATTTGAAATGTAGAGCAAACTAAAAAAATGCTGTACTATTAACTTCATTTTTAAATGTATTTTTAAATATTGGAAATATATTGAATTACATTGAAATTATTGTTCTGAAGTTTAGCTTAAAAATAAATTCCCAACCTAAATAAAAAATATTTTATTATGTATGAAACTGGCCGGCAACAATAACCCTTCATGCTTCTCATTTGTCTGGCATAGTAAAAATACTAATACAGTGGATGGAGATCTTTCTAGCTTAATATGTGTAAAACTAAAGGTTTCCTACACCAGACAAAGCTAGGTCTTATTCTGTGTAATCCTTTAAAGAAAGAACTTAAGTTTTGAAGAAAATAAATGTTTTTAGATTTATTTGCATGAACATAATCAAATCAAATGTTACTCAGTTATGCAAAGATAGTCATAATACAAAATAGAAACAAATACAATAAAAATATGAAATAATAATAGTCATAAATATATAGTTAAAAATACATTAAAAGGTAAATAATTCACAGAATTGTGCCAGCGTATTGCACATTTTAAAAGAGACTTTACCCCACAGCATACTTATTCATCAGACACCATACACAAGTAGTAAAAGGCAGGACGATATTATAAAAAACCCTTCCCTTTCAAAATGGGGAGCAAAAATGTGCTTCTGAAAGCAGCATAAAACTCAGAGAAAAATATAAAGTGCAATAGATTCTGTGGAGAGGCACCATCACAAGGTCATATGAGAATACTTTAATAATTTTTGGGTCAAACTGGCCTAGAGGGAAGCACAGATTACACCCAATGGAACCTAAATAAAATCTAGTAATGAGCGTATCTTCCCTCGCATTACTGACCTGATCAAAATAAGGCTCAATCCCTGGGCGCACCTTAATTATAACAAATTCCTGCACAGTGGACTTCATCAGTTAATTTGCTTCCCTTTTCCCCATCACAAGTTTTTTAAACTCCCTCTTCACCCAGCACTTATCAGATCTTAATAGCTGAGGGAAAATAAATATCTCTGGGCGGCCAAAATAAGACGCAATATTCTTAATATAATTTAACCAAGGGACAACCTGGCCACAACAAATAATCTAAAATACCTTCTCTATTATTTGAAGTGTGCTTATTTGTCCAAATAGAAATCCAGAAAAGCAAGAGTACTACCTTAATACTGTCTGCTACATAGCCCAGGTCAAGTTCCTCGTGAAAACACAACCCCGGACTGCTGGGCCCCACACCTAGCAACCTTCTGCAAAATCTGTCCTCTTCTTTTTGGGGTAAGGGGTTGTTCCAATGGCCCCAAAATGGTGCCTCATACATTAGGACCGGCTGGCATTTGCGCCTATTCACCTCAAGTAGGGGTATGATAGGTTTAGACCTAACCCAAACAGAGAACTCAAATGTTGAGCCTAATATGGCATTAAAACATATACAGCGCTTAGAAATACAGGGGTACCAATTACCTTTATCTTCAAAGGTCATGCCTAAATAGGGAAATTCATGTACACGGCTAGTATCATGGCCATTGATTGTCAGAGAGCCCAATTTATTCTGAGGCTTACCTCACACACACCATGTAATGTGTTTCAGCAATAAAAACTTCCATGTCTACGTCAGTCATAAATTCCACAAAAGCATTGACTGCGCCTCATAAGCTGTTCACGGTTCGCACCACTAAGACTGCATCATCGGTGAATAACAAAGTAGGCACACTTTTCCTATTTATTACTGGAGTGTCCTTACACCATTCTACTGAAAAGTCGCGCAAAACGTTAATGTATAAAAGAAATAACATTGGATCTAGGATACATGCCCGGTGCACCCCTCTATAGAGATTGTAAGGTTCAGTACATTCACCTTACTGTCCGTGCCTTACAGAGACTTTGATTCCGGCATGATTAACCCAGCTATCGGGGATGTTACACCCATATCCCGTCAGATGTTTCTGTGGCAAAACTTCTCCTATTGCCAATGCTCCAAAACAGCTCTGTATGCTTGGTATGACAAGCTTGGACTAAATCCCCCCACATCTGTTCTTTCATCTCCCGCTTCCTGATTTTTATTGCAAGCTTATACTGGGTCCTTGCTTTGGCCACTTTTCCCTCATCTCTAGGCTGCAAATTTAACTCCCTGCACAGATTTGTCTTTGCAGCATTGCTTGATTTGTCAAACCAGCCTCCCTGCTACTTATTAGATAGACGACCAGAAGTTTTAACAATAGGTCTAATAGAAACATTCAGCATGGCCATAGCCTCCACAACCTCCACAGAAGGATTTGTCTTAAAAAATGAGCCTAAGATCAAATTGAGATTACTTTTCAAAATGGCCTCAAAAACCTGAGGGATATCGGCCTGATGCCAGCGCACCATAAAAAAATTGATCCATAATTTCCAAACCCCCAGGACCCATGGTGGCAGGAGGATGTCTAACAGTGGGAAATTTAAAAGTCAACAGGAGAGGATTATCATCACTACATTCCTGCTCCAACTATACCCCACCCCGCCAGGCATATTAACTCATGTTTGCTGACCTAAAAACATAATCAATAGTAGTGCTAGCCCCCCTGCCCACAAAAGTAGGGGCCTGCCTACAAGCATAATGCACCAATTCAGCAGTATTTATCAGACCCAAATTTAAGAGAGCATTAATTAGGGTTCCACCTCTGTGGTCCCAGACCTATTAGTAATTACAGAGGGTAGGATAGGAACCAATTATGACATTAAAATTTCCCGCAACAATGATACAGAATTCATTAGAGATAGATTCCATTCTGACTTTCAGTATCGACAAGGCTAAAAATAGAACTTGGATTTGGCAGCCCAGCACTCACACCACATTATAAAAATTTGCAATCAGAATATTATGCTTATTAGGAAAAACTACCCAGAAAATTAAAATACATTGATGGTTACAACTAATTTGATAAGCCCTGAAAACTTTAGATATGCGAACAAGCATCACAGGCCCTCTTTTGCGCCGTTGGATGGGGACACAAACAGCAGGGACCTCAAACCTCTGAAACCCATCCCACTCAGCCTCCCACTGTGACCAGGTCTCTTGCAAAAAAACAAAATCAAATGAAGAAATATACCCCACCCATGTATCATCCTGAAGCTTGGAGTCATACCCTGCAGTGTTCCAGCAAATAAGCTGTTACAAGGACGAAGATTCATCCCCAAGACACAGTTCAGGAATAGAATATGATTTACACCCATTTGCACTATCCGGGTAAGACACATCATAAAATTTAGCACTGGAGGGTCTCATAAGTCAATTGTTATCCTCCAGGCCAGGTAAGGCAGAGAATATGTTATCAAGAGTAAATAAAGGTTGGGCGCTATGGTGCCTTGAAGCCACACGTGGATGCAAAACTCCTCACTGAGACATATGTCTATAAAATAAAAACAAAGGGACCAGCCTGCTTGTATCAGCAAGAAACTCACATGGCACACAAGTAGAAATCAGGCGATGGGCCAGACATTGATACTGGCAGTTTAGAACAATGCAGTCCCATTTCTGGTTTTTAACAGACAGGCCCACCCATCAAATCCTTTTTACGAAAAAAAGTCCTCAAAATATCTGGGATGAAACTCAGTTTTTGCCCAACCAATGTCCAACCACATTTTTTAGCTGAGCTGTAAACTCGCATACTCCTGGTAATAACGGGGGCACATTTACAAGAACTGCAACATAGGGAGAGAATCTGGTGGAAGATTAAGTCAAGAATAGGATTCTTAATAGACATTGGCAGACATAGCTACTTGATGATGAACCTGCATTGCCCCATCAGTATTACGGTTATTGGTGTTCTTGTTTGGCAGAGCCCCAACAGTAGATTGTCGGAGAGTACCTGGGGCAGAACTAACGGTGTAAACATGAATTGTCTGACTAGGCAAAACCTCCCTGGAGGCTTAAACAGTGGGCAATGAAGCCTCCTTTACTGTAGAGAGTTCAGGAGAACAGTTAGCACATAAGAATTTACGGTCATGTCCTTGACCCTTACAGTCCCCCAGTCTGACAGCCAAAAAGGTAATTGTCGCTTCCAAAGAACACAGTTTATCTTTCAAAGGAGCCAGACAGGATTCCACCAAGGCCTTAATCTGGCCTAAAAGATCATCCATATAAGACGCATAGGGGCTGATTCTAATTCTGGCGGGCGGCGGAGGCCGCCCGCCAGAATTCCGCCCCCATAATACCGCTCCGCGGTCAGAAGACCGCGGAGGGTATTATGAGTTTTTCCCTGGGCTGGCGGGCGGTCTCCAAAAGACCGCCCGCCAGCCCAGGGAAAAACTCCCTTCCCACGAGGATGCCGGCTCGTAATCGAGCCGGCGGAGTGGGAAGGTGCGACGGGTGCAGTAGCACCCGTCGCGTATTTCAGTGTCTGCAAGGCAGACACTGAAATACCTTGCGGGGCCCTCTTACGGGGGCCCCTGCCGTGCCCATGCCATTGGCATGGGCACGGCAGGGGCCCCCAGGGGCCCCGCGACCCCCCCTACCGCCATCCTGTTCATGGCGGCTTTCCCGCCATGAACAGGATGGCGGTAGGGGGGGTCAGAATCCTCATGGCTGCGGAGCGCGCTCCGCAGCCATGGAGGATTCAAACGAGCAGCGGAAAGTCGGCGTGAGACCGCTGACTTTCCGCTTCTGACCGCGGCTGAACCTCCGCGGTCAGAATGCTCGTTGGAGCACCGCCAGCCTGTTGGCGGTGCTCCCGTGGTCGGTGGCCCTGGCGGCCACCGGCCGCCAGGGTCAGAATGACCCCCATAGTCCCCCTCTTCATGAGGGGCACAATGTGAACCTAAAAGAGCAGCCAGAGCAGCATTAGTTCACTTGCTGGGGACAGACTCTACTGGATTTTTCCCATTTATTTTTGATGATCTTTTCCTTTTTAGTGGTGGACTTCCTACACTGGAGGCATGTTAGACAGATTGGAAAAATTGTCCATATAGCACTCAGGCACCACAACTAGCTGAACATTAACATCATCAGACGGGGGACCTGGAGCAACCTCCCAGGGTTAAATTAACAGAAGTCTCTCCAACATCATCGTTCCAAGGGTGATCGCAGTAATGGAGGCTCTTTGGGGATCGCTAAGCTCAAGGGAAAGCCTCCTCTAAACCAGAACAATCTCCTGATTACCACCCCTACAGCACTGGCCAGAAAAGAGTCAAGAGTGGAACAGGGAGGCTCCCTGCTTGCCACTGACTGATCTGTGTTGCCTTGCTGTTTCTTTTCCCCACCTTCACAACCAAAGAGGCACAAGGTCCCAGCAAACCACGAGCCCAGATGGTACAGACCTATCTAGTTGTTTAAAGACAAAGTTTACTCACCCCGCAGCCTAGTCCAAGGGTGAAAGAATCTTGAGGGGACACTCAAGCCAGCCTTAAAAAGCCATTGACAGACTCAGACGGGCCTTCTCTTTGCCGGGAGCACCTTGCATTTATCCTGCGCTGCAGGATAGTGTAGCTAAACAAATAAACAGGCACCTCCTGCTGTCTGCATGGAGCTAATTTCAGGCAGAGGGCTGTGTAGTCGATAGCGCCTGGTCTCCTCAGACCATGCATGTATCCCAAGAACATAGTCAGTGGGAGATTTTGTAATGTCTTTTAAATCCATTCCGTTTCCTTTTCAATTTCTGTAGATTCTCTTCAAACATCATTGAAATACAAAAATCCAATAATCAGCAGGATTTCATTATGCTTCGACCCTATGTCCTCCTTACTTTCATTTGCTTTATGGAGTACAAAGTCGTCACATTTTCTCACTGCAATTAAAATGGAGTCATTTCCATGGAGTGAAATATTTTCCCCCTTTGGTGAATGAAACATTTGTCAACCTTCGTCAACATGCAAACATCTTTGCCAGTAATTCAATAAAAATATTAAATGCTAATAGGGATTGTGACCCGTTCTTCCTTGTATTATCTATTGTATTATCTACTTAAGCATTCATATTACTGAATATTCTTGTCCTTTAATTACTATATATTTTTTTGATTGCCCTTTAAATTTATCCCTTTGTCATTCTTCTTCCCCACACTAATTTACATGTCCATTGTGCAGAATCAATGTCCATTGTGCAGAATCAGGAATGTGCTATATTATTAGAGATATGTTGATGAAGCCATGCTGGACTGAGTGAATTAAATCTGATTTGAGTGATTATGTCTGTTCAGTTAATTTCGGTGTCAGTATCATCAACAGATTTTGCTAAAGTTTTGGACCTTTTTTACACAGCTGACATTATTGAATAACAACAGCAGATATTGAACAAGGAGGGTGCTACTGCTTTCTAAAACTTAAGCCCAGGTTTACCAGATTCCCACGAGCGCAGCAGCCAAAAAGTCTGTGCTGCACTGCGTGAGAAGGAAGGAGGAGGAGAGCGCCATATTTACAGAAATATGAAGCTCTCTTCTCCTCTTCCTAGCTCTGATTCTAGCTACCAAGGAATGGAGTCAAATCAGTGATATCTTAGAAATAGGCAGAGATACTTAATGAATTGCAAAACAGTATATACAATTATTTACAATATGTACACAAGGCCGTACACTGTCCTTTGTAAATGTCCGTGGCTCATTGGGCCAAAAATCATGGGCAAAGCCCACACTTGACTCCTGCCTCAATACGGAGAGAACACTGCAGGGGCATCAGGTAGAAAACACAC
The DNA here is from genome assembly GCF_031143425.1 of Pleurodeles waltl. NCBI lineage: Eukaryota > Metazoa > Chordata > Amphibia > Caudata > Salamandridae > Pleurodeles > Pleurodeles waltl. The sequence continues at coordinate 1,073,530,116 of NC_090444.1, forward strand.
AGGCACCTCAGGGGGACAGGGAAGGGGAGGGCACCTCAGCCGGGAGATGGTACTACGCCACAGCTCCTCGAGGGGGCTCCATGCCCACAGCAATGTCGTGGGGAGTGCAAAGCCACAGTCTCTCAAGTTGGAGGGTTGCCCACTGCTTGGTCCTGTGGAGTGCAAAGCCATAGTCTCTCAAGTGGGTGGGTTGCCCACTGCTTGGTCCTGGAGAGTGCACAGCCACAGTCTCTCAAGGGGGTGCCATCTCCACTGGTTCTGGAGGGGGCTTTGTGCCCAGTCAGCTTCATCCTGCCAACCTGGGTGTCTGAGGCACGAGATTTTAAGGGAACAGGTAGCATGATACTCCATGGAGGCAGGGCCAACTCCATCCTGTGGTGACTAAAGCTGCATACTGGCGGTAGTGTGGTACTGATGTGGGTGCTTCCAGTGGTGGTGTGAGGCTCCAGGCCGTCTCCTGCAGCCTCGGACAGCTGCCCACTGGGAATGCTGCTGCTGACATTTGTTGTGGCAGCGGCGGTGCAGGTGGCGGTAGAGGTGGCAGTGCCTGCGGCGGGGCCTTCGGCAAGCATGCTTGCGGTGCTGTGTGTCGTGCAGGTGCTGGTAGTGGTGGAGGGAGGCACCAGCCCGTTTCCTGCAGCCTCAGACGGCTGCCCACTGGGGATGCTACTGCTGACAGTTGTTGTGGCAGCAGCAGGGCAGGTGGCGGTGGCGGTGCTTGCGGCTGTGCTTGTGGCGGTGCTTGCCGCGGTAGAGGTGACGAGGATGTCGGTTCTGATTGTGGGCACCGGGCCCTCACCTGGTGCCGACGAGGCCTGAAGTGCCTTGCCTTGGCTTTTCTGCCCCTTCCTCACCTTGGCAGATACTGCAGGGACCTTGGCACTGGAAGCTTGAGTTTTGGAGGAGGCCTTGCTGGGTGGGTCGTGCTCCTTGGCCGTGCTGCATGCTGGCCCCTTCTTCACCTTGGCAGGTGGCTGAATGGTTTTCTCCTTTGCAGGGGTCGGTGGCACACTGCCTGGCCTGACGGGTGCCCCCTTTGATCCTCTGGGAGTTGCAGTGACCACAGCGGATGCGACTTGGTGGCTGAGGTTCTGGCCTGGGAACTGGACACCCTGGCCCGAAGGGAAGGGCGGGGGGTAGGGGTAGGGAAGAGGTCAACGTTAGCCAGGAAAGGTTTTTTAGACACATTGAGACGGGAAGATGGAGAGGGTTTGGGAGTGGAGGAAGAGGGAGTGGTTGTAGGAGGTGTCTGTCTGCTTAGTTTGGGTGAAGGTGCATGGGCTGGATTGTGTTGTGAGGTGGATGCCTGTTGGGAGGGTGGGTGCTTGCGTTTGTGTACTTTGGGAGGAGGGGCCAAAGAAACACTGGGAGAGGGCACAGGGGATGTGTGCATGGCTGTGGGGGTGGTGACTGCCAGTGTGTGGTGTGTTGTGATGGGTGTGCTAGTGATGGAGGTAGTGGCTGAGGATGCAGTGCATGCAGGTGTGAGTGGAGATGATACTGGGAGGGAGGTGGACGAAGAGGAGGAAGGGGACAAAGTGGAGGCAGAGGATGTTTGTATCTGTGCATGGGCGTGGTGCTTGTGTGAGTGCCTGTGAGATGATGTGTGGTTCTTATGTTTGCCTGAGCCACTTTTGTGTGTTGATTTGGGTGAATGCTGGTCTGATGGTGTGCTTGGGATAGGATAAGGTTGAGGGGATTGGGACTGGGTAGAGGAAGTTGAAGGGGGGAGGCTAGACACAGGTACAATGGCTGTCATCAGTGCTGAGGCCAGAGCCTGAAATGCTCTCTGTTGGGCTGCCACGCCAGAATGAATGCCCTCCAGGTGTGCATTTGTTAGTTTCAAATGCCTCTCGACACCCTGGATGGCATTCAGAATGGTTGACTGCCCAACAGAGAGGGATCTCAGGAGGTCAATAGCCTCGTCACTGAGGGCAGCAGGGCTGACTGGGGCAAGGCCTGAGGTGCATGGGGCGATGGAGATGCCCACCATCCTGGGTGAGCGGGCACGGGAAACACGCTGAGGGGCTGCTGGGAGGGCGGTGCTGGTAGAGGGGGTGGCGACTGTACCTGTTGTTGGGGTGGGCCCAGAGGTGTTCGCCCCCGCCAGGGAGCTTCCATCAGAGGAGGAGTTGCTGTCTGTGGTCTCCCCTCCTGTCCCCGTTGTGGGGCTCTCCTCACCCTCCGTCCCACTGGTGCCTTCAACCTCAGTGGATTCGGCCTCCAGGCCCATATGGGATGAAGCTCCCTCCGTCGCCGGTGCCTCTGCTCCTCCGCCAGATGATGTTAATGCACACAAGGACAGGGTGACAAAACAAAAAGGGGAGGGAAGAGACAGAGGACACACTTGGTCAATGCCAGCAACAACAACACCGTTGGCGTACACTACACACAGGGAGCTGCACTATGCACTAGGCCATGCACTACCAGTTACACCGCTAGTCACCAGCCCATGGGGTACAATGCCTAACGCCAGCATCTGTACACCAGAAACCCACAGGACCATGACCAATAGAAGATGGCCACTTACACTATTGGGGTAGGAGTGCTCCAGAGCCTGCCCAACAAGGGACCTACACTGCCATGTTCGCCCTGGCCTAGGGGCACCCACAGCCCACGTCCCCCACCCAGGTTACACCTTAATGCGTGCAAAGTCATGACTCTGAATTTGTACTCACCCCCTTGTGGCTGCTGTGATGCCCCCAAGAACCCATCCATCTCTGGATAGGCCACTGCCAGGATGCAGAACATTAGGGGGGTCATGATGCGACGGGCACCCCTTCCACGTTGGGAGGCCAGCCCCAGCTGGGCCTCCGCTGTCTTCTTTGACCAGCGGCGCAGGTCCTCCCAACTCTTGCTCCGCCTGTGAAAGACCCTTTCCCCAGACACATGAGCCATTGTCCCTTCCAGACACAGGTCACAGCAGCACGTGCAGTGTAGGTCCTCTCCCATTGAAGGTCAGGTAGCAAGTGAGTGAATAGTTACAAAATGGCAGTCATGTCCGCGGCGGTGTGTACTGTCACCGCCGGCGTGTTCGCCATTGGCTCCTGGAACACATAGGGCCCAATAATAACCAATGCGAAGTTGCGCGGCGGTCATCGACTGCCTACCGCGATGGCGCACAAAGCCAGCGCAATTACCTCATTTCCACCTGTCCCTCCTCACATGTCAGGCAGCCGCCATTTCAGTGGGGCACAGGGCATAGCACCTAACTGCATCACAGCAGACATTGGTACAGCCACTGACTCTCGAGTTTACATACTGCTTCTGTAAAGTAAAAAAATCAAAATTAGTGCAAAAGATGTGGAAATATGACCCTCTGCTCACCGTTCTCTTCTATAGGCTTCAACCGCTGTGGCAGCATATGAGATGGCAGCATCCTCCGGTGCACAGACCCCTGGTGGACCTTGCGACAATGGAGGACAGACACATTATCATCACATACAGACGTGATCATGCCACAATCCTAGAACTGTGTGCCCAGTTGGAGCCAGACCTGATGTCAGCTATCCGCCAGCCCACAAGAATCCCTCCTCTAGTGCAGGTCCTGTCAGTGCTCCATTTCCTGGCAAGTGGTTCCTTCCAAACAACAGTGGCCATGACATGAGGGATGTCTCAGCCAATGTTCTCCAACGTGTTGACCAGAGTGTTGTCAGCCCTGCTGAAGCACATGCGAAGCTACATTGTATTCCCCCAGGTGGAGGATCTGGCCACAGTGAAAGCTGACTTTTATGCCCTGGGACATATCTCCAACATCATTGGTGCCATTGATGGTACACATGAAGCATTTGTTCCCCCCCACCCCCCGGAGAAATGAACAATTTACAGGAATAGAAAAAGCTATCACTCGATGCATGTGCAGATGGTGAGTTTGGCGGACCAGTACATCTCCCATGTGAATGCCAAATATCCTGGCTCTGTGCATGACGCTTATATATTGAGGAATAGCAGCATCCCATATGTGATGGGCAAACTCCAGAGGCACCGGGTGTGGCTAATAGGTGACCCAAAGGTCCCCATCTGAGTATATGTTGATGTTTTGGTATGGGATTCCCCCTAAGGGTTAGTGTGTGTCTAACAGTTGTCTCTCGAAATCTGCAGGTGACTCTGGTTGCCCCAGCCTCTCATGGCTACTGACCCCAGTGAGGAATGCCTGGACAAGGGCAGAGGAACGTTACAATGAGGCACATGGGTGTACAAGGGGGATTATAGAAAGGACTTTCCACCTTCTGAAGGCCAGGTTCCAGTGCCTCCATCTGACCGGTGGATCCCTGTACTACTCACCCAAGAAGGTGTGCCAGATCAGCGTGGCACGCTGTATGTTGCACAACCTGGCCTTGAGACACCAGGGCCTTTTCTGCAGGAGGATGAGCCTGGAGATGGTCTTGTGGCAGCGGTGGAGCCTGTGGACAGTGACGAAGAGGAGACAGAGAAAGAAGATGTGGACAACAGAACAAACATAATACAGCAGTACGTCCAGTGACAGACAGGTAAGACACTGTAAGTTCACTTTACATTTCAGTTTTCTGTTGGACATTGTACATGGCAGTCTGTTTCCTTATGTCTATGGCCACTGACTGTTCCCTTTGGATTCTCTATTTTCAGATCACTGTGCCCCATTCTGGCTCCTGCTATATGTACTGCTGCCCACCAAAGGTCATCCTGTAGTATATTTCCCTGTACATATATGTTGCAATGCTTTGATAATGTTGTACTAATACACTTGTGAATCATTACACTGACTCCAGATTGTTATTTGTTTCAAGGGTGTTTATTTAGTTGCTAATATGTATAGGGGTATGTGCAAGGGGCTGGGGTGATGGTGGGGGAATGTCCATGGTAGAGTCCATTCTCTTGGTATCATAGGTGCATTGTCCAAGGGGGCATGGGAAGGGGAGCAATGGCAGTTCAAGGTGGACAGGGTAACAGAGTAGGACAGAAAGGTGACAATCAGGAGAGTTCTATTTCCTGGCAGGGGTCTTGGCAATGTTCTCTGTCTTCTGCCTGGATCGCATGGACCGTTTGCAGGGTGGTTCTCCTTCTGCAGGGGGTAGGGTGCTGGTGCCCTGTTGGTCCTGTGCCAGGCCTCCTGTCAACTAGCGCCGGCAGAGGTGGAAGGCTGTTCCTCGGTTTGGCTAGTGTCAGGTGCCCTTTGTTGTGCCACTGCCACCCTCATGGTGTTGCCCATGTCAGCAAGCACCCCTGCAATAGTGACCAGGATGGTGTAGATGTTTGTTAGGTCATCCCTGATACCCAAGTACTGTCCCTCCTGCAGCCTCTGGGTCTCCTGCAACTTGGCCAGTATCTGGCCCATGGTCTCCTGGGAATGGTGGTATGCTCCCAGGATGTTGGAGAGTGCCTTGTGGAGAGTGGGTTCACTGAGCCTGTCCTCCCCTTGTCGCACAGCAGTCCTCCCAGCTCCCTGTTGTCCTGTGCCTCTGTCCTCTGAACCGTGTGCCCACTGCCACTGACCCCAGGTCCCTGATCGTCCTGGGTTTGTGGGGTTGCCTGTGGTCCCTGTAGTGGTGGACACACTGTTGATTGACGTGTCCTGGGGACAGTGGCATGGGCCCGCTGGGTGGGTGTTGTGCTGGTGTTTCCTGAGGGGGAGGCTCTGTGGTGGGTTGGGACTGTGGCAGGGGAACCGACTGTCCAGATGCCCCTGCCAGGTTGGTCATTGTGAACCAGGCGTGCAGAGCTGCTGTCATCACTGTGGGCCTCTTCAGGAGGGGGACTGGATGTAGCTGGCACCTCCTCTCCGATTACGTTGAGTAGGGGTCCTGTTGGGATGCAAATGCATTGTTAATGTATCTCCGTGGGCCATATTGTGAATGGGTGTGTTTCCATCTCTGATTGTGATTTCCCTGTCGGCTTGCCCTTGTGTGAGTGGTGATTTTGTGGGCTGGGTGAGTCTCTCTACTGGGCATGCTGTGGTGATGGGTGTCAATACAGGTCTGTGATGGGTGTCCATGCAGGGTTTGGTTATGGGATGGGTGGGTTGTGATAGGTGGGTATATGTGAGTTGCTGGAGTGATGGGGGTGAGGGTAGGGGTAGGAGTTTGTGATGGCATACAGGTAGGGTGGGGGATACACTAGTATAGATTTGACTTACCAGAGTCTGGTCCACCTGCTACTCCTGCGAGGCTCTCAGGATGCATGATCGCCAAGACTTGCTCTTCCCATGTTGTTAGTTGTGGGGGAGGAGGTGGGGGTCCACCGCCAGTCCTCTGTACAGCAATCTGGTGTCTTGATACCACAGAATGCACCTTCCCCCGTAGGTTGTTCCACCTATTTCTGACGTCATCCCTGGTTCTTGGGTGCTGTCCCACGGCATTGACCCTGTCCACGATCCTCCGCCATAGCTCCATCTTCCTTGCATTGGGCGTCTGCTGCACCTGTGATCCAAAAAGCTGTGGCTCTACCCGGATGATTTCCTCCACCATTACCCTTAGCTCCTCCTCTGAAAATCTGGGGTGTCTTTGGGGTGCCATGGATGTGGTGTGAGTTATATATGTGAGGATGTGTGGGATGATGTGTGGGGTGATGTGTTGTGGTGTATGCTGTGATGTACGTGAATGGTGTATGGGTGATTGTAATATGTGCCTCTGATTGAGTAGGTGCTCCTTGCTTGTCTCTCTGTGCTTGGTCTCTTTTTATCCGACACAAGGGGTTGTGGGTATTGTGGGTGTGTGTTTTATAGTGGTTTGGGTGTGTGGGTGTGGTGTGTGTATGTGTTTCAGGTGTGTGTATTTTGAATTGTCCAATGTGGTGTAGTTTTGTTAGTATGTGTGTATTTTGAGCGCGGCGGTGTGTACCGCCAATGGTTTACCATGTTTGAAAGACTGCTGCTATGATTCGTGGGTCGTGATATTGTGGGCGTATTCCTGTTGGCGTAACGGTGTGGGTTTTGCCATCGCCAGTTTATCACTGACCTTTGGTGTGGCAGACCTGTGTGGGTGTCTGTATAGTGACGGAATTCTATGTGTGGGTCATAATACCCATGGCGGATTACCGCTGCGCTCACGGTATGTTGGCAGCGTCAGCACGGCGGTAGGCGGCATTTACCGCCAGGATTGTAATGAGGGCCTTATTCTTTTGCAAATTCATTTCTTGACTTGTGTATGTTGGATTTTTGTCATTTTGGTCTTGTTTTGTTTAGATAAGTATTACCTATTTTTCTAAATTTGTGTTGTGTCATTTTGTAGCGTTTTCACTGTATTACAGATACTTTACACATTGCTTCTGAAATTAAGCCTGCCTGCTCATGCCAAGCTAACGTGAAGGTGAGCGGGGGTTAACTGACTGTGATTCTCCTTTACCCTGACTACAGTGAGGGTTCTTGCTTGGACAGAGGGTAACCTGACTGCCAACCAAAGACCCTATTTCCAGCAGTAGACATGCGGCCTGCCAAATGCAGACTCATGCCACTTCAGGTGTGGTTTCTTTGATATGTACCTGTACCATAGAACACTCCTTTGGACAAATGTTTCTAACCTAGTTAGATGGCATCCCACATAAAAAAGTATGTTGTGTACAATTTTTGCTATGTAGCCAACCTACTGAGTCACATGTCATGGCCTCCCAGGAATCTACACATTGTCTGCATTGTGAGTTTGTAATTTGTGCAATTAGCCTGTACTGGACAAATACGTCTTATGCGAAGGTGACACCAGATTTCTTGGACTAAGGGACCTGTCATGAGGCAAAGACACACATTGACAATGATGCAACGTGCACATATAGACTAGTTCAGGGATTTACCCCAGTGCCCATTCCTAATCTTAGCAATGGGCTGAGGCATTCAATATAAGTTTTGCCACTAGAGCTGGCCACCTGACAGGGTCTGCAGGTCTACAGGGAGTGGGTATTGTATCACAGGTGCATAGCCACAGTGACTCTCCCACAGGCTGGACTATGTCCCATACTGGGAGATACATTTGATAGGCCCTGGTCTCTGTAGGCTGAGAATACAGAAACTACATAACACTTGCATTTCCATGAATTCCATACATGACAGTACATCATGTGGCCATCAGCAATGTGGCTTGTGTGGCAATCTGAAGGGCAGAGCGATTCATGAAATGCCTTCCAGACAGCAGTTTGGCAAGGTCACCAATACCTGCACCATGTATATCCCATTGATGCAACACAGACTGCAACAACAGGTACACAAGAAGTCTAACTGCACAGAGGGGCACACTGTTGCCTGTGAGGAGGGAAGGGATGGTGTTGAACAGAGTCAATTGTGTACATAAAGGTCTTACTTGCTCCTCTGATGAACCAAAGAGGTATCCATACAGGGGAAGGATCTCGTTCACAAGCCTCTACAGCTCCTCTGGAGAGAAGGCAGGGGCAATTTCACCTGCTGGATGTGGCATGATTGCTCTCAGAGGCTGCACACGGCAGCTGAAGTAGTAGAGGTGTTGCTGGCAGCAGTGTCAAGAGTCAAGTGACTAATTTTGCACAAGGCAGCGGACACGTACACCGTGTAGGCGCTCATCGCCGCCAACAGGCACAGCCATTAGGCTGCGACCACCACAGGCAACAACGTTAGCCTCTGGCTGTGTCTGATGCGGTTGGAACTGCCTACCATGCAGAAAAAGTCCACTGGCATGCCGCAGGCGGTTCCTAATGTCCAGTGAAGTAGGTCAGGCAGAAGCCATTTTAGTGGTTTGAAATGCTACATGTCACCCTGTAAAATGTGTCACACCTACAATACATGTGTAGGATCATCACAAACATCCGTATTCTTTCTTGTTATGTAGGTCCTACTACACAACCACCAGTGCAGTGTGGTGCAGGGCACAGATGACATATGACAGCAGTGCACTGTTCACCACCACTATACAGTCACACTTTGAGGGACAATTGTGTAGCAGATAGTTGGGTGTCACCCGAATCCATGTTGTGGACATATGTGTTCACAACCATGGGGGTCACATTTGAGCCTTCTGTAGTTGCCAGCTGTGATGTGTGCTGGGTGCCATGTCAATGCAGCCAGAAATGCTTTATCACATTATATTGTTAGCATGCACCATATTTGTTGCTGTGGACACAGTGACTAATGTTCCAAATCATGTCTTTTCACACATAGTTACCCTGGGAGAGGGAGGATGTGGCAACCTCTTGTCTACCATCCATTACGAGACCTTCAGACCATGGAGGAATGCCACGTCATCCAGCTGTATTGTCTGAATATGCAAACAATAGTGGATTTATGCCATGAGTTGGAGCCAGATCTGATGCTAGCTAACAGTAATCCATACTACATACCACCAACTGTACAATTCATATCAGTATTGCATTTCCTGGCCACAGCGTCCTTCCAACATACACTGACCTTATCTGCTGGTTTGTCCCAACCTATGTTAAGTGTGGTGTTGGACTGTACGACGAAACAACGACTGCAAAAAAAACTACTGCCTTAACAACGAGGTCGGAACACCGACCTCGTTGCTACTACTAATGATTTTACCACGAATGCCTTAACAACGATATTTAGTTGTAAAGGCATTCCTGATAAAATCATTAGCAATAGGCACCATTCACCCTACATTCCTCACCCCACCCCCCCAACCCCACCCCAAAACCTAAAACCCCCTGACCCCCCACCCACTCCCCAAAACCAAAAACGCCCCACCCCCCCAAACCCACCCCAAAACCTAAAACCCCCTGACCCCCCACCCACTCCCCAAAACCAAAAACGCCCCACCCCCCCAACCCCACCCTAAAACCTAAAACCCCCTAACCCCCCACCCACTCCCCAAAACCAAAAACGTCCCACCCCCCCAACCCCAGCCCAAAACCTAAAACCCCCTGACCCCCCACCCACTCCCCAAAACCAAAAACGCCCCACCCCCCCAACCCCACCCCAAAACCTAAAACCCCCTGACCCCCCACCCCCTCCCCAAAACCTAAACCCACACTTACCTTCGCCAAGTCCCTTCTTTGTACCTTAACCACGCATGTTCGTTGTTCAGAACATACGTAGTTAAGGCACAAAAAAACGAAGTCGTGGTTAAAAAAAGCGTTGTTGCGCTTTCGTTAACCACGACCTTCGGAAAAAAAAAGTCGTAAAAAAGGATGTTTCCCGTGGTGTTGAGAGATTTCCTATCAACAATGTTGTAACACATTGACAGCTATGTCAGGTTCCCCCAATGTGAGGATTTGGCCAATGTGAAGGCAGACTTCTATGGTTTTGCCTGCCTCCAACATATGGTGGGGCCCACTGATGGCACACATGTTGGCTTGGTGCCACCACTGACCACTGAACAAGTCTATCGCAACAGAAAAAACTTCCATTCCATCAACGTGCAAGTTGTCTTTTTGGTGGATCTCTACATCTCAAATGTGTGTGCCCGTTTTCCTGGATCAGCTCGTGATTCCTTTATAATGCAGAACAGTAGCATACCCCAGCTGATGTCACAACTGCAATCAGAAAGTGCCTGGCTAGATAATAAGTCACGTATGTTCTGATTGGGTGTGTGCAATGTCAGGTGCTACAAAAATGAAGTGAGTGACTCATTGCTGCACTTATATCCAATTTCTTAACAGGAGACTCAGCATATCCAAACCATCCTTGGTTATTTACACCGCTGAGGAATCAAACTACATCAGTGAAGTCTGCTTCAATAAGGCCCATGGAAAGACACGGTGAGCGGTAGAGTGGGCTTTTGGGCTCCTGAGAGTCAGATTTTGCTGTCTGGACAGGACTGGGGGAGGTCTCCTCTACTGGCCCGGGAAAGTGTGTCAGATCACTGTGGCATGCTGCATGCTCCACAACATCTCCCTGCAGAGGAATATTCCATACATCCCAGAGGAAGGGGAGCCTGCAGTGCCACAGAGTGAGAATCCTGAAATGCCAACTGAAGATGAGAGTGGTGAAGAGGAAGGAACTAACTTGCAAGATCTCATCCACAGCTACTTCTCATGAGTGTAAGTATGTCATGTGATGTCATGACTGTGACTGTAAAATGACATGTAGTTGTGAGAATGTGTGAAGTTTAGAGTTTTCCAAAAATCTAGGGAGCTGATATACTGCAAATATCAGCCAGAGGCCAGGCTGATTGATAAGATAGCATTTTAAACATTCCCACCTTACTGATGTTGCCTTGTTTGTGTCAGAATTGTAGCAATGTACTTGGTTTTCCAGATGCTTCCTATGTGATTTGTGTCAAATGTATTGTTTCAAGCCTATACTCCTTGTTTTGTTCTTTGTACAGGTGCCTTTACTGTGACATCTTCATGTGGGCATTTCAGAGTTGTGACACTGGCAAGTATCTGATACTGTTCTGACATACGAAGTGGACATGCATTTTTCAAGGTAATGTAGTTCACATAGTTTGGGTGTATGAGAACTGTGCCAAGACAGCCTGCACAGTTTTCAAATGAAAGTTCAGGAGTGCCCATTGGGCTTGTTTTGTGTCCTGTGGTGGGCCTGATGCATCATGTGTGTCATCATGTGGTCATAAAATATATAGTCCTAGCTTACGGACAAGTCAGTTTCCATTCACATTGGCTAAACACTCTGTTTGTATGACCTGTAAATACCTGTAGATGTGTTTCATCATTGTAGGCCACAGTAACTGTGCCAAAACACTGACATGTTTGTGTCTTACCACCTGATGCATGAGCATTAGATTATGATGGCCCTGTGATCAGGAACTGTTGTACTGCCATCTGTCTCAATCTTGGATAATATGATGTTGGATTACGTTGGTGTGGCATGTGACAAGGCTCAAGCAGATGACATCAATCACTTCAATGCCTATTCTTCAGGACAGTGTCTGACAAATCCCTTCCTTCCATTGTCTGAAGGACTGTACAAGTAAATATGTTCATTTACTCAGTTTGAGACAATTATTTAAGTTTCCAATAGTTCAGACATACTGGCAGCCTATGTGCTGAACACTGTAATACATTATTCAGTTTGACCAGACACTTGTATGTATGTTTTTGTGTGGGATGGTTGTATTCCTGAGCTTCAAATTTTGTACATGCAACATATCCCATCTTGAACAAATATCTTAGGTCATCGTCATATGGTTCACATAGTCTACATGGCTAAACATAAAAGCAAAATTAGTAGACAATGAATCAGTGATGGGTAATTTTATTGTGAAGCTATGAATAACAGAAAATATACATGTCATGAATCAACCCCAAAAAATATGTGAATGGGTCAGTCATGGTGAATAAACTCAGAAGATGTTACATCATTGGAAGTTCAAAGTCCAGAGTACTCCTCTTATTAGAACTGGAATGTGATTCAGGATCAGTCCACAGAGTAAATGTGTGGCACACAAAGGAAGACATTAGGGAAGAGGTCACTTGCTGGCAGTGGTGGGTGTCTTGCTATTCACACCTCCTAAATTCTTTGCTGGGTGTCCCCGCTTGCGGGCTGGGGGGTGATCAGCTACTACAGAGGCAGGGGTGTCTGTGGCTGATTCTTCCTTTGGCAGGGTCTCCCTCCCTGTGGCTGGCGCTGATGTTGATTGGCTGGCTGTTAATGAGCCAAGGAAAGGGGTAGACTGTTTCTGAAAAGCCCTGCTCAGGGTGGTATGAATGTCCCTCAACATGCCTGTTAGGGAGGTCATGTTGGAATTGTGGGCCTCCATCTGTTCACACATGTCCCCATGCATGACCCTCTGCAGCTGCTTAATTTCCCGTAGTCCGGGCAACACCTGACCCATCACTCCTTGAGACTCCTGATAGACTCCCAAGACATGGCTGAAGGTGTTCTGGCCAAGAGCAGCCCCAGTAGCTTCACCCTGCTGGCCCACAGTATCACTTCTATGTACCCTACCCCCACAGGCCTGTTCCCTTGACAAAGGTGCCCTCTCCAACTTGTTCCTGGACACTCATTGTCCGATGTGTTGTGCAGCAACTCAGGATCCAGGACTCAGGGGCACAAGATGGTGGGCACTGTGCTATGGACACAGTTTGGGGGTATGGGGGTGAATGGTTTCCTGTGATGTTGATGGAAGAGGGCTAAGAGGTGACGCTGTGGCCACATTGAGATTCGTTGCCATCTGACCAGGTTGCCTAGATGGGCTAGAATTTTCCTCCCCGCCCAGAAGTCCAGGAATGTCAGCAGCAGCTCGACCTGTTGATGAAAAGCATACATTGTTACTTGTTGAATTGTGAAATCTACCTCCAAAGGTTTGTTGTTATAGTAAGCAGAGACCTTGGACAAAGTTAAGTTGTAGGTAATCCAATTGTGCCAAGTAACTATGGTACTGGGTGATTTGACATGACATGTGTGAAGCATGTCAATCCAATTTGACTCAAGCAGCTGATGCGATGTGCAGATCAGTTGCACTTTATACGATGGCCTAAAAATTGCATTTTACCACCAGTGCAGCCAACACAGTGTATCAACAAGATATGGCTTTGACCATTCAGAGGCTTAATTGAGTGAGATGCAGGCAAACACATGACATTGTGGCATATGTGACTGGAGTCATCATGTACACAGTGCGGTGTCAATGTGTCTGCTGCCAATATCAATCTGGTGATGCATCTTGGGGCCTTTGGAATACTTGTTGTACGCACTGGATAAGGTGTCATTACTACTCTCAATATTTCCATCTTGGGTTAGCAAGTCAAGATGGAGCTACGTAGGCAGACATATCTCTGAGTTGAGCATGATCAGTATCTTGATCACTCCCAGGTAAGTACACTTAAATGGAGAGTTGACACACAGGGGGTTTTGGGCAAGTGACAACAGGGCTTGTGGTTGGAGTTATAGAAAGAGGGCCTATATAGCTTTGCAGTCAGGTCACTCCCTCTACTTACCAATACTTGACAAATGGTATACTCCCAGGTGAGTGAAGAACATTAGAGAGATTACAAACAGGTGTATTTGGGAAAGTGAACACTGGACTGGTGGTTGGAGTTACTGAAACAGGGCTTCCTGGGAGTTGCAGTCAGGTCACACCCACTTCTGCATACACTATACAAATGTTATCCCTCAGGTGAGTACACTTCAATTGTGAGTTGAGGAACAGGGGCATTTGGGCAAGTGAACACTGGGCTGGTGTTTGGAGTGACAGGCACAAGGCCTCCGGGAAGTTGCAGTCAGGCCACTCTCTCTATTACACACACTCTACAAACAGTATCTTCCCAGGTGAGTACACTTCAATTGAGAGTTAGGACACAGGGGTATTTGGACAAGTGACCCCTTGGCTGGTGGTTGCAGTTACTGAAATAGGGTCTCTGGGGAGTTGCAGTCAGGTCACTCCCTCTACTACACACACTATACAAATGGAATTCTCCCGAATGAGAATACTTCAATTGAGAGTTAGGAAACAGGGGTATTTGGACAAGTGACCCCTTGGCTAGTAAATGGAGTTACTGAAACAGGGCCACCTGGGAGTTGCAGTCAGGTTACTCTCTCTACTGCACACACTATACAAATGATATTCTCCCAGGTGTGAATACTTCAACTGAGAGATTACAATCAGGAGTAATTGGACAAGTGAACACTGGGCTGGTGGTTAGAGTTAGAGAAACGGCCTACTGGGAGTTGGCAGTCAGGTTACTCCCCTCTACTACGCACACTATATACATGGTGTCCTCCTAGGTCAGTATACTTCAATTGAGAGTTAAGACACAGGGGTATTTGGGCAAGTGAACACTCAACTGGTGTTAGGAGTTACTGAAGCAGGGCCTCCTGGCAGTTGCACTTAGATCACTCCCTCTGCTACACACACTATACAAATGGTATCCTCCCAGGTGAGTGCACTTCCATTGAGAGATTACAAAAAGGGTATTTTGGCAAGAGAACACTGGGCTGGTGGTTGGAGTTAGAGAAACAGAGCCTCTTGAGAGCTGCAATCGGGTAACTCTCTCTACTATACACACTACACAAAACCTGGGCATTTCATATCTGTATGCAGGCTGCATTTCGTATTTTTTTTATATTGTAAGACTTACCATTTAGACATATGGCATGTGATGAACCGCTTTGGTAGCTGTGATGTTGGGTCCAACAATGCAGATTAACAGTGTTAACTTTCAGATACTCTGAGAATTGAATCTTGGTGAAGTACATAAACAAGACAGTGGCAAAAGCTGAGCTGTGAGCATGCAGAATATTGCATTTTAATGACAGCTTGTGTGTTGTGACTTACCAGACTTTAGGTATTCCTGTCAAGCCCTCAGGATGCAGGATGGCCAAGACATCTGCTCCCAGGGATGGAGTTGCAAGGGAGGAGTGAGGGTGCCATCGCTAGACTTCTTGACCTGCAGCTGGTGCCTGGAGACCAGTGAATGCACCTTGCCCCTCAGGTCATTCCACCTCTTCCTGATGTCCTCTTTTGTGTGCAGGGTGGTGCCTACAGCATTCACTCTGTCGAGTATCCTGTCCCACATTTCTATTTTCCTACTGAGAGGAGTGGGCTGGCCTTGGGCTCCAAACAATTATTTCGCTCTCTAATGATTCCATCCTCTAATGACTCTCAACACATCCTCTGAAAAATGTGGATTTTTGGACCGTGAAATGACTGAAAAATACAGGGGGTGACAGTGACTAACTTACCAAGACAAGTGAATATGGAGAAACAAGGAGATGATGTGTGTAAAGGGTGTAGAATATGATGATGAAATAAAGGGCTGTCGTATAACGAAAAATGGATGACAAGATGTGTGGTCCTCTTGCAGTGGAAATGCAAAGGATTGAGGTCTGTGGAGAGGTGTGTTTTGTATTGTGATTTGCAGGTGTGTCCACTGGAGCAGTGTGTGTCAGCTGTGTTGTTGAATTCATCCAATGTGCACTTGTCTGTTACTTTGCTGGACGCCGACTGCGGCCTTCAACCCCCATTGGCTGACCGCCGCAAGGAGACCACCACAGTGTGTTTGTAATAGGCTTGGTGGTTGGCTGCAACGCTGACGGCGGTGGAGGTTGGACTGCCTAGTTACAAGCTGCTGCACCACTGGCGGTCTGCCTTTTTTACTTGGCGGACAGCGGTCCTGCCTGTATAACGCATAATACGGCAGTCTTGGGACCACCGGCACAGCAGTCTTTTTAGGACCGCCAACATGGTGGTCTGGCGGTCAAACCTCCTAATTCATAATCAGGCCCTTGGTATGTAATATTCTGGAAAAGTGACAAAATAGCAAGAACATACTAGATAGGCTGATACTGCATGTACAGTTTTGAATGGAGTTTTCTTGATGGACCTTTCATGTACGCTTAGTACACTACGCTGCAAGCATTCAAATGCCTTTGTGATTTGGGCCCTGAGCAGCTGATCACAAATGATGATTTTAATACTTTACAGTCTCAGACAGTATTTAGGACTATAGAAAAGCTGCAGATGGCATGGACAATTAGAAATCACAATTGTGAAAAAGTTTCACAAAGTTGTAATTTAGTGAGTATTTGCAAACATTTGCAATGGCTTTTCCTTTTACTGCCTTCAGACAGATTTAGATTTTAGTTTAAATGGTGCAATACGTTTGTGAAAGTGCCACAATTATCCACAAAGATGTAGAGAATGGATTTCTTCCATTGACATATATTTTATATGTCAGGAAAAATTAGAAAAAATTGGGTGCATCATGGACACTCTGAAATTACCTTGGTACACCCCCGCAACATTTGAGAATCACAAAATATCAAGAAAAACATAGCAATTCTAGCAAGGATTGACTTGGATCTCAGCTATCATGTGCATCAAGATACTGGACTATCGTGCAGGTGCCATAAACCACCCTCAACTGAAACTTATCATCGGCTGGGGGTGGAACTAATTTGTGCTCCGAGGGAAGTGATGCAAAACGAGGAGACAAGTATCACATTTATCTATTTGTGTTCCATTTGCAAACTATACATAGAACATTTATTGCAATACATTTGTGATGGCACCATCACAAGGCTGAATGAAAGACCATTGAGATGGTCCATACATGGTGCCTGGATATGCTCATCAGTAAGTCAGTTTGATCCATTAACCAAAAGTGGCCACCCAAGCCATTTGAACAGTTAGACAATTGTGGAGGACTGCATCAGGGAATGAACTAGCCTCAACTATTTTTTTCAGGACCTACCAGACGTGTAGCAGAACATACACAATTGCTGTGTAGGTTAAGAGTCCCTATATCCATAATTACAAACCTTATCCTGTTGAAGATCATAAAAGCACAAATGTAGCAAAGATGCAGTGAAAGTGGCATCAAGCATATCATACCAGGACAAACAGGTATTACCACAAAAGTAGGTAATGGCCATGTAGGAACTCAAAGTTGGGGAGAGTCTCATTTCAAGATCAATAAAAATGAGTGCTCTTCTATCGAATGTGGCCTCTCCTTGACAACCACACTAATCATGTTCAGACAAGCATCTCATCTTATACTCACTTGCTCAGTAAACTATCAAGCCAGAGTTCTGTATTTGACATTTAGAAACGTGATTGGGTCTGCAAAGAAGTGCTGCCATAAATAGCAGTGACTAAACAGAGCATGACACTCTCCCTCTTGCGTGTTGGAGAATGCAATTATGTTCTATTGAAGGAGACAGTATCCGGCCTCTTCTTCACCTAAGGCCTGTTCTGAACACACTGTTTCCCTTTGCATCTTCAATTATTCAGGCAAAGGCAGAGAGTGTTGAGGAGCAACAATCTTTGGCTAGATTGTGCCTACAGGTCAGTCCTTTAAGATCCATGTCAAGCTCCGATGTATGACTTCATGGTGTTCATGAGCTGCAATCTTTTAGGAAAGTTAATGTTCATACCTCTGTGGAATTTCAGGAAGGTTTCTTCAAGTCTGAGTTAACGGGGAGTGTAGAGGGTCAAGTATGAATTGATCTCTGTCTGAATTATGAATATCAAGGCTGATGAATGGCTAGTAAATAGAGGGAGCTCGACCTTAAGTGCCTTGCCAGTTGATATTTCTGTAACAGGTTAGAGAGTTGAGCGGAGACTCTATCATGTAGACCCTTGTGAGGAATATATTGAATTTTAAGGTTCTATCCCTTATAGGGAGACATCTACTGTCAAGCGGATACGTCCAAAATTACAGCCTAAAATCTGCAGATATACGCAGATGTGATTCACATATTTCTGGACTCTTTGAAGTTGACATCAGCTTTGGAACTGAACCCAGCAGTCATTTGATTGCAATACCAACATCTAAATGTCAGGACCATCTAATGTGGTTGAAGGCTGTGAAAAACACTTGCGATTGCCATGTTGACTTGCTGATGAAAGTCAGGGCAAAGTTGTGCAGGACCCTTATGTCTATTTTTTTCGACAGGCTTGAATGAAGGTCCTAAAGATGTCTGCCAATTGAAGAGCAGAATAGAACCTGCTTGGACACAATCAGACAGACTTTGTCCTGGGGAATTTAGACTTGATTAGGTTACTATTGAAAGTGGTGTGCTATGTGGGAACCTCTTGTAAAAACTGAGTTTAGTTTGATGTCAAGCTTGAATCTGTGCATTTGCAGATGATAGGTTCCTTTTGTTTCCTGGGACCTTGGTGCCATGGAGGTGAATTATCTCATGTGATGATTGATATCTAGATGTCCTGAATTTTGGATGAAGCTGCCTCATTGGGTGACAACAGTGAAGAATGCAACAGGGTGGTCTGCTCCTAGGTGTAGAAGACAACCATCTGGTTTTGCTATGTCTGTCAGTCCAAGTGCTGATGGAAATTTGAAATAAGAATGTAACTTCACAACATACCTTTCAATAGTCTCCAAAACCTTGAGGTAAGGGGTACAGTTAAATCACTGACCAAAATCATACTACTTTCCAGTATTCTTTTGCCAGTGTAGAGGTAATGCAGCAGCATCTACAACAATTCTTATTCTTTTGTTTATTTCAGTCATTCTATTGTAGTTATACAACACATACCTAACACCTAAAGGCAGTAGAGAACATCACATTTCATCCCACAACACACAGATCACAAGAACTCAGCCAAGGGATTCCCAAAGATGATGAGAGATGACATCAATAAACATCCTAGAGCTAGAGTCTTCATATTGCTCCTGTTTCACTGGTATTCCTAACTTAGGCATTAGACGAAACATGTGACATTTTAGCATATTTTGAAACATAAATCCCTTCCTCCTTTCCAATTCAAGGGCCTTGGTAAATATATTGGAAGAAACCAAACAGTCTGTCCAAACCTATCTCCGTCCCCCAAGGCTACTACTATAAGGTGGTAGGAGGGGATTCCTTGGGGCAGGACGGTGTGGGGGGGGGGAATTAATAACATTTAAAAATAAAAAAAATAATAAAAAAAACGTACCTATGCTCCCGCACCGCTCCTCTGCTGCACGCAGCCACAGGCTCCCAGCCTGCCCTGCGGCCAATCCTGACACTGCTCAAAGCAGCGACGGGATTGGCTGGGAGCACCCAGCCAGGGTCCTGCCAAGCAGACTGGGAACCTCTGTAGGTTCTCTGTGTTGCTGGGCTGGAGAGAGCCCAGTTCGCATGTGTGCTTAGCTGGCCCGAGACTGCCGGCCAAACACACATGCACTCTAAGGGGAGTGCACAGTGCAATTCCCTCTGCTCGTCACCCCCAATGGCCTGCCCCTTTCACAAGGAAAGAATAAAAATAAAAGAAAAGAAATAGTTAGATAAAAATAAATATTATCAGCATCATGGCTGATGTTAAGCACTGCAACTTGTTTCTTTAAAGTTTTGCACCTACAATCCCGTCACTGCTCTAGCCATCTTAATATCTGACATTTACTCATTCATCGATTTCTCAGTTTTGGCAATAGCTTAAGACTCCATTAGCTGACATGTATGCATATTTCTGTGTTTCTGGCTTCGGGAAAGCAGTCTGGACTTGAACCTGCAGGAGTTGATGAGTCCGCCAATAATGTGGGTGAAAACATCCCACTGCATTTAGAATAATAGGTTAGATTACTTTCCCCACGGGCTTTGTCACATTGATCCTTACAGTGACTCTTCCTTCGAAGACATTGGACAATATTTAATAACATACTCTTTGTGACTGCTCTTATTGCCCAAATAAAAAATATGCCCCCAAACAATTATCTGGAATGATTTTATTTTGGGATCTTTTGAAAACAGAATCTATTGGTGTTTTGGGGCAGTTACAAAAAGCAACATACTTAATGGATAGATCGTCTTTATACTGTCAGATTTCCTGTTGCCAGCCAACCAACAATATAACACAGGTCTATGCTGTGATCAGGCCAGAGGAGCTTCAGACACAAACAATAGGCTTTAGCTTGAGAAATGAAATTGTCAGGAGCCACATCCTGTGGCAAAAGTGGAAATTGAGAAGGTGATACACAAGAAACTCCTGCAAAAGTGGCATATACATAGCATCTGTGGAAGTTCGAACTATTGACATAGCTACTTCAATTCTGTTAGAAAAATAGAAGGCATAATCTGAATAAATAATTTGATCATTTACCTATAACCTTCCATATTGCTAGTGGAATACATGCAGTAATTTGTGTACTTTTATAGCATAGGGACTGCCCCATCACTCAAATAGGATGTCCCGCTTGAGAAAGGTAAATGTAGCACTTTGGCGTAGTGCAAATTAGAATGTGAATTTGAAGGCTGTGGGGGTGGGCGACACTCTCCTGGAACAATGGGTCCACACCCATCCAGGCGTCTGCCAACAGCAACCTTTATGTTTCTTTATTCTCCAGTCGAGACGGCCAGACACAAATATGCGTAGTACTGCAAACCATGATTATTGAACAGAGGACAATCACATTAGAATTCACACATTTTGCATGTTTGATTTTCTCGTGTTTGCTTATTTTGGACACAACATTGATTCGGCAATCAATTAATCATTTCTCAAGATTTTCCATTTTAGTGGCAAATTATCCATAGTCACTTACAGTGGAGTTAATAGAATTATTTGTAATCTCATTTATTTTCCCCTGTCTTGACTTTCCCTGAACAAATGTTGCAAAATAGTTAGTGTATCATTTTTATTAGGTCTGGCAAGACAATACCTTTTGATTGTACTAACATTGTATAGTTTATATTGCATAGAGCGGTAGCCATAGTGTAGTTATAGATATGTCAGTGTTTCCATAGAAAAGGATTTTTTTGTTTGTTTCTTCAATAACTTTGTGCTCTTAGACGAATCTGTATGAAATGTTCCAAAAACAAATTTTAGGCACTGTGGCTCCTTCATGGAAAGTTTCATACCAATCCATCATGTGGGTGACAAGAAAATGGGAAGATCCCACAAGTGCAATTACTAAAGTTAACTCTTGAAGGAAAGTTTGCTCTCCAAAAGAGAAAAATCGTTGGACAGAATTACATCAGATTTGGCAAAAAGTTAGAACTTTACTCAGGAAACGTGTTTTTTAAGAAATTAGAATTTAAATAGGGGATGGTGGGCATAAAGGGGTTAACTGGATTAGTTAGTTAGAAAACTATCTTGAGTATTTCCCAAGTTTTAGGTGGAACAGCTTTTTTATATGAAGCATTCTATAACAGTTAAAACGTTGGTGCTACCCAGGGTTCCTTGCTTCTCTTTTGCATAATTTATTTGGCATTGTACCTCTGAAAGGACATTGTTTTGACTAAAACTGGGAGCTCCCTTGTATTTGGACAAAGCATGCATCTCCTGACAAAATCTTACAGGAACAAAATACATATGTTGGGAGATGCTTTAATTTATTCCCCATCGGTTTGGTTCGTAATTTACCTCCAGAGATGTAATACTGTGTCTGGAATGGTAAAAGGATTTTGTCATTTTTCCGATTGGCATCGCTAGCACTAGTTGATTCAATGCTTAACATTTTTGCTGCCAAATAACAAAAGGCATTGCTGCTTTTTTTGCTCAGTTTAGATGGCACTGTGCTAATCCAATGTTTTTAAAAAACTCTGCCGAAAACGTAGACATTTGGGGTGAGAAGATTTTGAGTGTTGGTGATGTGCTCCAGAAAAAGGAACTGCCCCCCCACCTAAAACTTGGGAAACACCCAGGGTTCCATACTAACTATAACTCATGCCCTAAGGTAACTATAACTCGTGCCCCCCCATGCACAGTTTCCTCATCAATAATTTT
The DNA here is from genome assembly GCF_031143425.1 of Pleurodeles waltl. Classification (NCBI taxonomy): domain Eukaryota; kingdom Metazoa; phylum Chordata; class Amphibia; order Caudata; family Salamandridae; genus Pleurodeles; species Pleurodeles waltl. Next base: position 1,073,552,141 of record NC_090444.1, read on the forward strand.
CTGGTAGATGTGGCAGTGATAATTTCAATGATGCCATAGAAAATGTTATGACCGAAGTTATATATGGGTAGTTAGCAGTGCATGGTGAGGGTTCATGTTATAATTGCCTTAGGGCACAAGTTATAGTTACTTGAAATAACTCTAACTATAACTGCTGAATTTCCATGGTTTTGTAAGTTTGAAATATAAGCCCACTAAACATCCTTGTAACGTTTGTCTTTTTAAGTGAATTTCAATGGTTATTTAAATTCTATTTCCTAACTATATTGTCCCTGTAACTTTTGTTTTTTCGGTTAATTTCTATGGTGTTTTAACATTAAGTAAGCTTAATCACTGTTTGTTAATCTAACCCCCGCCATGGACGGCATCCCGCCACGTGCGGCAGGGGTTGCCCGCAGGGCCTGGCCTGTGGCCTAGGTCCTGCGGCTTACCCCCTATAACCACCCAAACTCCGGCCATGTGCAGCAGAGGTTGGCTGCAGGCCCTAGCTGCAGGCCAGGTCCTGCGGCCTACTTACTATAACCACCCAACCTCATCCCATTCATTAAGTGTTTCCTTGTTTGGTTGAGGTGTGGTCATATTCTTGTGTATCAAGACCGTATCTCCAAAATCAGCAGGAAACACACTTGACGGGTCCTTTTAGTAAGCTGTCCATCATCCTAAGAAAATGGGGAAGATGTTGCATACCAATGATAAATATGGGGTGGGGACAAAAGGGCAGGGATTCTATGCCATCTTACTTACTTGTTGTTTTTAAAAGGGAGAACATGATCTCTGGTCCCAGAAGCACCTGACAAGGAAGAGCCCACCTGTCACAGTGACTACATGAGATATTGCACTTGAAAAAAGCAAAGGATGCAAACACCTCCATCAAGGATTAGAAATAACTTTTAAAGGTGGAAATGCAGAGAAAAAAACTCTGGCTTTGCCTTGACTATGTGCAATAAATTAGGATGATAAGTACTTTACAGAAATAGATCTTTAACTTGGGCACCTGTATAGTTTATATCTGTAAGAGCTTCCCATTGAGGTTTGATTTCTATGAAATGAGCATTATGCCAGGAATTAACCTGCACTGCGTATTTATCCAAGAAGAGGCCATCAGTTTTTTCAAACATGTCGGGGTTCCCAGGGGGAGCCTCAAGGCTCCTGTGGGCCCAGCCGGCTCCCCGCCTCCTGCGGGAGCCGGCATTGCTTCCTGCATGCAGAGGCAATACTTAAGAAACAAATCAAAAATCCACTTACAGCAAGCAGTAGCGTTTTGACAGCTCCTTCTTGCTGGAAGCGGAGTTAGTGCTTGCTTTTGCTTGCCAGAGCTGTCACAGCTTTCGCCAAGCAGAAGCAAACAGCTATCTTCCGAGGGTGGGCACCTTGAGAGATAGAAGGAGTTGGTCCTGGGGGGGCAGTCCCAAGGGCCATTAATGGCTTCAGGATGGGGGATGGCCTCCTCCTTTCTTTTGCATTGGCCGACCTGAGGAGGCAGTGGTTCCCAGGGCTAAAATTTGTAATTGGCCCCGGTGAGGTGGTGGTCCCCGGCACTTTTGAAATCCACAGGAGGGGTCCATGCGGCACCCCACCCATTTTGAAAAAGTCACAGGGAGGTTGTGGTCCCCGGGGTCCCCTCTATATTTTTTTAAATGTAGCCCGGGGGAGGTGGCGGTCCCTTCACAAAGTCCTTGGAGGGGGACCCCTTGCACCCCCTCCATGTTTATAAGATTTGCATGCCCCTGGGTCGTGGCCCCCCCGGGTGCTACTTGAAAACAAGTGCGGGAGACCATACTTTTTTTTTTTTAAATGATGTCAAAGTTTGCGAATCCTCTGCAAATTTCACTATATATTTTTTTTTAATGCTTTTCTGCATTGGTGAGGTGCCAGGAGGACCCCAGCACCAAGGCTAAGGTGTTAGGGTATTTATGCTCTGCCCCCTTTTCTTTATTTTTGCGGGGTTTTTTGGGAAGCCGAGTTCCAAAATGGCTGCCAATACTTCCTGCTTGAAGTGTTGGCAGCCAATCATTTCTCAGCACGAGATCTCTGGGATCCGCGGAGCCTCCGTTTCCCTAGATATCAATATTTCTTTTTCCTTTCATATTGCTAAAACTACTGCACAGATTTACACCCAATAACAAAAGGCACACCTTCCGGACCAAATTTGGTGTAATTCCGTACAGTGGTTCGGGCTGTAGTCGTGTTCAAAATCCCAATGGAAAAATATGTGGGAAAAGGGCCTTTTTTGGACCCCCCTTTTAAACTACAGAAACTTCAGATGTTCTAAATTTATAGTTGTAACTTTCAATTACAATTCATATATTACCTTTAAATTATTATAAATAGCGGACCCCCAGTCATCACACACTCTTTTCTGCTTGCTAACCAGACAACACTAACTATAACTTGACACTCTACCGTGGACTGTTGTGACAAATAATGTAATTTGAGAAGTTATAATGTTGTTATGAATGCTATTATTTCACATGCTATAAGTGATGTAGCATGCAAGGGTATAAACAGTGCATGGAAAAGGCGTGAGTTATAGGTAATTTAGTGAGGTGAGTGAAGTGACAACTGTGTTCGAAGGTGTGCAACCTATAGTAATTTGAAGATAATTATAAATTGAATTTATAATTATAACTTTACAATTTTGAATGCTTGTGTGTATTATGTTGGGTTCCTGTGGAAAGAATACATAAGATATTTAAAAATTATCTTTAACCTTTGTTTTTTTCAGTCTATGGGCCATATATATACTTTTCGACGCACAACTGCGCCAACGCAGTTGTGCGTCAAAAAATCTAACGCCGGCTAACGCCATTCTGAAGGGCCATGCGGGCGCCGTATTTATTCAATTACGTTAGCCGGCGTTAGCCGGCGGCGCTGCCTGGTGTGTGTAAAAAAAAATTACGTACACCAGGCAGCGCCGGCGTAGGGGAATATGGAGCTTGGGCGCCAAAAAATGGGGCAAGTCAGGCTGAGGCAAAATTATCGCCTCAACCCGATTTGCGCCATTTTTTTCGACTTCCAACCCCCATTGAAATGACTCCTGTCTTAGCAAAGACAGGAGTCATGCCCCCTTGCCCAATGGCCATGCCCAGGGGACTTCTGTCCCCTGGGCATGGTCATTGGGCATAGTGGCATGTAGGGGGGCACAAATCAGGACCCCCTATGCCACAAAAAAAAAAAAAATTAATACTTACCTGAACTTACCTTATGTTCCCTGGGATGGGTCCCTCCATCCTTAGGCGTCCTCCTGGGGTGGGCAAGGGTGACAGGGGGTGTCCCTGGGGGCATGGGAGGGCACCTCTGGGCTCCTTCCGAGCCCACAGGTCCCTTAACGCCTGCCCAGACCAGGCGCTAAAAAACGACGCAAAAGCGGCTGGACGTCATTTTTTTTGACCCGCCCACTCCCGGGCGTGATTTTTGCCCGGGAGTGTAAATACGGCGCACATGCCTCGGAGTCACTTTTTTAGACGGGAACGCCTACCTTGCATATCATTAACGCAAAGTAGGTGTCCACGCTAAAAAATGACGCAAACTCCATGGACTTTGGCGCTAGACGCGTCTAACGCCAAAGTATAAATATGGAGTTAGTTTTGCGTCGGAATTGCGTCCAAAAAAACGACGCAATTCCGGCGCAAACAGAGTATAAATATGCCCCTATGTTTCTGGTTTTTACTTTTTAATAGAAATGTGTTTCAAATCACAGTATGAAGTGTCATTGATTGGAACGTCGTAAAGTGGAGTGTAGCACAGTACAGTGAAGGAGAGTGTCGTAGAGTCTAGTGTCGTACAGTGGAGCACTACAGAGGGGAATAGAGTGGAGTTGAGTAGAGAGGAATGACATAGAGCACAGGGGGGAAAAGTGCTATACAGTGGAGTGGCATGGAGTATTGTATTGTGTGGTGTAGTATCACAGAGAGGAGCAGTGTATTGTACAGTATAATGGAGTGTCAAGCAGTAGGGCTGAGCTTTGAACAGTGGGGTGTCGTCGACTGGAGTGGCATGAAATGGAGAGTGGAGTGCCATTGAGTCCAGTGTTGTAGAGCAGAGTGGTGTAGAGTGTAGTGGCATAGAGTGGAGTACAGTGGAGTAGAGTGGAGTTCATGGGGGTAGAGTGTTGTATAGTTCAGTGTTGTCGAGTGTAATGTCTTGCAGTAGAATGGCAAAGAGTCTCATACAGCGTAGTTTGGTACAGTGGAGCATCATTATTTGTGAGAACACAGTGCATGGTAGAGTGGTGAGTAAAAGTTAGTGTTTTGTTGTTAGCAAACTGAAAAGAGTGTATAACGAGGTCTGCTAGTAAGAATATTCTGAAGGTGGTGGATTATTTTCAAATGAAAGTTATAATTATAACCTTAGAATTTGTAACATTTGTGTAGCTTAAACTTGGTTTGTATAGGGAAAATACATTTTCCCAACTAAAACCGAGCTTTAATCTTTGTTTTTTTCATTGATCTTCAATGTTTTTTTAACTTTAATAAAAATGTGTTTGAAATCGTAGAATCCAGTGTTGCAAGTGGAGAGATGTTATGTGGAGTGTTGCAAAGTCTATTGACATAGACTGGAGTATTGTTGATTGGAATTGAGTGCAGTAGGGTAGAGTGTAGTAGTGCATCATGCAGTGTAGTAAAGTGTTAAATAGTCTAGTGGCTTGGTTTCTTATATAGCGGAGTCAAGTATCGTAGAATGGAGCAGTGAGTTGTTCAGTGGAATGGCATGTTGAACAATAGTGTAGGGTGTTGCATTCTGACATAGAGTGGAGTAAGGTGTTTTAGAGTGGAGTCGGATGAAGTGGAGTGTAAAAGAATGGAGTATAGTCAAGTGGAGTGTCATAGAGTTTAGTGGAGGAGAGTACCATAGAGTGGAGTGCTGTGTCATATGGGGGAGTGGTGTATTGTAAAGAGATTTTGAATGGCGTGTCATCAAGTGTCATACAGTGTATATCAGTGGCATAGAGTAGATGGGCAAAGAGTGGAGTAGAGTGTCAGAGTGGCATAGAGTGTTGTACAGTGTTGTAGAGAAGAGTTGCATACAGTGGAGTAGAGTGTCAGACAGTGGAGTGGTGTAGAGCGGAGTATAGTACAGTGGCCTAGGGTGGGATAAACTGCAGTAGAGTGGAGTATTTTGGAGTAGAGCACACTGGAGTAAGTTAGTGTAGCGTGGAGTAAAGTGTTGTGTAATGGTGTGTCGTAGATTATAGTGGCGTGGAGTGGAGTAGAGTATGGTCCAGTGAATTGGCATACAAGCCCGTATTTATACTTTTTAGCGCCGCATTTGCGTCATTTTTTTACGCAAAAGCAGCGCACACTTTCAAAATACAATTGTATTTTGTATGTTTGTGCCGATTTTGCATCAAAAAACAACACAAAAGAGGCGCTAAAAAAGTATAACTATGGGCCACAATGTTATAGAGTACAATGGCATTGAGTGGTGTGGAGTGGAGTGCTGTACTTTGGAGTAGATTGGAGTAGTTTGTGGGAGTAGAGTGAAATCAGGTGTAGTGACATACAAAGAGTTGCGTACAGTATTGTACAGTGGACTAGAGTATTGTAGAGTACAGTAGAGTAGAGTCGTATACAGTGTCATACAGTATAGTACTGTGGAGTTAAGGGGTATTGACAGGAAGAAAGTGTCAGAGTATGGCATACAGTGTAGTGGAGTTGCATAGAATATAGTAGTGTGTGAAACAGTGGAGTAGAGTGGATTGTTGTACAGTAGCATAGAATGAGGTAAAGTCCTGTACAGTGGAGTTGTGTGGAGTGTTGTAGCATAGTGTATAATAAAGTACAATATAGTGAATTGGTGTGTAGTAGAGTAGAGTACCATGGAATGGACTGTACTGGTGTACCCTAGCTAGTAAACTGTTATAAAGTGGGGTGGGGTCTCGTACAGTAGAGTGGAGTGCTGTGCCATATGGAATAGTGTTGTATAGTTGAATAGAGTGCTGTGCATTGGAGTGTATGGGCATAGAGAGGAGTAGGGAGTTGGACAGTAGAATATACGGTGATAATGCGGAGTAGAATGTCGTAGAGTGTCATGAAGTGAGGTAGACTTTTATAGAGTGGAGTTATAGTGTGTTACAATGGAGTGGCGTAGAGTGGAGTGGCCAACACTGTGGTGGTGTAGATTGGATTACCGTAATGTGGAGTAGCATACAGTGGAATAGAGAATCATGGAATTTTGTATAGTGGAGCGTAGAAGAGTGGAGTAGCATAGACTGGAATAGCTAGAGTGGAGTTGTTACAGTGGAGTGGCATAGAGTGGAATAGGGTACAGTGGATTAGCATAGAGTGGGCTGCCATACATTGAAGTAGCATAGCGTATAGTCAAGAAAACGATTATAAACTGGAGTGGCATTTCATACAGTAGAGTGGAGTGCTGTGTCGTAAAATGTTGGGAACCTTTGTAGAATTGAGTAGTGTTTTACAATAGAAAGTAAAGGCATAAAGTTGAGTTCAAATGTGGGCAGTGGATCATATGGGGATAGAGTGGAGTAGAGCCTAGTACAGTGGCATAGAATGTAGTAGAGTTTTGTAGAGTGGAGTTAAACGGAGTGGAGGAGAGTACAAGGGAGTGGCGTAGAGTAGAGTAGCATACAGTGGAGTAGAAGAAGGTGGAATAGAAGAGAGTGCAGTATTGTACACTGGAGTTGTGTACCATGGAGTGGTGTAAAGTTTACTGGCATATATTCTAGTAGAGTACAGTGAAGTGGCATACAGTGAAGTGGCTTAGACTGATGTGGTGTATTGTGAGGTGGGGTAGAGTGTAATAGCATACAGTGGAGTGGTGTACAGTGGAGTGGGGTAGAGCGGAATACCACACAGTAGAGGGGCAAGATTAAAGTGTGCACAGTGTAGTAGCATAGAATGGAGTAGCATACAGTGGAATAGTGTAGAGTGAAATACAGTAGAGTAACGTAGAGTACAATAGCATAGACTGGACTAGCATAGAGTAGATAGCATGGAGTGGAGTGGTGTACACTAGAGTAGTATACAGTGAAGTGGGGTAGAGTGCAATAGCATATAGTGTAGTGGCATAGAGTGCAGTGGCGTCCAATGGATTATGGTAGACTGGAGTGGTGTACTGTAGGAATGGCATTGAATGGAGTAGCTGATAGTGGAGTGTCATACAGTGGAATAGCGTATAGTGGAGTGGTGTACAGTAGAGTGGCATAGACTGGAGTAGCATATGGTGAAGTAGCGTACAGTGTAGTGGCGTACAGTGAAGTGGTGTAGACTGGGGTGGCATACACTGCAATGCTGTAGGGTGTTATAGTGTGGAGTGGGGTAGTGTGCAGTGGAGTGGTGTTCAAAGGAATAGCATAGAATAGAGCTGGTTAGAGTTGAGTGGCATACACTGGAGTGGCGTAGAGTGGAGTAGTATACAGTGGAGTGGCATACAATGGAATAGCAGAGTGTATAGTGACATACAGGGGAATGGTGTAGAGTGGTGTAGCATGTATTGAAGTAGCATATAGCAGAGTGGCATACAGTGAAGTGGCGTACACTGAAGAGGCAAAGAGTGGAGTTGCATACAGTGCAATAGCGTAGTGTGAACTGGCATAGAGGGGAGTTATGTACACTGTAATAGTGTAGAGTGGAGTACCATCCAGTGGAGTGGCGTAAAATGAAGTGACATAGACTGGAGTGACATAGAGTGGCATTGCGTACAGTGCAATAGTGTAGAGTGGAGTGGTGTAGAGTGGAATATCATATACTGAACTGACTTTAGTGACATGGCACAGGGTTGTATGTGAAATGTGGCAGCAATTTAGATTATGGTGTGTGGAGTAAAACAAAACAGTGAATTTCACTTCCTTGTATTTCTCCTGATCTGCCAATCAATGCAGGGCCTCACATGATGGCCTTGCATTCCTTTATAAATTGGACTTAAGTATTGCATTGCCTATGCAACACCTTGAGTGATGCAAAGTTACCGCAATCCAATAATACAGCAGGGCCTTAGTTATTCTTAGTTATTTTTTGGGACATGGTATACCATGATAACTTTGTATTATACTGTAGTACATGGCAATGACAAGCCAGTATATAATTGGGTAATGGCTGTTTTTTGAGAACGAAAAGGCAATTATATTGTTTTTAGCTCACTTTGGCTGTGTTCAGGGTTAAGGCCATAGACATAGATAAGTAGTAGTTCCCTACCTATTGCCAAAAATAGGAAGGGAAATGTATTTATTTTCTTAATGTATTTTTAAATATGTTTACAGCCATGTAGTGCAGTAACAATTTAGTGAAATTCAGCGAAAGTACAGTGGGAAGAGATGTCACTAAGTTTAAATCCCTTATAGCTTGCAAAGTACTTACTCTACTTAACTGCAGTACCCAAAAAGCATATTCTCTCCAGCATAATGTATAATCCTGCCAAATGTCATGTGAATCCTTTTAGCTGCTTTTGAACTACATCAAATACAATAGTCTAAGGGAAATGATTTGGTGGAACAACTTGTTTTGGGACCCCGTCTCAACTTGTCACCCGTTTAATGATTCACCACTAAAAACTGACATCATATCAAATAAAGGAAATGCTACAGGTCTGGAAAGTTTTGTGGTGCTCTATCAAACAGGTGGGAGTAATATCCAAGGCATTCCTATCTTTGATAATACTAACTATAACTACAGAGTGGTAATCAAATTTAACATGATTTCCTTCTTTTTAACTACTGTATTGTATTTGTTATGCTTTGGTTATTGGTTCACATAATCATGTGACAATAGATGTGTCTTTTAGTTGTTCATGTAGTAATTCGATAACTTTACATATGCAGTCTAGTTTATCTTTTGGGCTCCCTTGCTACTTTTTAGTAGGATGGTACTACATATGAAGCCTAAAGTTAGTGAAAGCCAGTCATCATTGTTAGAAAAATAAAAAACATTTTTTTTTCCCTAATGGCCAATAATCATGTCCTCCATATAGTAGTTTGTGTAGTCACTGCTAGGTCACCTATCCATTTTGTTGCACAGGAGTATGTAAGGAAGATGATTTTTGCTTGGCTTGTTGGGCACAGTTTTGTTGTGAGCCAGAGAGCATGCAAAGAAAACCTATGTAGATGAAGATGTTTTCTATTAGTTAGGTATTTGTTTATATGTTTCCATTAGCATGTGACCATAAATTAGTCTTTCCATTGTTCATGTTGTAAATATGGAACTTTACATATGCAGTCTAGTTTATTCTCTGGGCTTCCTTGCTACTTTTAGTCAGATTGTGCTACACATGAAGGCCAAAGCGAATGAAAGGTAATCATTGTTATAAAAATCGAGATTGTTTTTTTTTTAACTTGTTGTCAATCATCTGCTCCAAATAGTAATGTGTTGGGCTCACCACTATGGCAATTTTTCATTTTGTTGCACAGACATGCATAAGAAAGATGGTTTTTGATTGGCTTGTTGGGCCACTTTTATTTTGTAAGCCATAGGACATTCATAGAAAACTTACGTAGATTTAGATATATGCTATTTGTTATGTATTTGTTTATAGGTTTCCATCAGCATGTGACCATAAATGGGTCTTTCTGTTGTTCACATAGAAAATATTAAACTTTACAAATGCAGTCTAGTTTAATGTTTGGGCTTCCTTGATACTTTTAGTAGGGCTGTGGTACATATGAAAGCTAACGTGAATGAAAGGCAATCATTGCTATTATTATAAGAATTACGATTATTATTTTTTAACTAGTAGTCAATTATCTTGTGCTCCAAATAGTAGTGTGTTTGGCTCACTGCTAGGGCAATTTTTCATTTTGTTGCACAGAGGTGCAGAAAAAAGCTGGCTTTTGTTTTGCTTTTTGGGCCTCTGTTATTTTGTGAGCCAGACCGCACGCAAATAAACTTGTGTACATTAAGATGTAATCTATTCAATATGTATTTGTTTATAGATTTCCATTAGCATGTGACAATAAATGGGTCTTTCAGTTGTTTATGTATTAAATCACACATTTGCTATATATTATTTTTTGTGCTTCTTTGCTACTTTTACTAGAATTGTTTTATAAGATATCACTAAATAGAAAACTATATAACGCTACAAGGCATAGCTATAACACTGCAAATAAAATGATGGCGAATCCCTTAAAAACTAAAGTAATAATTTGTTGGTGGGTCATTGGAAAATGGGGCCACTCACCATCAGCAGCACAGACGCGTACAACTAAATGGGCCTCTGGTTATTGGCAAAGGTAAAGCCCAAAGTCCACCTTCACCTTCTAAAGGCAAAAGCTGATTTCATAATACCTAGAATATGCCAGCTAAACAACTTCACAGAAAGCCCGACCGCCAGACTAATTCTCCAAGTTCTCAAAGCTTCTATCCAGGCCAAATCACCACACTGACAGAAAAGCTCCAGGTGAAAATCTATAAAAGAGTGTTCAAGCTTCCACAATGTTTAAGGAGCATCCTGATAAGGTTAGAATTTTGCCTGGAATGTCGAAATTGGGCACACATGGGGTCCTTCTTGAAGTACTACCACAAAATAATTATGGCACCAACTAATTCTTTGAAATCAGCCCTTCGACACATTTTTGAAAAAAAAACAAATCCCTTGTCGCAATACTTAACTACAGCACTAACTAGCCTACAAATCGTTAAAGCAGAATTGATAAAACTGGCACAGTCACAAATATCCATCAAGGCGGTCATGAAAAGGCAAATAAAATCATTCTCCCTTGCATGTGACTTTTTGTGCAACACTTCAGTGCAAAGAGCGGTGGCGGCATCCTATAAGAATGATACACAGTATCTGGCACCTCAGCCCTATCTAGCTTGCACAATCAGGAAGGCCAGCGTGACACAGATCGCTTTTGCCAGACTGCTCGGCCTAAAAATAAAGGAACTAAACCCAAAATGGCGCTCTCTCATCATCATCATCATCAAAGAACTTCATTTCGGCACAAGGACCATAAAAGCACATAGTTACGACAAAATAAATACACGGTAAATGTATAAAATATATGCAGTACATATAAAAGAAAAAACCTAACTGCTCTTCAAAAGCAATTTTGATACATTGTTACTAAAACCATCATGCAGATAAATAATTTCCTCTAAGAATCCAATTTACCCCAAGGAACTTGGATACAGCGATTACCAGAATCGAACTAAGAATTTGAAGGGCTGCAGAGGACCTGCGGACTCCCAACAATCTACTGGCAAGGGACAACCATTTCCTACGAGAGGCAGCATAGGCAGGGCAAACAAATAAAACATGAGGGAGGTTTTCAATAGGTGCTTTACAAGCTGGGTAAGTGATTGGACCTTCAGGTGTCCAGCGGCTGGTAAGTGATCTTAGTGGCAGAGTACCTATGCAAAACTGGAAATACAATTTCCTTTCTCTAGGCACCGGGATTATATCCCAGAAAACCTTGTATTTGCAGATCTCTTTTAGGTCAGCAAAATCACAGTGTAGAGTGAAGTGTTAACCCCAGTTCCTGAGAGTCTACCATCTTCCACTACTGTTTTTTAAGGTTGATTTTGGACAGAAAGGAGGCAATAGTTGGAGAATATCAAAGTTAATTAAGCCCAAGCGAATAAAATAACTCTTTGATATGTCTGATACTAAGAGAGTGGTTGGTTTCTAAAATGACCTGCAGGGCTGCAGTAAAGGAGGCAAGCTCTAGGGTAGTCCAAAAACACCACTAAGAGGGGATGTAAGCAAGCCTTGTAGACTATGCGCTTTATGCCTAGGTCCTTAAAGAGGGGAAAAAGGTTCTCGGAAATTGATAGTTCCTGAGCTTTGGCATAAACCCAAAGGCCGGCCCCATAGAGGGCCAAGCTCACAGCCTTAGCTTCGCAAATCTGGAGTGCAGGGCGTATTGGCTTAGTGTATGAAAGATTAAAATCCTTTATTAAAACCCCAGTAGTTTGTTTTAGTTTTAACGCTTGCTTTGCAATATGTGACTTTCAAAACATTTTCTCTGTTAACATTAAGCCCAGGTAACTGAATGTATTCACCTTTTCAAGTGGAGTACCTATGAGCATAAACTTTCCTTGGAAGGATCTGTGAGGACTGAGTGTCATTAATTTAGTTTTGGAAGTGTTGATTTCAAGACACTGCATGGAACAAAATTCCTCAAAGCATCTAAGGAGTTTTCATAATCCGCTTGGGGTTATAGATATCAGAAGTGTATTGAGTGCAAACAGTAGGACCAGGATTTTGTGTGTGCCTAATGATGGTGTGTCAGCCTCCACTCTGAGTAAAGAGGAAACAATATCATTAATATATAAAGAAAACAAAGTGGGACAAGGACACACCATTGACATACTCCTCTTGACAACTTGATTCTGTCAGTGAGCTGCCCCTTGTCATACCACCTAACATGTGCACAATTGTCCTCGTGAAGCCGAATATGCTCGGGGATTGCCAGAAAGAACTTCCAACAGCTTATTACGAGGCACTAGATCAAACGTGAATTTCAAGTCCACAAAGGTAACATACAAATTCCCTTTGCCAATGAAAACTGTCTTCAAATATAAAAGCAAGAATCTGAAGGCTTGCTCAATAGTGGATATTTACTTTTGAAAACCAGCTTGTAGTGGACTAAGTATATCACGTTCGGTTATCCAATCTTGGATCTTGCCCAGAAGGCAGTGACAAAACACTTTCTGTACACAGTCTAAAAGGCTAATTGGCCTATAATTACAGGGGAGGACTCTATCACCCTTTTAAAAAATCGGGACTACAATGGCACCCTCCCAAGACTCAGGGATTGGTGCCCCAGTTGCTATTGCATTTGATATGATAGTAATATTTTGTTACCAAAATTCAATGTCAGTTAAGAATAGGTCTGCCGGAACACCATCAGGCCCAGGCGCCCTACCGCGCTTTAGAGTACCCAATGAATATACAATATCCGCATGGGAAAACAATTGCGTCAATGGGGGGGTAGAGATTGGATCAATAATTGTGCAAGAGAACTTATGTTCAGGAGCCGTATTACAGTGATCAAGAGAGTACAATCTGCTAAAATGGTCTACCCAGTCCTTAGGAGCAATATTCATTGTGATGTTCAATGCACTACTTTCAGGGCCGCACCGCCAGGGACTAAAATTAGTTACAGTTCCTCCCACATGAATCGTCATTAAGTGCAGCCCACCACTTGTCATCTTGCTCACTTTTGGCTTTGCAAACAGCTAATTTATAAAGCTTCCTAGCTGAATGAATGGCATCTTCATCCTTAGATTTAATGGCTTGGATTAAACGCTTGTTTAATGACCGACATTCTTTATTAAACCAGTGGTGTCTACCCTTGGTCCGCTAGCCACCAGAGACTATATCTACTGTAAAATGGGAAGCAATGCCCTCAAAGCATGAGGTGTGAGTTTAACATGTTTGCTCATTGGGGAATGCGGAACCCGCCTCTTAGCACTTCAGTGAGGCCTTCAAAACATCATTCTCAGCACTAATAAAATCAGGACAGGCCAGAACCTTATTTAACTGTACGTGATGCTTGTCATTAGTCAAACCAATTCCCTTGGGTGCTGTGGCTGGGGCATTAATCATAAACATATGATTGTACAGAGCAGACATATGGACTGAGAGTGGATTTCGATCACTCTTAGATCTCTCAATGACGTAATATCGTTGACAAGGGGTCACAATCTTATGTCAACTAGGCAACAATCAATTCTGCTAGTGTGGTTAACCTTGTTATAAGTATGGGAGCCCTTTGTATCAGATTTGGTGCTGCCATTGAGTGTCCTGAGCCCAAATTCAGTAGTCAAAGACTTTGCCTGAACAGCAACTTGCAATCACCTTTTGATGGGCGGAATATCCAAGGCAGAAATAGACCATGCCCGATCCTCCTCATGAGTAAACCCAAGATTATCCCAATTGAGAGGTTCAAACGTGACTCTGAAATCACCTGCCACAATGATTTTATAATGCCGGGGACAATTCCACAGAAATGTCTCCAGGACACAAAGGGTTTCGGAAACCCAGCAACCCCTGACTCCTCGAGAGTAGAGGTTAAAAGTGATCACAACTGCGTTTGCCCCAAATGACAGTTGAAGACCTAATAAGTCAGGGGAATTGATGGATAGCCGAGATATGCGACAATTTAATGATGTTCTGGCCCAAGTAGTAAAGCCTCCAGAAGGTCTACCCCTGGTGCTAGGAAAAGCAGGAAGATAGAAATTTAAGGAACCAGTCCAAAAAAGTGGATCAATCGACCATGTCTCCTGCAGGAGACATAGGTCATGTTCCTCGATAAAAGAAGTAAAGGTTAGGAGGGGGAGGACAGATCTCAAACCAGCCACGTTCCAAGAAACATATTGCACCCCAACACTTTGAGGAACTGCCATGACCACAGATGTGATATTCACAGGTTTGGCTACCAGATTTTGATTTGGGAGGTGGAATTGGTGGGGAGGAGGTACATTACTATCACAATTGGTGAGTAGGTCCTGTGTCAGCTGGTGGAATCTATCAAGGGGAGCTGACCTGGCCACAGATGTAATGCTCTCACACTTAGGTGTCTGATCCTGGATTGACTGGTGTGGTTCATGAGGGAATGAGAGTACGATGTCATCACAGTTGAGCAATTGGTCCCGAGTAGACTGATGGGGTCTGTCAAAAAGAGGATTGTGAGTGCTTGTGGTGACAATGTTAGAAGAAAGAACCAGGCCAGAGACAATTGTTTTGTGTGAGTCAGAGGGCAATTCAACAGGGGTTTTAGATGGTACTCCAAGTCAATCGTTCTCATTGAGAACAGATTGATTACCTGCTGAATAGTGGGTGAGCTTGGTCCCATGGTACGAGGGAAGCCTAGGGTATTTGAACTGAATACAAGATTGCCCAGGAACACTTGTCCTCGCATCTATGGCCACCAAATTATCCACCATGCTCCCATCCCTAAATGTCAGCTTTATCATATCATAGCGTGTTTCTGGATAGGGCCTTCTAACTGCTCCAATTATATCTTTACGTGTTACAGAATAGCAACCTTGCACATGGTGAATCCAATGGATCGCTTTGTTTCTGACAGAATCTTCCCCTTCCCTTTGGGCCAGTAGATGTAATTTAGGGTTATTAACCATTACAACAGTGTTGTTGAGTTGGGGCCGAGCAGTAACAGGCTGTACAGCGCGATTTGGAACAGTGTCATTCGTAGGTTTAGAAATTTGACATCAGAACCTTGGTTCCTCGCCTAAGCCTAAACTGTATTGTGATGAAGGATGATAAGAGTTCCCAGTCTTGTCACCTGCTGGAGGTTGGCCAGCACAAGGTGCTGAGCCAACGGCAGCAGGACAGAAAACACAAATATGACCAGTATTGCAAATGCTCATGGCCAATTTCACCGTGGATCCCGGAAGACTAGGCATAGGACTACAAATACGATTCATTATGGTCGTGGCATCTAAAGGGATTAACTGCTTGACTATTGAGGTTAAACAATTTCCAATAGATTTAAGCTCTGACACCTCGCTCTTTAGATCTTGTATATATGAGATGTATTGAACATTGGATAGAGCTGAGTTCACGTTAGTGTCAACTATCCCACCGACCATGGAACAAAAGGTGTCAAGATGCAGCATGTGAATGTTATCTGGAGCAGACAATTTCACAATGCACTGACCACATGATGACTCCAATCACATTTACAACAAAGTGCTGGGTCTGCCTGTATAACAGTCAACTGGGCTTTAAGAGGTTCAAAGCCACATCCTGCCCAGCCACTGGTTTGCCTGCACTGGTAGCAAGATGTAAGTCTATGCCCACCCTCCCAAGTGATAATGAAATCATACATTCTGAAGCTGGTTGACTGAAATGGAATTGGTATGTTTCACAAATGTTAGGTCACTACAATGTATACCATGAGTACCTGTCACATAAGGGAAACTTGCTGATCCAATATGCACACAGCCTTTGCTAAATGTCATTGTCAATAATTGGAGGTAGATGTCAAAATACAACCTGTAACATTGTGTCTCTCACATCAACAGGTCGAGCTGCCACTGGGAACACCGAGAGCACTGAAGTCACTGCCACTATCCCCATGGATGAAGCCCTCAGTGAGAACAACACTCCTGGATATCTGGACCTTAAGAATGGTTCTGACCTATCAGGGCTACCTGGTCAGACGACATCAGTTAGCTTCACCATGACTACATTGAATCCTCCAAGCCAGGTTGCATCAACATTGCAGGCAGCCTTTTGCCTTCCAACCTGTGTCCCTAGGACAGTGACAACAATCTTGTGCTCCCAGTCCAGGATCCTGAGTCACAGCAACACACCTCTGGCAATGATGGCCCTGAAAGCAGTGGTAGGGGGCACTCTGTGGCAGGGGCACAGACATGTGATGGTAGAGTGCATGGGAGGGATGTTGTGGGCCAGCGACATGAGGCCACTGGGGATGGTCCTGGCCAGAACACTATCAGCCAAGTTTTGGGAGCCTATCAAGAATCCCAAGGCGTGATGGGCCAGGTACTTACTGAACTCAGGGAAATGAAGCAGCTGCAGAGGGACTTTCATTGTGAGTCACTGGAAAAGTTAGAGGCCACCAACACCATCTTGGCCTCCCTACCATGGGTATTCAGGGAGGTAAGCGGTACTGTGATCAGGGACCGTGAGTAACACCACACCCCTTCATTTAGCTAAGTCTCTTTATCATCAGTGGCAGTCACTGGAAGGGGGGGACTGTCAAGGGAAAGACCCGCCTCAGACAACCCTGCCTATGTAGCAACAGAACCCCCGCAAACTGAGACGTCCAACCAAGAATCCAGGAGCATCGGTTGGCAAGACACCAACCACTGCCAGCAAGTGACCTCTTCCTGAAGGAAATCCTTTGTGTGCCACATATTCACTCTGTTGACTGTTCTTCAACCACCTTCCATTTTCATGGAAGTAGGACACTGGACTTTGGACTTCAAATTTTGTGTCATTTACTAAAATGATTACATTCACCATGACTGATCCCTTCACATTCCTTTTGTGTTGCATCACATTATTGTTTCCTGCAGCTATGTCAATAAACTCACCTATCAGAAAGTCATTGCCTGCTTGCTTCTTCTCACATTTTGAAATGTTGAGATATAAGCCCATGTGATACACATGAAGAAGACACAAGATGGTAATGGAAGGAGGAATATGGTACAGGAAGTGCTGTGCTGAGGATTACTAGCAACACACTGATCGAAGTGTCTGGTCACACTAAACATTTTATTGCACTGTACAGCACATAGGCTGTCAAAATGTCTGTACTGTCATAGCCAAGAATAGATGAACCATAGTTAGTCAGGCTAGATATACCAAGGTACAGTCTACCAGACCACAGGAGAAAGGGCTTTGTCAGACCCCGTCCCGTAGAATAGGTTAACAGAATTGTGGATGTTGTCACCAGCTTGAGCCTTATCACATACGAAAACCAGCTCTGACAGCATAACATAAGCCATGGCACAGAAAGAGGGCAGTACAGCAGTCCCTGATCGTTGGTCCATCCCATTATAATGACCAAGCATCTGGTGGGATGACACAAACCTATGTCAGTGTTGTGGCGCAGGCACTTTGGCCTACAATGATGAAACACATCTACAGCTATATACAGGCCATACACGGTCATTGTCTGCACAATGGGAAGGGAGAATGCATGGATTGCACTTGATAACATGCCTGAATTCCATATGATCACACACATGAGACAATTAGCCAAACGCACCACATCAAACCTGTGTATTGTGAACGTCAGACTTCTACCTACCCACTGTGCAAGCAGGTTTGGCATATGACGCATACACACAAAATCTGTGACCACCATTACCTGGATCAATCCATGTCCAATACCTATTTCAGAACAGCATCAGTTACATGCCAATGTCACAACTCTGAAATGCTCACATGAGGATGTCAGGGTAAAGGTAACTGAATAAAACCAATACAAGGAGTTTAGGTTGGAGCTCATACCTATGACCAGAAGCTCATAGCAAACATCAGTTGATACACTTACATTGCAATGGGACTGACACAAACCCACAAGATAATTAAGGTAGTGAAATTTTCACGTCTAACTAAGCAAGTAAACGTTGGCTGTATACTGCAAACCATGAGATCCCCTATCTATTGTAAAAACACCATCATTTGCACATCCTGACAACTACAGTTCCTCATAAGGTCACAGTAATCACATTACATTACATACTTACACTCAGGTTGAATAGTTATTGATGAGATCTGCCCGCAAGTCTTCACCTTCCTCCTCATCACTGTCATCATCACTTGGCATTTCAGGATTCCCACCCAGTGGCACTGCTAGCTCCCCCTCATCTGGGATGTATGGGATATTCCTCTGCAGGGTAATGCTGTAGAGCATGTAGCAGGCCACAATGATCCTACATGCTTTTTCAGTTGAGTAGAGGAGGGCTCCACCTGTCTTGTCCAGACACCTAAATCTAGCCTTCAGGAGCCCAAAAGCCTGCTCCACGCGTGTTCTTCCATGGGCATTGTTGAAGCAGACTTCCCCTGGCCTAGTAGTATTCCTCACCGACATCAACAACCATGGATGGTTTGGGTATGCAGAGTCCCCTGTGATGGAATGGGCATATGTGCAACTAGGAGTCCCTCTCATAGGATTTGTTCCAGCAGACATTGCACACACACAAACAGAACAGATGTGACTAACTAACCAGCCAGGCCCCCTTCGGTACAGTCATGACATCAGCTGGGAGATTGCGCTGTTCTGCATAATGAAGGCATCTTGGACTGAACCTGGAAAATGGGCACAGACCTGTGAAATGTAGAGGTCCCCCAAACAAACAACTTGGACAATGATGGAATGGAAGCTCTTTCTGTTGCAGTACACTTGTTCATTGCCATGCGGTGGGACCAAGGCAACATGTGTACCATCAATGACTCCCACCACATGTGGGATGTGTGCCAAGCCATAGAAGTCATCCTTCACATGGGCAAAATCCTCACGTTGAGGAAAACGGATATAGCTGTCTAAGTGTTTCAATATTGCTGAGAGTACATCCTTCAAAACTAAACTGAACATGGACTGGGACATACCAGCAGATAGGGCCAATGTATTTTGGAAGGACCCTCTGGTCAGGAAGTGCAATACTGCCATGACTTGTGCAATGGGTGCGATGCTTGTTGGATGATGAGTGGCAGGCATTAGATCTGGCTCCAACTAATGACATAGGTCCACAATGGTTTGTCTATTCGGACTGTAGATTTGGAGGATGTGGCTTTCTTCCATGGTCTGAAGGTTTGGCACTGGACGATAGACAGGTGGTTGTCTGATCCTTGCTCTCCCTGGGTACCTATGAATGACAAGAAATGAGTATTGCTAGTATCCAATGTGTCCCTTGCAACATACAGGATGCTTGTCAATGATAATAGATGTCAAGAAGTGTATTAAGATGTGGGCATGATACTCAGTACACATCACAACTGCTAATCATACAGAAGTCACATTTTACACCCTTGCTTTGCAACACGTGTACACATCAGGCATTCAACATTTTGGACACTAAAAATGTCACTCAGACTGTGAATTGATGTCTCAAGCTTAAGAATGACCTTTTTGGGGGAATTCGGGGGAAGGAATGTGCCCCAATGCAAATTGCCATATGTGCCTAGCAATGTAGAGCAATGGTGCTTGAGTAATAAGACATACATAGCAGGACAAGTCAACCACTCATTAATGCAAATACAAACATTTTCAGAGGTGTTCACGTCATTTGGCATCATATAATGCATTTATGGCCTCTAAAATGGCGGCTGCCTGACCTACTCCACTGGTCACTAGGAACCGCCCGAGACTGCAAGCGGTTGAAACTGCGGCGGACACAGCCAAAGGCTAACGTTATTGCCAGTGGCAGTTGCAGGCAAATGACTGTGTCTTCTGGCGGTGACGGTCGCATACGTGGCGAACGTGACCGCCATGTTCTGCAAAATCCCTCACTTGACTCCTGACACTGCTGCCAGGAAGACCTCCACTACTTGAGCTGTTGTGTACTGCCTCTTGGAGAAATCATGCCACGTACAGCAGATGATAGGACCCCAGCCTTCTTACCAGAGGAGTTTGAGAAGATGATGTCTGAGGTCCTACCCCTGTATGCACAACTCTATGGTGCACCAGAGGAGCAGGTAAGTGCCTCATTTCCAGATAATTTCTCTGTACTTCACCATCTATTCCCTCCTCACAGGCTAAATTCTGCCCACGTGTGCCAGTATGTCAATTAAAGGCTAAGTAGGTGCAGTCAGTTTGGCATCAATGGTTGAATCAATATGCATGTATTCGTGTTCAGTGCCAGATGTTGAATTCTAATATATTGTGGTGTGTGTGCATTGATTGTTCTCTGATCCACCTTGTGTTGGGTGCACATGACCAGTTGAGGTGACATTACAGCCATCACCGACATCTCCTACCTGATGGATGCTGTCAATGTGAGACAACATGTATTTGCATGACAGCATGAGCTGTGTATGCATGTTGTATGTGTCATTTGTGCATGAAATGAGCAAAGTGTATGTTGCCACAGAGACTTCAACCCACATCTGCCTCTGCAAAACTTGTTTGGAAGGCTTATCCTGACTCACTCTTCCATTCAGGTTGCAACACGCACGTCAGATGCCAAATTGCTGTTGGTTACATGATGTACTGTCTTGCATGGAAGTGATGGGAATGGAGTTTAATGTAGGTTCTGTCTGCTTAACCTGCAGAGACCAGGGCCTGTCAAGTGCATCCCACAGTATGTGTCCAAGTCTGGGCCGGTATCAAATTACTTTTGCTGTGCAACTGTGGCACAGTGCCCACTTCCTGTATCCCAGCATGCCCTGTTATGAGGCCAAATCTTGGCTCTGTGCAATATGCAGCTTAATGAGGCTCTTTCCTCTGAAATGTAAATGGTTTTAGGGGAGAGTTAATTATCTGTGACAAATGTGCACTTGGCATTATTTTCAATGCATGTCTCAGACCCCTGACAGGTCTCTTAATCCCAGAGCCCTGTTGTCACCTTCATACAGGTCACAAATGTCCTTTGCAGGCTCATTGCATTTCCGACATTTCAAAAGTGCAGACTGCATGATGTTTCCTGGGAACCCAAATGTGTGTTGTGTGTAAATGATAAGAAACACAGAACAACCCCCTCTGAAGTGGAATGAGTCTGCATTTGTATCTGCACATGTCCACACATGGAGAGGCTAGACTCTCTGTACCTACCATGCCAGTCTCTTCATTGTTACCCATGTGTAATGTTAAAGTTTGTACCCTGGCAGTAGCCTGTGAAGACTGTATGCAGAGGGCCATTCTCACAGATTGTGAGTGTTTTGATGCATTCATGCCTGATGAGTCTGCCTTTCAGAAGCCAGAGAGGTGTGATGTATCACATAGTTTCTCACATCTTAGTCAGATTGCTGGATCATCTCCCACAAGACATCAGATGACCTAATACTAAGTGCAGGGCATGGACAAGGTGGTGGCCTGGTCCGCAGACTGGGCAGTGTTTGTAGTCATTCCCCTGGAATATAGGTCGGAACAACGTATGCTGCAACCACACATGCCTGAACAATGCGGTCGGAACAACGACCGCGTTGTTACCACTAATGCCTTTACCACGAAGGCATTAGCAATGATTTGTCATTTTAAAGGCATCCCTGCTCTTGGATGGAGATGAGGAACTGCTAGTTAGCTGGAACAAAACCCGGATTAGGACGACAGGTGTCACCTGTAGTGGGTCCAGACTCAGTCTCCCACAGTGCAAGTGATTCTGCTGCCTAAATCCAGTAGTCTCCTTAGGATAATGAGAGCCTACGCAACAAGGGCATGCGTGCAACCCCATGCATGGTTTCAGCATGCGACCCCCCTGACTCCCTGCCCCTAAAACCTAAAACTACCCCAACACCAAACCTGCCCCTAAAAGCTCAAATTACCCCCGAACCCCCACCCCTAAAACTGCCCCAACCCCTACCCCACCCCTAAAAGCCAAACTTACCCTGACCCCTCCACCCCGTCCCCAAAATTACTGCAACCCCCCACCCCTGCCCCTAAATCCTAAAACTACCCTGACCCCCACCCCTAAAACTTAAACTACCCGACCCCTAAAACTACTCCAAACCCCCACCTCGCCCATAAAACCTAAAATTACCCTGCCCCCCACTCCGACACTAAAAATTAAAATTACCAGACCCCCCCACCCTGCCCCTAAAACTAACTGGACCCCCCACTCCGCCCCTAAAACTTAAAACTACTCCGAACCCCTACCCCACTCCTAAAAACTAAAATTACCCTGAACCCCTACCCCAGCCCCTAGAACTGCTGCGACCCTCCACCCCTGAAACCTAAAACTACCCCAACCCCCCACCCCTGCCCCTTAAACCTAAAACTACCCGACCCCCACGCTGCCCCTAAAACTTGAACTACCCTGACCCCCCAACTCGCCCCTAAAACTACCCCCACCCCTATAAATTAAAATTACCCCAACCCCCCACCCACCTCTAAAAAACTAACACTACCTGACCCCCTACCCTCACCCTTAAAAATGAAAACTACCCCCACCCCGCCTCTAAAACTACTCCCAACCCTACCCCAGCCCCACTTACCTGACCGTGTCCTCTTCCAATCCTGAGTCTGTTTTCCTCTGCCTTAACCACGCATGTTTGTTGTTCAGAAAATGCGTGGTTAAGGCAGAGAGAAACATAGCTGTTGTTCACGAAAGTGTTGTTCCACTTTCGTGGACCACACACCTCGTTGTTCCTGATTCATTGTTTAGGATGTTTTCCATGCCCCTGTACTCAATAGTTAGTATGTGCCACACTTGGGCAGTATGGGACAAACTGACTTTTCTCAGCTAGGTATAATGACATGTATGTGACTCACACATTTTGGTTGAGACCTGTGGAAATAAATTCTTGTCTTGTCTATTGCATCCACGCAGGTCAATACCCATTAGAAGAAAGGGATATGGAGAGCCATCGCCAAGAAGGTGTGGACTCTGGGGGTCCACAGCCGGTAGAGCGCCCACTGTCGCAAGAGGTGGGAGGACCTGAGTCCCTGGGCTCGGAAAATCGCTGAGGCCCAGTGGGGACTGTCCTCCCAATATGGATGGAGTGCCCATCAGAACACAACCCCCCTAATGGCCTGCATTCTGGTGGTGGCCTACTTGGAGCTTGATGGTTGTTTGAGGGCAACCCGGCAGCTATAAGGGGGTAAGTACACATCAAATGCCTGCCTGTCCCATTGCCACTGCTCCCCCAGACAACAAAGGATGAGCCCTGTATCACACAGTAGATGGGAGATTGTTTGTGTTGACATGTCAAGTGTATTAAACTGGTGTGCCTAGCCTTTTGTACCTGGGACCTAGGACAAAACTGGAGTGAATCCACAAACCAGTTGCTCTGCAGGGAGCACCACTGGCTGTGTACAGTGATCATTCATGTACTGTTTGTTGTTGTAGTGGGTGTAATTATTATCCAAGAGATCACTACTCCTACATGTTACAGGCCAAAGGTAAGTAGGTTATGGATCACTGTACTTTGCCATGTGTCTGTGTATTTGTGTATGTCGACATCTGCCACCCAAAAACCACTTATCTTCAGTGAGTGATGGGTGTTGGTGCATCACTGCAGTCTGTGATGTGTAGGTGTCCATCATACATATGACATGGCTTACATGGCTAATTGTTTACTGGTGTAGCAAAATACTTTCCCTTGGTAAGTGGGAATCTCAATTGGCAGGATTTATGTCCCATCACTGTTTCCAACATTCCTTGTGCTCATATGTCAGCATGTGTTCGTTTCTCTTTAGTAAACATTAGTAACCTGCAGTTTCCTGAGTGTTCTAGCTATGCTGGTGGGATGATGTCTGTATTCCCTCACATATATGTGCATAGCAACCTGTTTGTGGAAATGCACATTCACAATGGGGTTACATTTCATCTTGAGCAACAGACAGGAGTGTGTTACCATAGTTTATTGTCTGGCAGGTGACTTCCTGCGTCATAGTATCTCATTTGTCATGGAGAGCTGCAGTAGCAATGAGGGACATGACAGGCAGGCCCAGAGTGTGTAACCACTTTATGTATATCTATGCCCTTGATGTGGAATCATGTGGAAAGGTGCACTGCACATGAGCAATTGTTTATGATTGTGCCCTGACTATTGGCATGCATCATCAAGTGACTTGCCGTGATGTTGGCATAACATGTGTTTGGGTGTAGTCATTCATCTACAGACAGACAATAGGGCTGCCATGTTCAATATGTGGATTGTGTTGTTGCTTCTCACTGGGCAACAGGTTGAGGGACTTCTGTTAGTCCTTGCACGTTCTGTGTCTCTCCAACTTGCAAAGGATAGATGACTTCTACAGCAACACACAAAGGATGTCATTGCAATATGTGTCAGATATTAGTGCTGACTTTCCTGGGGCTTGCTGATTCATTGGTTTGTGTATTCTGGAGACATCTCTCCCTGACATTTTGAACCTGACCTCAACAGTGTTCCTTTCAATGCCTCATATGTGGACTATCTGAGTAACACAATACTACCTCCTTGACTCTGTTGGGACAGATGCCACTTAGAGAAGTGCATAGTGTTGATATGTTTCCAGTATGACATATGTATTTCCATGTCACCTACTCCAGGATATTGTACTTTTGTAAGCAATGTTGCGGGATGTAAGGGCATAATTTCTCATTGTTGGTTCATTACATATGTGCCAGGGAGATGTGGGTATGACCTTGTGTGGAATATGTGGGAATGGACTATACAATGGGATACTATTATTTGCCATTAGTTAACTGAGGTCTGCTGCATGTGGGGCAGCCTTGAGGCTGAAGAGGGCTCCCAGTTATTTAATGTGTTTGTGGTTCCAAGGCTTCAGCCATGCAATTGTAGTTATCTGAGATCCTGATTTTCCTGTGGGCTACTTTTGGAAATCCACATGGCATGCATGCATATATTATGGCACATGTATGTGCACTTAGGTGCAAGTTGTTGCTGGGACTTCTTGACATAATGGTATTGTTTGTCAAGCAGAGTTGTGGGTCAAGTGTTATCATGGACATGTGATGACCCGATTTCTCTTTGTCCTTGCAGCATCATTACCAGCAAGTAGAGGAGAATGGGCCAAGCCAAGTGGGGAAGCATCTGGCCACAAGATCGCGGGTGAAGACCCAGTGGCCTGCAGGGCAAGGGGAGTGCCACGGGGGAGACCGTATCTACATCCTCATCATCCTTGGATTCCTTCTCCAGTGACCACTCCCTAGAAGTGGCTCCACCCCGTTCCATCACTGCCCTCCCTGTTGTTCCCCACCCAGTTGGCTGTGCCCACTCACCTAAGAGGTTGGGCATCTCCTTTGCCGCAGACAGCTCCACCCCAGCCCCTGTTATACCTGCTGCCCTCAGTGAGGAGACTATTGATCTCCTGTGGTGTATCTCTGTGGGTCAGTCAGCCATTGTGAATGCCATCCAGGGATTGGCAACTCAACTCCAACAGATGAATGCATTGCTAGAAGGCATTCATGGTACAATGGCTAGCCTACAGAGATCTTTTTCAGGCTCTGGCCTCCTCATTGATGGCAGCCAGTCAACCTCCACTTTCTGCCCCCCCTCCACTTCCCTTTTCCCAAACCAATCCTTCCTCTTTCACACCCAAAGGTAGCTCACACAAATACCAGCCCCACAAAACACACCAACACACACAAGCAACATCCACCTATAGATGCAACAACATTCCCTACTGCCCTGGACACTCCCACCATCCCCAGCATCACAGACACTACATCAAGTATACCGACAGGCACGACACCAACAGTCACAGGCACACCCAGTACACCCATCAAACCTGCAGACACTACCCCAGCTGACCCACAGGAGTCCACCACAAGAATCACACCAACAGGCACCACAACTACAGACACATATACATCCACCACATCCACCCAACCTGCAGTCACCACTCCAACAGAAACACACACACACCTGCAACTCTCACATCCTCAGCACCTCCACCTCCTGTCTCACTAAGACACACAAATAGCCACACTCACACATCCATCAGACACCCACCACTCACAAGCATACCTCCCATAAGCACACACCCACAACTACACAGCCTACAACCAATGCCTCAACCTCAAAATCTCAATCCCCTTCTGATGACAGTCCCTGTGTGTCCAAAAAAAATAATTCTAGCTAACCATGACCTTTGGCCTGTTCCCCATCCCCATTTCAGATCTCAAAGGACCCCAACCTGCTCCCAGGCCATCCCTTCCACCTCAAAGGCCTCCCTTGCCCCCCCACCCCTGCAAGTAACCATTCTTCTCCCCCAAAGAAGTAGGCCACCCCTCCCAAACCCCTTTCCTAAATCTAAATCACGCAACCAACCCCACCCCAGGATAATCCATGAGGCGTCAGCCTGCCCCTTGATGCTCCATCCTGTCGAGGTTCCCTGTCAGTGAGGAGTCCAGTTTTGGCACAATACTGTGGGGGTCATTCTGACCCTGGCGGTAAAATCCGCCAGGGCCAACGACCGCAGGAGCACCGCCAACAGGCTGGCGGTGCTCCCATGGGCATTCTGACCGCGGCAGTACAGCCGCGGTCAGAAACGGAAAACCGGCGGTGTACCGCCGGTTTCCCGCTGCCCTGGGGAATCCTCCATGGCGGCGCAGCCTGCTGCGCCGCCATGGGGATTCCGACCCCCATACCGCCGTCCTGTTCCTGGCGGTTTTGGCCGCCGGGAACAGAATGGCGATATGGGGTGTCGTGGTGCCCCTGGGGGCCCCTGCAGTGCCCATGCCAATGGCATGGGCACTGCAGTGGCCCCCGTAACAGGGCCCCACAAAGATTTTCAGTGTCTGCCATGCAGACACTGAAAATCGCGACGGGAGCAACTGCACCCGTCGCACCGCTTCCAGTCCGTCGGCTCCATTCGGAGCCGGCATCCTCATGGAAGGGTGTTTCCCGCTGGGCTGGCGGGCGGCCTTCTGGCGGTCGCCCGCCAGCCCAGCGGGAAACCCAGAATAGCCACGGCGGTCTTTTGACCGCGCAGCGGTATTCTGGCGGTCCCCGCCAGGCCGGCGGCTTCCGCCGCCGTCCGGGGTCAGAATGACCCCCTGTGTCACATTTGGGACCATATATAGGGACTGGCTAATGGCCTTTGGACTTTTATATTTTTATGTTCAATAAATCCCAAACAGTTGGTTATTTTGGGTATACATTTGTCCTGCAATTCCTTTTCTACCTTGATGTTGTATCTGATTGACTTGTGTTGTATGCCTCCATTTGTGTGTGTTTGATCCTGCTTGCTGCGCCATGTGCTGTTGTTAGCAGTATGTGAGTTTGTGGGTAGAGCTGGTGTCCTTCAAGAGAAGGGTATCTGTTGTGTGTATGGGTATGTGTCTGTAAATGCAATGGTGGTGTAATGGCATTGTGTACTGATTAGTATGGTAAGTATTTCTTTTTGTGCTGTCCAATGTGGGAATGTATGATGTTAGATTTCTCCCCCGATATGGCTTATGTATTCATGTGATGTGTGTCAGCTGGATTTTGGTTTGCACAGGCATGGAGTGAGATAAGTTGTGCTAGCTGTGTTTACATTTGCCTATGCATGTGTCCATTTAGGTGTGTGTTCCATGCAGCTAGTTCCTGTAAAGGTGTGTCCCATGCAGTAGGACTTGTATGTGCTCTGTTGACTCGCCCTTCCCCATTGTTCAGATGTGCATGACATTTGGGTTTTGTATTGTTTGTCTCTGAGACCCTTGTAGGGCCATTTCCTGTGCACATGTTGTTTGAGGGGCCTGTTGAAAGTGATATGTGTCCCATTGCATTCTCCTTCCCTGGGTGTCCCAGGTGGCCCCCTTCCAATTGTGCAGGGATAGTTGGCTTTACTGTGATTTCTCACCGCAAATCTTGGCAGCAGAACCGTGGGAGAACTTATCATGGTATCTCTGAATCACGTTTTTTTTTTAACTCGTCCTTACATACTCAAATTTCCCAGCCAGATCTGATGAACAAGTATTTGCCTGTATCGTGACCCAAAGATTTGTGTTTGACACCTTGCTGCTAGTGCACTAACTAGGAAAATCTGTGTGGTTATTACACTGATGGCCTCTCACACTTCATACCTTACCCTTGAAAAAGTCATCAGAGACGAAACACATGTTGGCTGCTTGCTCGTTATGGATTAAACATCTACTGACTTGCTGTTTGGACTGGATTCATTGGACTCTTCTTAGTTACTTCTGAATATTACTGCGCTGCTCAGGGTGTTTTATTATTTATGTTAATTTTGGAGTACCCCTCACTGTTTGTGGCACTAAGCAGCATAGTGCTTTTACCTGTTGAGCAATTTACCCCAATCAATCACAATTAACTTCGCCTATTTTAAGGGAGGTGTGACATTAGTTGTACCATTGTTACCTTGTCTTTGTTTGTATAATAGTTGGCATGTTGTTCTTTGTCTTTTCGTGTCTCTGTGTTTTGCTTTTGCCATTGTGCTTCCATTGTGCTGTGTGCGTGTGTGATGTGTGTGTCCATTTATCCAATGCAGAGTTGTTTAATGGTGGTGTTGTTTGTGTTGCATGCCACATCGACACATATATGTGTTGTATGTGAGGAAGGTCACTTGCCAGTGCTGGATGTGAGTGTTTGATTTGTATATGTGCTGTAGGTGTGATGTGGTTGCTGTGTATGACAACGTTGTGTACCCTTTAGTCTCCTTGTGCCTGAGCTATGTGGCTGTGCATATTTGTGTATTCTTGCAGTGCAGTGTAAGTGTACAGCCCAAAAGGGGTGTATTGTGACTCTGTACGTTTCCGTGCTTATGCATGTGAGTGTGTCTAGGTTGAGACTTGATTGTGCCTGCTGCCCGTGGTGTACCCTCTATGATGTGTGAGCTGGCTCTATAGACAGTTTTTAAGGTTTATGATACAGGTACGTGTGTGTACTTATGGTTGCTGGCATCCACGGCGGTGCTGATTTCCTTGTCTTACGATCAGCAGTGGCATAACATTTGTGAGGGCTCCATGGTGGCACTGGACGTATAAGACTGCCTGCAGGTGAGTGGCTCCCTTTATACTGTCTGTTTGTGCCAACTTGCACATGGTGCTGAAACAGCCACAGTCACATTGGTGATGTGCAACCTCATAATGGGTCCGGCGGCAACACAGACTCCGCCGGCCTATTTGTGCTTCCTTGTGAGTGTGGCAGCATGTGCTGCCTGGCAATGCCACCGGAGCCCAAGCAAGTTTTTGTTGGTACGACTGCCAAATTCATAATACAGTGGTCCGACTGCCAGACCAACAGTAGTCGGACCGCTGCCACTGCCATGGCAGTCCGCAAACCACCAAACTCCTAATCAGGCCACAAATTTGGCCAAAAGCTAGCTTTCTGTACATAGATTGTGTTTTGCTTTTTGGTGTAAATCCACTCAGTAGTTTTTGAGAACTCAAAGGGCAAAAAAAATCTCTAGACTTCTAGTCGCAAATTTGTCACAATTTTTTCATGATGATCACAACATATTTGGGAATGCACATGCCAACTGGAATGATGTGATTGGCTGGCCACAACCTGACTAGAAAGTTGTGGCTGCCATTTTAGGCAATGGGGCATGGTCCCAGGGCTCATAACTGATATGAAAAGTGGCATCAGGGCTGTCATATAGGAGTGTTTCTAGGCCAAATTACGACCTTTCAATTATTTTTTTTCACAGCTCATTCGCAAATACATAATGGCGCTCAGCGCAACTCCCCATGTAATGTTGCGATGTAGTTGCGAATAGCAGCGACAAGAAAAAAAAAAGTTAGTTATACATTAGTTCATTCAGTCATAGTAGCACCAAAAAACCCATGCACCCAGCCACTCAGACACTGATGCACTCACTCACAGATCTACTCACACCCTCATGCACCCAGTGACAGATTCACTCACACCC
Organism: Pleurodeles waltl; assembly: GCF_031143425.1. Lineage (NCBI taxonomy): Eukaryota > Metazoa > Chordata > Amphibia > Caudata > Salamandridae > Pleurodeles > Pleurodeles waltl. The sequence goes on from NC_090444.1 coordinate 1,073,582,016, forward strand.
TGACGCACCCATTTGTAGACCCACTCACACCCTCAAGCACCAATTTGCAGAGCCAGTCAGACCCTCATGCACTCATTCAGAGACCCACTCACACCCTCATGCACCCATTTGCACACCTACTCACACCCTCATGCACCCATTTGCATACCTACTCACACCCTCATGCACCCATTCACAGACCCAGGCACACCCTCATGCACCCATTCATAGATCCACTCACATCCTGCCACACCCATTCATAGACCCAGTCAGATCCTCATGCACCCATTCACAGACCCAGTCACACTCTGATGTACCCTTTCACAGGCCCAGTCACATCCTCTCTGTTGATGTTTTTCCTTCAGCTTGTTCTTTTCTTCTTATTTTATCTTTGTTTCTTGAACTCACTAACACAGCGATTTACCCACTCATGAACCAACTCAAACACATCTTAATTTACATACCTATTTAGACACCCATGTGTACAGTCACAAATCCAGATAAACACTGACACATTATTCATATACCCACTCACATAGTAAAACAGTCATACACAGACTCACTCTCAAATGTTAAATTTTACAAATAGTATTGAAAAAAACATAGAAATTCAGTGAAAAAAATAAATGTTACAGGGACGTTATAGTTAGGAGATATATTTTTAAAGCCTTAGAAATTCACTGAAAAAAACAAAGGTTATAGGGAAGCTGTAGTTAGGCTCACATTTCACATGTACAAAACCATAGAAATTCAGCAATTATAGTTACCTCAGCCAACTCTAACTTGCACCCCCGTAATGCACTGATTATGACCTCAAATATTACATCACTCATGACATGGTCAGTGATATCACTGATGACATCTCAAATGAAGTCAAGTGAAAGGCATGTAGCCAAAACACGTTGGCTTCTGTTGGGGTTGGTGCACTTTTGCTCAATAAATTATTTGATTTACCTTGGACTGTCCTGCTTTCAATGCATGCGATGTCATGGTGTAATGGAGTGGTGTTACGGCTGCTAACGATGAGGAAGAGCATTGAAATAATATGTATATATATATATATATATATATATATATATATCCTACTGGCGGTCGTCAGTAGGTGGTTATATTTAGGACCATGTTTCCATTGGAAAAGCATTTTTTGACTTACCTATATCTTTGTTATTTGACAAATCTTCACAAACTTTTCTGAAAAAAGAGTTCCAGTGATTCTAGATGCACATGAAAAGTTTTGGGGTGATCCGTCAAGCGGGCCGAGAAAATGGGGGGGTCAAAAAAAGTGTGTTTCCCATTTTAATTCACATAGGGGTTTTGAACATGACTACAGCCCAAACCGCTCGACAGAAATACACCAAATTTGGCAGAAGGGTAGATTTCGGTCTGCAGATCACTCTTTTTCTTATTTGGTGTAAATCTGTTCAGTAGTTTTTGCAATATCAAAGGAAAACCACATTTGTATATCTGGGTGGTGCCTAATTACAGATCTCATGGTGAGATCTGATTGGCTCAACATTTTACACAGCAAGTGCTGGCAGCCATCTTGGGACCAATATACATGATAGCACCTCAAGAAATGCATTGTAGTGATGGCAGGTTTTGAGGATCACAAAAAGGAGAACATATAAAGGGTTATAACAAATGTTAGTTACAAATAAATCATTTGTTCATGGTACCATACTAATTTTAGGAATTGTGATGTGTTCTAAGTTGATTTTACCGGACTGGGCTTTCATGAATCATTTTTGAGAGAAAACTGTTTTCTCATAATTTTCCAAAGAGGAATGGAAAGTGCTCCAGAAGCTAAAATGAGAGCGGATGTTCTGTAAATTCACACTTTCTTTCTCATCCATAAGAGAATGAAGTCTGACATTCTCAGTAAAACATGTACTTCCAATAGGAGCAGCCGGTCACTTGATTCCCTTATTTTCTACTGCAATCTCCCAGAGTGTTCTAAAGAAAAACTAGAGCACTATTAGTATAATTTATGACAAAAGTGTGGCACACCTGAAGGTATCTTGATTGAATCAAACTAGTAAAACTTAAAACATTTAATTTTGAAAGGAACAAAATGAGGGGGTTCACTTTGTCTTAGAAATTATGGTTAGTGCTGTGGGGGAAACAGCCTTTACAACGAAGGCTGAACTGCGCATGCCATTACAACGCAGGCTTAACCAAGCATGCAACATTACCATGCATGCTATTACCACTCATGCCTTTACAACGAGTGTACCTGTATTAGGTATACCATTACAACGACTTTTGTTGCAAAGGAATGAATGGTAAAGGCATATTCATTGAAAAGGTTTTTCAGGTAAGTATAAAGTATATAAATGTACATATAAAATATACATATATATATGGGGGTTTAGGGTGGGCTTGGGTTTTTGCGTGACAGGGTTTTTTTTAGGGTTTAGAGTGGGTATGGGTTTTTTGGGAAGCAAGGGAAATTTTAGAGTTTAGGGTGGATATTGGTTTTTAGGTGGCAAGGGTAAGTGTGGGTATGGGTTTTTGAATGGCAAGGATAATTTTAGGGTTTAGGGTGGGTATGGGTTTTTGGATGACAAGAGGTTTTTTAGGGTTTAGGGTCGGTATGGATTTTTGGGTGGTAAGGACAAATTTAGGGTTTAGGGTGGGTATGGGTTTTTTGGAAGCAAGGACAATTTTATGGTTTAGGGTGGGTATAGGTTTGTGGGAGGCAGGGGTGATATAGGGTTTAGAGTCGGTTTGGGTTTTTGGGTGGCATTGGTAATTTTAGGGTCTTACTACAGGTATGTATTTTTGGATGGCCAGGGCATTTTTAGGGTTTAGGGTGGGTATGGGTTTTGGGTTTTAATTGTTTTAGGGTTTAGGGTGGATATGGGAGGTGGTTGGATTAACATATAGGCGGTCATTACAACATTGGTGTTAAAAGGCGCTTACTGCCGTGCAGAAGACCGCCAACACACCACTGCGTGCTTATGCATGTGAGTGTGTCTAGGTTGAGACTTGATCACACAAGGTTCAACACAGGAATGCAAGCACTGGGGTACACGGTCACCCACCCATTGCACACCATGGCACACACAGATGTAATAAACATCCTTTTATACCCCTGCAGGACCCCTACCCAACGTCACCGGACAGGAGGGTCCATACATGTCCACACCACCAACAGAAGAGGCCCACAGTGATGACAGCACCTCTGTCCAACAGGATCTAGATGACCAGCCCTGCAGATCGGGGACCTCGGGACAGTCGGTTCCCATCACAGAATCACAGGCCACTACAGAGCTTCCCCCCTCTGGAAACACCAGCACAGCACCCACCCAGCAGGCCCATACCTCTGTCCCCAGGACACGTCAATCAGCAGTGTGTCCACCACTACAGGGAACCCAGGCTAACCCCAACAACAGGGACCTGGGGGCAGTGGCAGTGGGCACACGGTCCAGGGGACGGAGGCCCAGGAACACAGGGGAACTGGAAGGGCTGCTGTGTGACAGGGGGAGGACAGACCAAGGGTACCCACTCTCCACAAGGCCCTCTCCAACATAAGGGAGCCTACCACCACTCCCAGGAGACGATGGCAACGGTACTGGCCAAGTTTCAGGAGACCCAGCGCCTGCAGGAGGAACAGTATTTGGGCTTCAGGGAGGAACTCAGAGCCATCAACTCCACCCTGGGCACCATCGTAGGGGTGCTGAAGGAAGTACTGAACACCAGGAGGGACACTGTGGTACTACAAGGGGCCCCTGACACTAGCCTGGACGATGAACTGCCCACCACCTCCGCCGGCGCTAGTGGACAGGAGGCACCGCCACGGGACCACCACACCAGCATCCCACCCCCTTCAGAGGAAGAACCACCTCGCAAACGGTCCCTGAGATCCAGGACAAAGACAGAGAACGATGCCAAGACCCCTGCCTAGAAATGAGACCATCCTGATTGTCATCCTTCTGTCCCACTTTGTCACCCTGTCCATCCTTAAACTGCCCCAGCTCCACTTCCTATGCCCATTTGGGCAATGCACCTGTGCGACAAATAGACTGGACTCTGGCGGTCATTCTGACCACGGCGGGCGGCGGTCGCCGCCCGCCATGCGGTTTCCGCCGAATGACCGCCCCGCGGTCGCGGAAGCCATTCCAACTTTCCCGCTGGGCCGGCGGGCGACCGCCAAAAGGCCGCCCGCCGGCCCAGCGGGAAAGCCCTTGCAACAAGGAAGCCAGCTCCGAATGGAGCCGGCGGAGTTGCAGGGGTGCGACGGGTGCAGTGGCACCCGTCGCGATTTTCACTGTCTGCAAAGCAGACAGTGAAAATCTACCAGTGGCATGGGCAGTGCAGGGGCCCCCAGGGGACCCACGACACCCGTTCCCGCCATCCTGGTTCTGGCGGTGACAACCGCCAGAAACAGGCTGGCGGGAAGGGGGTCGGAATCCCCATGGCGGCGCTGCAAGCAGCGCCGCCATGGATGATTCCCTGGGCCAGGGGAAAACCGGCGGGAAACCGCCGGTTCCCCTTTTCTGACCGCGGCTTTACCGCCGCGGTCAGAATAGCCCAGGAAGCACCGCCAGCCTGTTGGCGGTGCTTCCGCTGCCCTCCGTCCTGGCAGTCACAGACCGCCAGGGTTGGAATGAGGACCTCTGCCATGGACATTCCTCCACCATCACCCCTCACCATTTTGCTACCCCCTCCAATATTGAGCACTAAAATAAACACACTTAAAGCACAAAACAATCTGGAGTCTGTCTGTGGTTTCAGAATAGTGTATTAGCAATAACAGTGTCAAAAAGCTCTTTCATTTGTAATGTCAACATACCTATGTCACACAGCTGTAGTCCATGAGGAATCAAAGCAGATGTCACACTGTGGGACACACATCTGTGAAATCGTAAGGGAAAGTGACAACTCAGTGACCATACACTGGGTGAAAACGACAGACAGTAGAGAGGTAGTGGTGTTAAAGTACATGTAGTAGGCAGTTTTGTATTCTTACCTGTGTCTCACTGGAAATATTGCTGGATCACTGAGTCCCTGTTGTCCATGTCTTTTTCTTTTGCTTCCTCGTCTTCACTGTCCACAGGCTCCACAGCTGCAACAACACCGCCATCTGGACCATCCTCCTGCAGAAAAGGAACCTGTTGTCGCAAAGCTAAGTTGTGAAGCATACAGCAGGCCACGATGATCTGGCACACCTTCTTTGGTGAGTAGAATAGGGATCCACCTGTCATATGGAGGCACCTGAACCTGGCCTTCAGGAGGCCGAAAGTCCGCTCGATTATCCGCCGTGTATGCCCATGGGCCTCATTGTAGCGTTCCTCTGCCTTTGTCCTAGGATTCCTCACTGGGGTCAATAGCCATGACAGGTTGGGGTAACCAGAGTCACCTAATAGCCACACACGGTGCCTCTGGAGTTGACCCATCACATAAGGGATGCTGCTATTCCGCAGGATGTAGGCGTCATGCACTGAGCCAGGGAGCTTGGCATTAACATGGGAGATGTACTGGTCTGCCAAACATATAATCTGTACATTCATGGAATGGTAACTCTTCCGGTTTCTGTACACCTGTTCACTCCTGCGGGGGGACCAAAGCCACATGGGTCCCATCAATGACACCTATGATGTTGGGGATATGTCCCAGGGCATAGAAATCACCTTTCACTATAGGCAAATTCTCCACCTGAGGGAAAATGATGTAGCTCTGCATGTGTTTCAGCAGGGCAGACAACACTCTGGACAACACGTTGGAAAACATAGGCTGGGACATCCCTGATGCTATGGCCACAGTTGTTTGAAATGACCCACTTGCAAGGAAATGGAGCACTGACAGCACCTGCACTTGAAGGGGGATTCCTGTGGGATGGCGGATAGCTGACATCAGGTCTGGCTCCAACTGGGTACACAGTTCCTGGATTGTGGCACGGTCAAGCCTGCAGGTGATGATCACATGTCTTTCCTCCATTGTCGACAGGTCCACCAACGGTCGGTACACCGGAGGATGCCGCCATCTCCTCACATGTCCAGCGGACGGTGCCTATGAAGAACAACAGCGAGCACAGAGTCAACCAACTCAGAGGTACGTACCCACAGCTTACACAGAACATGAATCATAATCCAAAAAGTGGCCTGTATGTGTGTTGAGTCTAGGCCTAGGTATGTGTGACGAAGTTAAAAATGAAGCCATGTGGGCCCCTGAAATGGCGGCTGCCTGACCTGTAAAGTGGGACAATGGAAAGTGAGGTAACTGCGCTGGCGTTGTACACCGTCGCGGTAAGCGGTCGAAGACCGCGGCGCAATGCTGCATTGGTTAACATTGGACCCTATGGGTCCCAGGAGCCAATAACGATGTACGACGGCGGTGACGGTACGCACCGCCGCGGACGTGACCGCCATTTTCTATCTGTTCAATCACTCAATACCTGATCTTCGACAGGAGAGGACCTATACTGCAAGTGCTGCTGTGACCTCGGTCTGGAAGAGACAATGGCTCGAGTGTCTGGGGAAAGGGCCCCTGCCTTCACATCGGAGGAGTTGGAGAAACTCGTGGACGGGGTCCTCCCCCAGTACACGCTACTCTACGGTCCTCCAGACAAACAGGTAAGTACACTGGGACCATGCTGTATGGGCTATGCCTGTGTGGAGTGGGGTGGATGTAAGAGGGGGGGGGGAATTGCGGAGTGCATGAAACGACGGTGAGTGCATGAGCCACATGGCAAGGGTTGGGATGGGGGCCAATGACTGTGATGGTGCAGTTGGTAATAAGTTTCTCTTCCACCTGTACAACTCATGTAGGTCAGCGCCCACCAGAAAAAAGATATTTGGCGTGCCATCGCCAAGGACGTCCGGACCCTGGGGGTCTACCACAGACAGAGTACCCACTGCCGGAATAGATTGGAGGACATTCGCCGCTGGAGCAAGAAGACGGCGGAGGCTCAGCTGGGGATGGCCTACCAACGTGGGAGGGGTGCCTGTCGCACCATGCAGGATCCTGGCGGGGGCGTACCCGGAGTTGGATGGGCGCTTGACGGCATCACAGCAGCCACAAGGGGGTGAGTACACTCTCATCCTGCTGATTTTGCGCGCAGTGGAGGGGTCTGGGTGGGGGAGGTGGACTGTGGGTTTCCCTAGGCCAGGGCGAGTTCCGTAGGCAAGGTCCCTCCGTAAGGCAGGCCATGTGGCACCTCACCCCACCTCTGTAGAGTGCAAAGTACACCTAGTCATGCCCCTGTGTCATCCATGTGTGCAGATGTCGTCCATAGCCTAGTAGGCCATTTTCCATGAATTGAACAGTGGAGCCCAAGAGCGCGGCGTAATGCAGGGGGCTTCTGTGTCTGTCGTGTCTGCCAACGGTAGCGGTAATGCATGCACTCAACATGTCTTTCTTCTGGCTTCCCCCCCTTTTTGTGGTCTTCCTGTTCTTGTGTGCATTAGCATCATCAGGCGGAGGAGCAGTGGCACTGGAGCACGAGGGGGCTGCATCCCACATGGCCATGGAGGGCAACACTACGGACTCGGACTTCACCAGTGGGACGGAGGGCGAGGGGAGCTCCACGCGGGGACAGGAGCTGGGACCAGCGACACAGACTCGTCCTCTGATGGGAGCTCCATTGTGGTGGCGGCAACATCTGTGCACCCCCCATCTACAGGTACAGCCGCCACCCCCCACCAGCACCACCCTCCCAGAAGCCCCTCAGCCTTTGTCCCTTGCCTGCTCACCCGGGAGGGTGGGCATCACCTTCACCCCAGGCACCTCAGGTCCTGCCCCAGTCATCCCTGCTTCCCTCAGTGAGGAGGCCATTGACCTCCTCAGGTCCCTCACTGTTGGGCAGTCTACCATTTTGAATGCCATCCAGGGTGTAGAAAGGCAGTTGCAACAAACCAATGCATTCCTGGAGGGCATTCATTCTGGTCAGGCGGCCCTTCAGCGAGCTTTTCAGACTCTGGCCTCAGCACTGATGGCAGCCATTGTCCCTGTCTCTAGCCTCCCCCCTCCAACTTCCTCCACCCAGACCCAATCCCCTGTACCCCAGCCTATCCCCAGCACACCTACAGACCAGCATGCACACACGTCAACACACAAGGGAAGCTCAGGCAAACATAAGCACCACACATCCCACAAGCACTCACGCAAGCATCAGACACATGCAGACACACCAACATCCACTGCCTCCACATTGTCCCCCTCCTCCTCATCTACCTCCTCCCTCCCAGTCTCGTCTACACTCACACCTGCATGCACTACATCTACAGCCACTACTGCCATCACCAGCACACACACCACCACACCCCGCTCATGTGCAGTCACCACCCCCACTACCATTCACATGTCCCCTGTGTCCTCTCCCAGTGTGTCTGTGACGCCACCTCCCAAGATACACAAATGCAGGCACACACCCACCCAACAGCCATCCACCTCACAACAGCCTCCAGCGCATGCACCTTCACCCAAAGTCAGCAAAGGGACACCTCCTACAACCACAACCTCTTCCTCCACTCCCAAACCCCCTCCAGCTACCCATCCCAGTGTCTCCCAAAAACTTTTCTTGTCCAACCTTGACCTCTTTCCCACACCTGCCCCACCCCATCCGTCTCCTAGGTCCCGAACTAGCACCTCAGCCACAACATCTCCGGGACCAGTGGTGCCTGTAGTCACCGGAATCTGGAGTGCACCGGCCACCAGGGCAGCCAGTGTGGCACGGAGCCACAGCACGGACAGTCCCCCACCTGTCAAGCATCAAAAGTTGGCCAGTGCCCGGCGGGAGAGGGGTAATACTCCAGCCACCAAAGCTGCTCCCAGGGGTCCCGGTGGGAGTGTGGAGTCAGCTGCGTCACCTTCCAAGGTGGGGAAGGGCCACAAGAAACCAGGAAAGTCTGAGAAGAGCAGCACAGCGGAGGAGACCACCATCATCCCCACTGGGCCAGAGAGGACCACCAGCACAAGCCCCGCTGGGACAGAGAGGTCCTCCAGCACAAGCCCCGCTGGGCTAGAGAGGACCGCCAGCACAAGCCCCGCTGGGACAGAGAGGACAGCCAGCACAAGCCCCGCTGGGACAGAGAGGACCACCAGCACAAGCTCCGCTGGGTCAGAGAAGACCGCCAGCACAAGCCCCGCTGGGCTAGAGAGGACCGCCAGCACAAGCCCCGCTGGGACAGAGAGGACCGCCAGCAGCTGAGTCACTGCAAAGGAGCCCGCCGCCTCAAGCACCACTGAACAGGGCACCGCCGCCTCAAGCACCGCTGAACAGGGTACCGCCGCTCCTAGCCCCGCTGAACAGGGCACCGCCGCCTCAAGCACCGCTGAACAGGGCACCGTCGCCTCAAGCACCGCTTGTAGGAGGCTGGACTGGCTTGTAGTGAGTACCAAGGGGTACTTACACCTTGCACCAGGCCCAGTTATCCCTTATTAGTGTATAGGGTGTCTAGCAGCTTAGGCTGATAGATAATGGTAGCTTAGCAGAGCAGCTTAGGCTGAACTAGGAGACGAGTGAAGCTCCTACAGTACCACTAGTGTCACTTGCACAATATCATAAGAAAACACCATACACAGATATACTAAAAATAAAGGTACTTCATTTTTATGACAATATGCCAAAGTATCTCAGTGAGTACCCTCAGTATGAGGATAGCAAATATACACAAGATATATGTACACAATACCAAAATATGCAGTAATAGTATTAGAAAACAGTGCAAACAATGTATAGTTACAATAGGATGCAATGGGGACACATAGGGATAGGGGCAAGACAAACCATATACTCCAAAAGTGGAATGCGAGCCACGAATGGACCCCAAACCTATGTGACCTTGTAGAGGGTCGCTGGGACTGTAAGAAAACAGTTAGGGTTAGAAAAATAGCCCACCCCAAGACCCTGAAAAGTGAGTGCAAAGTGCACTAAAGTTCCCCAAAGGACATAGAAGTCGTGATAGGGGAATTCTGCAGGAAAGACACAAATCAGCAATGCAACAATGATGGATTTCCAAACGAGGGTACCTGTGGAACAACGGGACCAAGTCCAAAAGTCACAAGCAAGTCGGAGATGGGCAGATGCCCAGGAAATGCCAGCTGTGGGTGCAAAGAAGCTGCTACTGGACAGTAGAAGCTGAAGATTCTGCAGGAACGACAAGGGCTAGGAACTTCCCCTTTGGAGGATGGATCCCTCACGCCGTGGAAAGTCGTGCAGAAGTGTTTTCCTGAAGAAAGAACACCAATAAGCCTTGATAGCTGCAAATCGTGCAGTTAGGGTTTTTGGATGCTGCTGTGGCCCAGAAGGGACCAGGATGTCGCCAATTGCGTCTGGGGACAGAGGGGGCGTCGAGCAAGACAAAGATCCCTCTCAGAAGCAGGCAGCACCCGCAGAAGTGCCAGAACAGGCACTACAAAGTAGAGTGAAATGTGCTCACCCAAAGTTGCACAAAGGAGTCCCACGCCGCCGGAGGACAACTTAGGAGGTCGTGCAATGCAGGTTAGAGTGCCGTGGACCCAGGCTGGACAGTGCACAAAGGATTTCCGCCGGAAGTGCACGGAGGCCGGAGTAGCTGCAAAAGTCGCGGTTCCCAGCAATGCAGTCTGGCGTGGGGAGGCAAGGACTTACCTCCACCAAACTTGGACTGAAGAGTCACTGGACTGTGGGAGTCACTTGGACAGAGTTGCTGGATTCAAGGGACCTCGCTCGTCATGCTGAGAGGAGACCCAGGGTACCGGTGATGCAGTTCTTTGGTGCCTGCGGTTGCAGGGGGACGATTCCGTCGACCCACGGGAGATTTCTTCAGAGCTTCTATTGCAGAGAGGAGGCAGACTACCCCCACAGCATGCACCACCAGGAAAGCAGTCGAGAAGGCGGCAGGATCAGCGTTACAGAGTTGCAGTAGTCGTCTTTGCTACTTTGTTGCAGTTTTGCAGGCTTCCAGCACGGTCAGCAGTCGATTCCTTGGCAGAAGGTGAAGAGAGAGATGCAGAGGAACTCGGATGAGCTCTTGCATTCGTTATCTACGGAATCCCCAAAGACAGAGACCCTAAATAGCCAGAAAAGAGGGTTTGGCTACTTAGGAGAGAGGATAGTCTAGCAACACCTGAAGGAGCCTATCAGAAGGAGTCTCTGACGTCACCTGCTGGCACTGGCCACTCAGAGCAGTCCAGTGTGCCAGCAGCACCTCTGTTTCCAAGATGGCAGAGGTCTGGAGCACACTGGAGGAGCTCAGGGCACCTCCCAGGGGAGGTGCAGGTCAGGGGAGTGGTCACTCCCCTTTCCTTTGTCCAGTTTCGCGCCAGAGCAGGGCTGAGGGGTCCCTGAACCGGTGTAGACTGGCTTATGCAGAAATGGGCACCATCTGTGCCCATGAAAGCATTTCCAGAGGCTGGGGGAGGCTACTCCTCCCCAGCCCTAACACCATTTTCCAAAGGGAGAGGGTGTAACACCCTCTCTCTGAGGAAGTCCTTTGTTCTGCCTTCCTGGGCCAGGCCTGGCTGGACCCCAGGAGGGCAGAAACCTGTCTGAGTGGTTGGTAGCAGCAGCAGCTGCAGTGAAACCCCGGGAAAGGCAGTTTGGCAGTACCAGGGTCTGTGCTAGAGACCCGTGGGATCATGGGATTGTGCCAACTATGCCAGGATGGCATAGAGGGGGCGATTCCATGATCATAGACATGTTACATGGCCATATTCGGAGTTACCATTGTGAAGCTACATATAGGTAGTGACCTATATGTAGTGCACGAATGTAATGGTGTCCCCGCACTCACAAAGTCCGGGGAATTGGCCCTGAACAATGTGGGGGCACCTTGGCTAGTGCCAGGGTGCCCACACACTAAGTAACGTAGCACCCAACCTTTACCAGGTAAAGGTTAGACATATAGGTGACTTATAAGTTACTTAAGTGCAGTGTAAAATGGCTGTGAAATAACGTGGACGTTATTTCACTCAGGCTGCAGTGGCAGGCCTGTGTAAGAATTGTCAGAGCTCCCTATGGGTGGCAAAAGAAATGCTGCAGCCCATAGGGATCTCCTGGGACCCCAATACCCTGGGTACCTCAGTACCATATACTAGGGAATTATAAGGGTGTTCCAGTATGCCAATGTAAATTGGTGAAATTGGTCACTAGCCTGTTAGTGACAATTTGTACAGAGAGAGCATAACCACTGAGGTTCTGGTTAGCAGAGCCTCAGTGAGACAGTTAGGCACCACACAGGGAACACATACATATAGGCCACAAACATATGAGCACTGGGGTCCTGACTAGCAGGGTCCCAGTGACACATAACAAACATACTGAAAACATAACGTTTTCACTATGAGCACTGGGCCCTGGCTAGCAGGATCCCAGTGAGACAGTGAAAACACCCTGACATACACTCACAAACAGGCCAAAAGTGGGGGTAAAAAGGCTAGAAAGAGGCTACTTTCTCACACCGCTGAACAGGGCACTGCCGCTCCAAGCACCGCTGAACAGGGAACCGCTACCTCAAGCACCGCTGAACAGGGCACCGCCGCTCCAAGCACCGCTGAACAGGGCACCGCCGCTCCAAGCATTGCTGAACAGGGCACCACCGCCTCAAGCACTGCTGAACAGGGCACCGCTGCCTCAAGCACCGCTGAACAGGGCACCGCCACTCCAAGCACCGCTGAACAGGGCACCGCCGCCTCAACCACCGCTGAACAGGGCACTGCCGGCTCAAGCACCGCTGAACAGGGCACCGCCGCTCCAAGCACCGCTGAACAGGGCACCGCCGCCTCAAGCACTGCTGAATAGGGCACCGCCGCCTCAAGCACTGCTGAACAGGGCACTGCCGCCTCAAGCACCGCTGAACAGGGCACCGCCGCCTCAAGCACCGCTGAACAGGGCACCGGCGCTCCAAGCACCGCTGAACAGGGCACCGCCGCCTCAAGCACTGCTGAACAGGGCACCGCCGCTCCAAGCACCGCTGAACAGGGCACCGCCGCCTCAAGCACCGCTGGCCCATGAGCGCCAAGGGCACTGACGCTACTGAGTCCCTCACGAGCAGGATGAAGCACTCTGGGCACCATGCCCCCTCCAGAACCAGTGGAGAGATACATCCACTACCTCTGTCCTTAGCAGGATGAAGCACTCTGGGCACAATGCCCCCTCCAGAACCAGTGGAGAGATACATCCACTACCTCTGTCCTTGGCAGGATGAAGCACTCTGGGCACAATGCCCCCTCCAGAACCAGTGGAGAGATACATCCACTACCTCTGTCCTTGGCAGGATGAAGCACTCTGGGCACAATGCCCCCTCCAGAACCACTGGAGAGATACATCCACTACCTCTGTCCTCCGCAGGATGAAGCACTCTGGGCACAATGCCCCCTCCAGAACCAGTGGAGAGATACATCCACTACCTCTGTCCTTAGCAGGACGAAGCACTTTGGGCACAATGCCCCCTCCAGAACCAGTGGAGACTGTTATCCACTTGAGAGACTGTGGCTTTGCACTCCCCAGGATTGAACAGTGGGCAACCCACCCACTTTAGAGACTTGAGAGACTGTGGCTTTGCACTCCCCAGGATGGAACAGTGAGCAACCCACCCACTGGAGAGACTTGAGAGACTGTGCCTTTGCACTCCCCAGGATTGAACAGTGGGCAAACCACCCACTGTAGAGACATGAGAGACTGTGGCTTTGCACTCCCCAGGATTGAACAGTGGGCAACCCACCCACTGTAGAGACTTGAGAGACTGTGGCTTTGCACTCCCCAGGATGGAACAGTGGGCAACCCACCCACTGTAGAGACTTGAGAGACTGTCGCTTTGCACTCCCCAGGATTGAACAGTGGGCAAACCACCCACTGGAGAGACTTGAGAGACTGTGGCTTTGCACTCCCCAGGATGGAACAGTGGGCAACCCACCCACTGTATAGACTTGAGAGACTGTGGCTTTGCACTCCCCAGGATTGAACAGTGGGCATGTGGCCCTCTCGTGAATTTGGCGTTGTGCACTCAAACGGCTGATGTGCCCCCCTTTTCCCTCCCCCTGAGGTGCCTGTTTTCTTGCTCTCTGATGCCCCTGCAGTGTTCTCTCCGTCATGGTCGGGGATCTTGTGTGGGACTCGCCCATACCGTGTGGGCCCAGTGTTCCACTGACTTAATTGGAGCACTACCTGGACTACTATGCTTGGTGCATATTTTGTTTATGGTGTATATATATATTTTTGCCTACTTGATTTTAATATATTACAATGGTTACACTCATTTTCTTTTGTCTTTGCATTCTTCCGGGGGGGTCGGGGTGTAACTATCATATATAAATATGTATCAGTGTGTGTGTTGTAGTGGGTGAGGGTGGGAGTGGGGGTGTTGCGTGTGTGTGTCCCTGTTTTTTCCCTCCAACCCTCCCCTGTGTCGTGGGTGCAGTACTCACCGTGGTCTTCGCCGCCGGCGTTCGTGCTCCTGGTAGAGGAGCAGGAACACTATCGCAGGGAGAATTTGGAGTTCCGGCTCCATGGTGTCCTGGTTCCTTGTGGGGTGTGTAGAGGTGAGCGTTTTCCCTTCGAAATCCTGTTTCTGCCATGTTTTTACCCGCGGTGAATCCGCCCCGGAAAAGGTGGCGGTTTGGTAGGTTGTGATACTGTGGGCGTTACTTTGTCTTCCGCCTGTCTGTTGGCGGTGACCACCAAGCTGTTTGTTTGTACCACCGTGGCGGTCGGAGTGTTAAAGTTGCTGTCTTTGTTGGCGGTTTCCACCACAGTAGTAATTGCAATTTTTTTACCGCTGCTTTACCTCTGACCGGCAGGTTTGTAATGACCACCATAGTAATTTACTGAAAAAACAAATGTTACAGGGACATTATAGTTACGAAATAGATTTTTTTTTAAAATAGAAATTTACTTAAAAAAACAGTTACAGGGACGTTATAGTTAGGCTCACATTTTAAACATACAAAACCATAGAAATTCAGAGATTATGGTTAGAGCTATTTCAAGTAACTATAATTCATGCATTAAGGTAACTATAACTCGCACCCTAGTCATGCACTGCTAATTACCCCCGATATTAAAGCACTCATGACATCTTTTCAAACACCATTGATAACATTACTGTAACATTTGCAGTAAATTATTGATGAGATAACTGTGCATGGTGGGGGCCCAAGCTGTAGTTACCTTAGGGCATGAGTCATAGTTACTTGAAATAGCTTTAACTATAATAGCTCAACTTGTATGGGTTTGTACATTGAAAATGTGATCCTAACTATATTGTCCCTGTAAATATATATATATATATATATATATATATATATATTCACTGAATAAAGAAAGGTTACAGAGACGTTACAGTAAGGTTCACATTTCACACACACACAAAGCCATGGAAATTCAACAGTTGTAGTTAGACTTATGTTACAAAACTAAAACTTGTTGCCTAAATTTATTTTATGCCACGA
Source organism: Pleurodeles waltl (assembly GCF_031143425.1). Taxonomy (NCBI): domain Eukaryota; kingdom Metazoa; phylum Chordata; class Amphibia; order Caudata; family Salamandridae; genus Pleurodeles; species Pleurodeles waltl. The sequence continues at coordinate 1,073,597,367 of NC_090444.1, forward strand.
GTTGTAGTTTCTTCCCCATTTATTTTTAATGGCCAGGCCCCAGGATTTGTGGTCCTCAGGGCAGAAATCAGCCTGGGAGGGGTGCCAGGTGGCCTCCTTCCCCGGTGTCACATCAGGTTGGGTCCCAGGGGTTGGGGTCCTGGAGCCAAAATCAGCCCAGGGTGGGGGCTGCGTGGTCCCCCACTCATTGTTTAGTATCAGCCAGGTCTCCGGGGCAGTAATCGGGCTGAGGAGAGGGGCCACATGCACCCCCTCCTCTATATGATAAAATATTATTTCTCCCAGACCTGGCTCATCCGTAGGGCAAAATAAAGAACAAGACTTCACTTGTTTTTTCTTTTTAATTTTTGCTGTGGATTTGTGGATCCTTTGAAGATTTGCAGCAAAAAGTGCAAAAAAATGTGTTTTTGGCCCTGGTGGGATCCCTGTGGAACCCTAACATCAGGCCTAATGGGTCAGGGTATACCTACCCTGACCGCTTCTGCTTTTTTCTTTAGTTTGTTTTCTTTTTTTCTTGGGAATACGCTGAGTCCAAGTCCCAGGATGGCTATCACCACTACTCGGTTGAAAAGGTGGTAATCAATCAGATCTAATTTTGAGATCTGTCGGATATGCGGAGGATTCATGTCTGTAGATATCTGTATTTGTTTGTCCTTTAAAAACTCCAAAATTAAAACATTCACCAAATTACAAAAAGGTCTCGTTCTGGACCAAGAGCTAGCTTCCTTCTAAAGTTGGTGTAATTCCGTCTAGTGGTTCGGGTTGTAATCATGTCTAAAACTCTTATGGGAAATCACATTGGGAAAACGTGTTTTAGGCCCCCCCTTTTTTTCTGCTCCTGTTTGACAAATCGCTTCAAAACTTTCCACATCACAATTGAAGTGAGTTGTATACTAGTTTTGAAAATGTTGTGAAGATTTCGTCAAACAGCACCAAAGTTATTGGCAAAACAAAGAATACTTCATCTATGGAAACCATGTCCTAATTAGGTCTCAAAGTGCAAAATCCCCAGACATTTTCCATAGACTTCTTTAAGAAGGGCTACAGCAAACACCGCTAAACAGAATTAAATATAATTTGGCGGGAAGCTAGATCTTTGTCAGAGGATTGCAAATGTAAAACATTAGCATTTTGATTGGCCCAGGGAGCTTTATTTTTCTTGGGTCATCTAGCTCCCAGGGGAGTCAGAGTCCCACAGGAGTGAGCGCTCTGATTGCCTGCCAATATCATGAGAAAAATGTTGCTGGCAGCCATTACCAGACTCCAAGACTTAGGCGGTCATTCCGACCCTGGAGGTCATTGACCGCCAGGGCCGGGGACCGCGGGAGCACCGCCAACAGGCTGGCTGTGCTCCCAAGGGCATTCTGACCGCGGCGGTACAGTCGCGGTCAGAAGCGGAAAACCGGCGGTCTCCCGCCGGTTTTCCGCTGCCCTGAGGAATCCTCAAGCTGCGCCGCCATGGGGATTCCGACCCTCTCACCGCCATCCTGTTCCTGGCGGGTGTGACCGCCAGGAACAGGATGGCAGTGAGGGGTGTCGTGGGGCCCCTGGGGGCCCCTGCAGTGCCCATGCCAATGGCATGGGCAATGCAGGGGCCCCCGTAAGAGGGCCCCTAAAAGATTTTCAGTGTCTGCCATGCAGACACTGAAAATCGCGACGGGTGCCACTGCACCTGTCGCACCCTTCCCACTCCGCCGGCTCCATTCGGAGCCGGCTTCCTCGTGGGAAGGGGTTTCCCGCTGGGCTGGCGGGCGGCCTTCTGGCGGTCGCCCGCCAGCCCAGCGGGAAACACAGAATAACCGCGGCGGTCTTCTGACCGCGCAGCGGTATTCTGGCGGCTCCCGCCGGCACTGCGGTTACGGCGGCCGGCGGGAGTCAGAATGACCCCCTTAGTCCCCTGTCCTGAATTTGTTTTTTAAATAACTTATAACAGGGCAGCGTAGGGATACTTATCTCCCAAGTCACCATGGGGGAGATCCAGAGGGACCTCCCGGGCCAAAAACAAAAAAAATTGACAAAAAATGCAGTGATCCCACAGTCGTAAAAAATAAGAAAATGGTGGCCTGGGCCACTTTATTTTACTGATGGGAGAGGGGCAGATGACCCCCCCGCCCCATTCTTTACAGGCCCCTGGGAGCCCACTTACAGGGCCAAAATAATGAATGCTCTCATTATGACCTTGGCGGTAAATCCCACCTACCACTACGCTGACTGCCGCCAACACGCCGCCCCTAAAGAGGGTTACAGCCACCCATATTATGACAAACACATAGCAATCCGTCACTATACAGCCACACACACAAGTCCGCCAGCCCAAAGGTCAGTGATAAATTGGCAGCACCAAAACCCACACCGTCACACCAACAGAACTTCGCCCACAGCATTATGACCCGCGGCAGATATCCAATGACGCGAAACCTTTGGCGGTACATACTGCCGCGCTCAAAATACACACACACTAACAAAACAACACCACATTGGACAATTTGAATAACACACACCTGACACACATACACACACCACACCCACACACCACTATAAAACACACATGCACATTACCCACAACCCTTTACCATTACAAACGCGTGCCACAAAAGAGATAGCAAGACCACAGACAAGTCCACAGACACACACCACCATCACATATACACCATTCACACACCCCACATCACACACTCCAACACAGCAACCCACACCCCCTCACCCACACCATTCACACTACACCCATGGTACTGCAATGACACCCCAGGTTCTCTGAGGAGGAGCTAAGGGTCATAGTGGAGGAAATCATCTGGGTAGAGCCACAGCTATTCAGATCACAGGTGCAGTAGATGTCCATTGCAAGGAAGATGGAGTTATGGCGGAGAATCGTGGACAGGGTCAATGCCGTGGTACAGCACCCCAGAACAAGGGATGACAGCAGGAAGTGGAGGAACGACCTACGGGGGAAGGTGCGTTCCACAGCAGCAAGACACCAAATAGCTGTACACAGGACTGGCGGTGAACCCCCACCTCCTCCCCGACAACTACCAACATGGGAGGAGCAAGTCGTGGTGATCATGCATCCTGAGAGCCTGGCAGGAGTAGGAGGAGGACTGGTCTCTGGTAAGTCAACTCTATACTACTATCACCCCCCCCCACCTGCATGCCATCACAAACCCCCACCCCTACCCTCACTCCCATCACTTCACCACCTCCCACATACCCCACCATCACAACACACTCATCCCAATACCAAGCCCTGCATGCAACACCAATGCATGGACACCCCTCACAGACCTGCATGGACACCCATCACTAAAGCATGCACACTAGAGACAATCACCTACACCACAAAATCACTACTCACACAAGGCAAAGCTGCCAGGGCAATAACAACTATAGAGGGCAACACACCCATGCACAAGATGACACACACAGAAACAATAACACTGCATTTACATCCCCATATGTCCCCCACCCAAAGTCACTAGAGAGAAGGTGCCAGCAACATCCAGTCCCCCCCAGAAGAGGCCCAAAGTGATGACAGCAGCTCTGTACGCCTGGATCTGGATGACCAACCTGGTCCATCAGGGATCTACGGACAGTCGGTTACCCAGGCACAGTCCCATACCACCGCAGAGCCTCCCCCCTCAGGAAACACTACCACAGTACCCACCCAGCAGGCCCATACCTCCGTCCCCAGGACATGTCAATCAGCAGTGTGACCACTACTACAGGGACCCCGGCCCGCCCCACAAACACAGGATGATCAGGGACCTGGGGTCAGTGGCAGTGGGCACACGGTTCAGGGGACAGAGGCACAGGACAACAGAGAAGCTGGGAGTACTGCTGTGCGACAGGGGGAGGACAGGCCCATGGAACCGACTCTCCAGGAGGCACTTACCAACATCCTGGGAGCATACCCCCATTCCCAGGAGATGATGGACCAGACCCAGCGGCTTCAGGAGGGACAGTACCTGGGGATCAGGGAGGACTTGAAGGACATAAACACCACCATGGTCACCATTGCAGGGGTGCTGGCTGACATGGCCAGCACCATGAGGGAGGCAATGGCACACCACCAGGCCCCTGACACTAGCCAAACCGATGAACAGCCCTCCACCTCTGCTGTCGCTAGTGGACAGGAGGCCCCACCACAGGACCAACAGGCCACCAGCACCCCTTCCCCTGCAGAAGGAGAACAACCCGGCAAACGCTCCCTGCGATCCAGGCAAAAGCCAGAGAACATTGCCAAGACCCCCTCCAGGAAATAAGACTCTCCTGAATGTCACCCTTGTGTCCCACTCTGTCACCCTGTCCACCTTGAACTGCCATTGCTCCCCTTCCTATGCCCCCTTTGACAATGCACCTGTGATACAAATAGACTGGACTACAACCTGGACTTTCCTCCATCATCACCCCAGCCCATTGCACATTCCCCTCTAATCATTAGCACTTCAATAAACACCATTTGAAAGAATACATGTATGGAGTCTGTCAAATCATTTAACCATGTATTTGTTTAACAAGCTTTAAACACTGCAATATAACTGTAAAAGTATTGTATACATAGGAATGACCTGTAGTTGGCTGCAGTCAACACACCAGGAGCGATAGTGGGACACAAATATCTGAAAGTAGAGATGCCAAAGGGTACAGTAAGTGGGCATAGAACTTTGAAAATTAGCCTGCCAGTGACAATGTAATTTACAAAACTGTCAATGTAAAGTGTAATTACAGTGTCTTACCTGTGTGTCATTGGAAGTACTGTCTTATAATAGCACTTCTGTTGTCCTCATCCTCATCCTCTGCCTCCTCATCTTCACTGTCCACAGGGTCCACTGCTGCCACATGCCCATCTCCAGCCTCATCCTCCTGCAGAAAAGGCACAAGGCGACGTGAGGCAAGGTTGTGCAACATACAGCATGCCACGATGATCTGGCACACCTTCTTGGGTGAGTAGTACTGGGATCCACCTGTCAGATGAAAGCAACAAAACCTGGCCTTCAGGAGGCCGAATGTCCTTTCGATTATTCTTCTTGTTCGCCCAAGTGCCTCACTGTAATGTTCCTCTGCCCTTGTCCTGGGATTCCTCACAGGGGTCAGTAGTCATGAGAGGTTGGGGTAACCAGAGTCACCTGCAAATATCGAGGGACAACTGTTAGACACACACTAACCCCTTAGGACCCACACCAGACCCATACACCAACATCCACTGGGTGGGAACCAGGGCTCACGTATTAGCCACACCCGGTGCCTCTGGAGTTGAGCCATCACATATGAGATGCTGCTATTCCTCAGGATAAAGACATCATGTACAGACCCAGGATACTTTGCATTGACATGGGAGATGTACTGGTCCGCCAGGCACACTATCTGCACATTAATGGAGTGAAAGCTCTTTTGATTTCTGAACACCTGTTCATTTCTCCAGGGGGGGACAAATGCAATATGTGTACCATCAATAGCCCCAATAATGTTTTGCATAGAAATCTGCTTTCACTGTGGCCAAATCCTCCACCTGGGGGATATTGATGTAGCTGCGCATGTGTTTAATCAGGGCAGACAACACTCAGGTCAGCAGTATTGAGAACATTAGCTGAGACATTCATGCTGCCAAGCCCACTGTCACTTGGAAATAGCCACTTGCCAGGAAATGGAGCTCAGATAGGACTTGCACAAGAGTGGGGATCCCAGTGGGCTGACGGATAGCAGATATCAGGTCAGGTTCCAATTGGGCACACAGCTCTGTGATTGTGGCCCTGTCCAGTCTATAGGTGAGGATAATGTGCCTGTCCTCCATTGTTGCCAAGTGCACCAGGGGCCTGTAAACAAAGGATGTCTCCATCTCCTATTCATCCGCAGCGGTTGCCATCTAGGGGGAAAACGGTGAGTAGCTGGTCAGTATCCCACATTTCAAAATACTACACTACATTGCATGTTGTGACTGTAACACAATATTGTTGTATAGGCCCAAATGGTACATATGTGTACTGTGAGGCAGTTAGGTGCCATGGCCTGCCCTCTCCCCTGAAATGGCGTCCGCCTGTCCTGTATGGAGTGACATGTGGAAATGAGGTAAATCCGCTGACGTTGTGCGCCGTTGTGGGAGGCGGTCGAAAACCGTTGTGCAACTCCTCATTGGATCCCATTGGGCCCTATGGGTTACAGTGGCCAAAGGTGATGTACGCCAGCAGTGACGGTACGCACCACGCGGACGTGACCACCATTTTCTATCTGTTCACCCACTTGCTACCTGACCTTCAACAGGAGAGGACCTACAGTGCAAGTGCTACTGTGACCTGTGTCTGGAACCGACCATGGCTCATGTGACTGGGGAAAGGGCCCCTGCCTTCACTGCTGCGGAGTTGGAGAGACTGGTGGATGGGGTCCTACCCCAGTACCGAATGCTGTATGGGCCTCCAGACCAACAGGTGAGTACACTGTGAGCACGATGCATGGGGGCATGAATGCATGGAGTTGCTGTGTGTGAGGGCCTTGTGTGAGGGGGGTTGGTTGAAGGGTACTGGGCAGCTTGCTGCATGTACGGTGGGCAATGTGTGTGCATAAGAGGTTGGGAGGGCTATGGTGGGACATGAGTGTAACAGGCCGGATGGTCTGACTGATGGCTTTTTTCTATGTGTATTTTTCTGCAGGTCAGCGCCCATCAAAAAAAGGGTATATGGCGTGCCATTGCCAAGGACGTGTGGACCCTGGGGCTCTATGGCACGCGGAGCACCCACTTTCGGAAACGATGGGAGGACCTGGGATGCTTGGCAAGGAAGACAGCGGTGGCCCAGCTGGGGATGGCCTCCCAACGAGGAAGGGGTGCCTGTCGAGCCCTGACCCCCTGATGGCCCTCATACTGGTGGTGGCCTATCCGAAGCAGGGTGGGCATTGAGGGCATCACAGCAGCCACAAGGGGGTGAGTACAGTTTCCAAATATACTACTTGCGCATGGTGGGGTCATATCCGGGTGGGGGATGTGGGCCTGTGGGTGCCCCTAGGGCAGGCTGGACAATGCAGGTTAGGCCCCATGTTGGGCAGGGTATGATGTGAACCACCTCCAACCAAGTTAGAAGGCATCCACTACTGGCGAGGGGTCTGTGGGTCTCTGGTATGTGGTTAGTGGCATTAGGTATTACTGTCCATGGGCTGGTGACTAGCATTGTGACTGGTAGCACATTGCCTAATGTGTAGGGCTGTTCCCTGTGTTTGTGTGTGTCGTGTACACCAACGGTGGTGTGGGGGCAGCCACTGACCCAGTGTACCCTTTGTCTCTTCCCCCCCTTTTTGTTTTGTCACCTTGTCCTTCTGTGAATTAGCATCATCTGGCGGAGGAGCTGAGGCACCAGTGACAGAGGGAGCTGCATCCCACAGGATCCAGGAGGCAGAATCCACCGATGATGAGGGCACCAGTGGGACGGAGGGTGAGAGGAGCACCACAGCGGAGACAGGAGGGGACAGTTCGGACAGTGATACCTCTTCCGATAGAAGCTCCCTGGTGGTGGCGGACACCTCTGTGGCCAACCCAACTACAGGTACAACCGCCACCCTGTATCATCACCGCCCTCCCAGCAGCCCCTCAGCGAGTTTCCGGTGCCCGCTCACCCAGGAGGGTGGGCATCTCCTTTGCCCCAGGCACCTCTGGCCATGCTCCAGTTAGCCCTGCTGCCCTGAGTGAGGAGGCTATTGACCTCCTGCGATCCATCTCTGTTGGGCAATCAACCATTGTGAATGCCATCCAGGGGCTGGCAGCCCATTTGCAACAAACAAATGCATTCCTGGAGGGCATTCACTTTGGCATGGCAACCCAACAGAGATCAATCCAGACTCTGGCCGCCTCTCTGAAGGCAGCCATTGTCCCTGTTTCTAGCATCCCCCCTCCAACTTCCTCTACCCAGTCCGATTCCCCTCAACCCCAACCTATCCCAAGCACACAGGCAGACCAGCATGCACTGAGGACAACACACAGGAGTGGATCAGGCAAACACAAGCATCACACATCATCCCACAGGCACTCTCACAAACACCATCCAGATGCAGACATACCACCATCCACTGCCTCCACTGGGTCCCCCTCATCCTCACCGTCCACCTCCCTCCCAGTAGTGTCTACACACACACCTGCATGCACTACATCCTCATCCACTACCTCCATCACCAGCATGCCTATCACTACACACCCCTCACTGGCAGTCACCACCCTTACATCCATGCACACGTCCCCCGTGTTCTCTCCCTCTGTGTTTGTGCCCCCTCCTCCCAAATTACACAAACGCAATCACTCATACACCCAACAGCCATCCACCTCACAACAGCATCCAGCCGATGCACCTGCACCCAAACACAGCAGTCAGACACCTCCTACAACCACTTTCTCTTCCTCCACTCCCAAACCTTCCCCCTGTTCCCGCCTCAATGTCCCTAAGAAGCTTTTTCTCTCCACCGTTGACCTCTTCCCTACTCCTCCCACCCCCGTCCTTCACGTCGGGCCAGGGTGGTAAGAACCCAGGCGAGCACCTCAGCCACCCAGTCCACGGCCACAGTAGTGTCGACAGCTACTGCAGGTGGGAGAAGATCCCGGGAACCAGCCAGCAGTACTGGAAGTGTGCATGCACCAGGTGCATCAAGGAAGGGCAAGGAGGCACCACCAGCTGCAAAAGTGAAGGGCAAGGAGGCACCACCAGCTGCCAAAGGGAAGGGCAAGGACGCACCACCAGCTGCCAAAGGGAAGGGCAAGGAGGCACCACCAGCTGCAAAACTGAAGGGCAACGGGCCAGCACCTGCAGGCAAGAAGGACAGGAGGCCTGGTGCTGGGAATTATTCTGAGCCCCCACCACCTACCATGGTGGTTCAGCCGTCCGAGGCTGCAGGGAAAGGGCTGGAGCCTACCCCCACCACTGACAGCACCGCCACCAGCTCCAGCACCACTGCCAGCAGCAGCAGCCCCAGTGGGCAGCCATCCGAGACTGCAGGGAAAGTGCTGGAGCCTCCCCCCACCACTGCCAGCACCTCCACCAACACCGCCATCAGCACCGCCACAAGCACCACTGCCAGCAGCAGCAGTCCCGGTGGGCAGACGTCTGAGGTTGCAGGGGAAGGGCTGGAGCCGCCCCCTACCACTGCCAGCCCCGACACCAGACCCCCAACAGCCACCACTGAGCAGCCATCACTGCCTGCGGGCAGTGTGTAGTCCTGGCTCCATGGGCTGTAGTGTGTCCTGGGCCCTGCAAATCCTGTAGGTCTGACACCCAGGTGAGAGACTGTGACCTTGCACTCCCCAAGATCTGCCTCACAAGGTACACTGCCCCCTCCAGAACCAGTGGAAGAAGCCATCCACTCACCCCATCCTTCCCAGGATGAAGCACACTGGGCACAAGGCACCCTCCAGAACCAGTGAAAGAAGCCATCCACTCACCCCATCATTCCCAGGATGAAGCACACTGGGCACTAGGCCCCCTCCAGCACCAGTGGAGAAGCCATCCACTATAAAGACTGTGGCCTTGCACTCCCCAGGACCAAGCAGTGGGCAATCCACCCACTTGTGAGACTGTGGCCTTGCACTCCCCAGGACCAAGCAGTGGGCAAACCACCCACTAGAGAGACTGTAGCTTTGCACTCCCCAGGACCAAGCAGTGGGCAATCCACCCACCTGTGAGATTGTGGCCTTGCACTCCCCAGGACCAAGCAGTGGGCAAACCACCCACTAGAGAGACTGTGGCCTTGCACTCCCCAGGACCAAGCAGTGGGCAAACCACCCACTTGAGAGACTGTGGCCTTGCACTCCCCAGGACATCGTACCGGGCATGTAGCCCCCTCCAGGACCAGTGGCGTTGTACCATCTTCCAGCTGAGGTGCCCCCCTATTCCTTGTCCCCCTGAGGTGCCTGTGTGTTTTTGACCTGATGCCGCTTCAGTGTTCTCTCCGTGTTGTTGCAGGAGTGAGGTGGGGCCTTGGCCTATGTGTTGTGGCCCTGTGGCCCACGAACAATGAGGACTGGGCAGTGTCCCTCCATTTGTAAATATGTTCATCTGTTTGTATTTTGATGCACTTATTCAGGTTATTTTATTGTATTACACTCACTTTCTTCCAATCTTTTTGTCCTTGCATTATTCCTGAGGGGTAGGGGGTGAATATGTAATGTTACTGCATCTGTTTGTGTGTATGGTGTAGGGGGTGGGGTTAGGGGTGGGGGTGTTGCGTGTGTGTGTGTCACTCTCTTTTTCCTCCCCCCTCCCTTGTGTGCTAGGCGGTAGTACTCACCGTGGTCGTCTTCGCCAGCGTTGCTGCTCGTAATGCTGGAAGAGGTAGACGAGCATGGGGAAAATGTGCAACTCTGGTTCCATGGCGTCGTGGTTGTTCCCTGAGTGTCCAGCGGTGAGTCCTTTAACTTCTGTGTTCTGTTTCCGTCGTTGGTACCGCACCAAAAATGGTGGCAGATAGGCCTGTTGTAATAATATGGGCGGTACATTGTCTTCCGCCTGGCTGTTGGCGGTTGGCGCCGTGGTGCTTGTTGCTACCAACGTGGCGGTCGGAGTATTAAAGTGGCTGTCTGTCTGAGCGGTTTCCGCTGTGGTCATAATTCCATTTTTTCTACCACCAGCCTGTTGGCGGTATTATCGCTGCTTTATCACCAACCGCCAGGGTTGTAATTAGGGCCTAAATATGGTGAGGGAAGACATGCATCCCCACTCCATTACCCTTTACAGGCTCGGGAATCCCATCACTGTGGCTGTACTTAATCAATATGGGGAGGGGGGCTGTGCGGCCCCTCCACCCTGAGCCATGACAGGCCCCAGGGACCAAAATCAATAAATATGGGGGGTGAGGCCTCTAGATGCCCCGGGTAGGCCAACCTGAGGAAACAAAATTATTAAATATGTGGAGAAAGACCTCTAGATACCCCAGGGAGCCCAACCCTAGGTCCAAAATTGCAAAAAACTGGGAAATGGTCATGCGGCCCCCCTACCTGAGACTACATAGGCCCTGGCGACCCCATTACCCAGGGCTGATAAACTAATAAAAAGGGAGGGGGCAATGCAGCCCACCTTCTTGAGCCATTAATGGACTAGGGGATCCCATCTCCCGGGACTGGCTCGCTAGCTGTAGCCAGGGAGCCCACCACAGAACATGGAGGTTTCCCTGCTCTCACTGGTGTGGGCAGGAAAACCTGTGCTTGCTCCCATTTGGCAGGAGCATTTTTGAATTTCCTGCCAAGTGGGAGCAAACACAAAGCCTGCACCCAACCAGCGGGAGCTTTCAAAATGTTCCCACTAGCTGGGAGCAGACTTTTGGTCTGTTTCCCTGCCCGCACTGATTCATTAGTAACGGTTCCCTTTGGGCGGGGGTAATGCTGCTTCTGCTGCATGCGGGGTGCCAGCTGGAGCCGCAGGGCTCCTAGGACTCCCCCGCAGCCCCCAGCGAATGTATGATGGGTGCCCTGGGTGCGCACCAAGGCACCCACCTTTAATAATGGGGGCCCCAGTGCTGGGGTCCCTGGGGCTGGAAAAGGCTTGGCGAGGGGGCTCACACAGCCCCTTCCCCTTGAATTTAGTACTCACCCTGGAGGATGGGGTCCCCAGAGCCTACCAAGGCTCAGGAAGGGTGCCACATTGCCACACTTCCCCTTTAAAAACATAAAAGAACCTGCAGGAGAGGGTCCACAGGGCCTAATAAGGTTGTTGGAGGGGAGCCACGCAGCCCTCCTTCCCTTTCCTAAAAAAAGGCCCTGCAGGATTATTTTGCTGGGCCTAATAATGCTTGCATAGGGAGGCCTTGAAGTCCCGTCCCCTTTGATTAAAAAATACTGGCCTGTGGGATTGGGTCCCCAGGGCCTAATTAGACTCTAGGAGAAGGACCACATGGCCCTCCTCCCCTTTCATAAAAAAGCCTCTGTGGTTGGGGTTTCCAGGGCTAAATAAGGCTAGAGAAGAAGGGCAATGCTCCCCGCCCCTGTAATGAAAAAAACATGGCCCGGGCAGATGGGTCCCCAAGGCCTAATAAGACTCAGGGAGGTGGGGACATGTGGCCCCCTCCTCTTTAAAAAAAAGAGCTGGGGGATGGGGTCCCTGGGGCCTAATAAGGCTCTCGGAGCATGGCCCCATGCCTCACTCCTCTTTCAAAATGTGGCCAACCCACCGCTGTGCACGGCCTACGGTTGTGCACGGCAGGGGTTTGGCTTTAAATATGTTAATAAAATCTTACTTTACGTTAAAAAAGCACTAGCAATTCACAGAGCTAACTATAACTTGAGCACCACTATGCACTGCTTATGATCTCACATATTACATCCCTCATGACATATTCTATGATATCATTTATGTCATTACTGATGATATCTCAAATGACATAATTGACGACATTACTGATGACATCAACTGATGGAATCATTCAAGCTTCTTTTGTACACATTGCTCTAAACAGGGATATAACATTAGAGCTATGAAAGTAAGTGCAAAATAGTTCAGGATAATATTAGGCATCATTAGTACTTTCATATATATAACCCCTATCTGTAAAGCAAGCTTGTGCTATGTGCAACATTGACCCTATACCATACCCTTCATGCTTAACCAAGTTCATGTTGATAAGCAACCACAGAAGAAAGGGTAACCTATTCTGCACATGGTGTTTAATCTGTATACAACTGTTCAGGGAACACCAAGGGGTAGATTTCAGAACCCCTAGCACCTCCTTGCACCACATTAGCATAATTTTTTATGCTAATGTGACCCAAGAGGCCAAAATCGCTGCACCAAATTTACAATGCACTATTTTGTAACCCTTTGTGCTACATTATGCCTGTGCCAGGCATAATGTATGCAAAGTGGGCATTCCCCCATTAGGGGAGCTGAAAAAATGGGCCAAAGAAATCTAAGACATTTCTTTGCATCATTTTTTTCTCTGAACTTTTAACGCCTGCTCAGAGCAGGCGGTAAAAGGAGGCACACCATTGTTTACAATGGGCCTCAATGGACTTTGCAGGATTAGCGTCAATATTTTTTATGCTAATCCTGCAAAGCTAAGAACTAGTGTCAAAAATGTTGACGCTAGTTCCCCTAACTACCGCCATGGTGTGCCGTATCTTAGATATGGCACACACATGGTGGTGTTAGGCAGGACATCAAGGGGGGGACAAGAAAAGTGCGCTGATCTGGGTGCACCACCACTTTTCTTAAATCAGGTCCGAAGTTCCTCCAGGTACTGAAGCCCTGTTACAGTACTAATTCCCTACTATATACAGTTTTCCGTATGTATCAAACCCCTGACAGCCACTGAACCCACAGTGAGAAATGATGTAGATATAAGCAGAAATGTGGGTAAGTTTAACACTGTTTACTCTATGGAGAGAGTTTACTCTGTACCACTCTCTTTGCAGACAGTGAAACTCTCATGAGGAATACACCACAGAGTATAAAAAATATCTACTAAGTGTTGTGTACACTCGATACCAAACTTGTCCAAATAGTGAATATTCACTTAAAATAACCGAAGTCTGAAGGTGCTAAAGATCACACTACCTGCAGATTTCATACTGTGCCCATCTTCTGGAGCAACACAAGCACATGTGCATAGGTTAGTACCTGGTGCACACAAGCTTCTATGTTATGTATATATTGTCATGCTGAGACAATTCTGTCTAAAAACTCAAGGTTGCATACAATACTTAGGGGCATATTTATGAGTCCCTTGCTCCACCAGAGCATCCTTTTTTGTGATGCTCCGGCAGCACAGACTACAAAATCATACCTATGAGGTCATGCAAAGCCACTTTGCATGGCTTTGAATGGCCAATTAGATATGGAGTAAGGCAATGCAGCGTAAATTGCTGTGCTGCCTATTCTGTGCTCAGGAGGCATTCCATGGGTGTTGTGGTGAGTGTTCCAGTGCAAAACCCATGGATTTTTATGCTTCCCCACATTTACAAATTCATGTAAAGCAGAGGATGCACCAAAACCTTATGCCGACCGAGGGGAGAAGTAATGAGGAGAAATATTTTCTATTTCTCCTTGCTTTTTCCTCTTTCCATGTGTGCTGCACACATGGAAAGAAGAAAAATCTTCCTGGGACTGTTTTTGTGCAGTATGGTGCCCCTTCCTGCACAAAAAAATCCTGGTGAACGCACAGACACCACTTGCAGCATGGTGCAAGGTTGCCTGCGTTGGCGCTAGATTGATCAAACGACGCCAGCCAAGGGGGAAAGGACAGGAATGCACAGTGTTGCATAAATATGCATTCCTACCCTTTCACTACGGCGTACAGCAACACAGCAAGATGACTTGCCATACTGCCCAAATGCCAAACCCGGTGAATGAGGGCCTTAGTATGTAGTACATATGTAGTAAGTAAATTCTTTGCTCTGCTGAAAACCTTTTCCGCAGTACCTAAAAATTTGAGTTGAACAGAGTTACTCATTATGATGTTTTGCTTCCTAAGGTCACTGTATTTGCTGATGACTGTCAGTTTAGATGTGTGATTTGAATATATAACTAAGGCCCTCATTACAACCCTGGCGGTCGGTGTTAAAATGGCGGTAATACCGCCAACAGGCCGGCGGTAAAAAAAATGGGATCACGACCACGCCGGAAACCACCAATACAGACATCCACTTTAAGACTCCGACCGCCACGGTGGTAGCAACAAACACCACAGTGGTAACCGCCAACAGACAGGCGGAAGACAATGTACCGCCCACCCCATCAGAACCCCCAATCTGCCAGCTTTTCCGGGGCGGTACCAACGCCATCAAAAGCACGGCAGAAACAGGACTTGGAAGGGAAACCACTCACCTCTTGACACTCAACGAAGAACCAGGACACCATGGAGCCCGAGCTGCAGGTCCTGCCCATGCTGGTCTACCTCCTCATCTACCAGGAATACGAAAGGCAGTGGCGACGACCACGGTGAGCACTGCACCTAGTACACAGGGGATGGGTAGAAAAAAGAGATTGACACACACACGCAACACCCCCACCCCCACCCTCACCCACAACACCATACACACAAACACATGCATCAACTTTACATTTACACCCTGTAACCCCCTGGAAGAACGCAAGGACAAAAGGAATTGAGTGATATTTAGAAATAGGCAGATATACGTAATCAATACAAAAACAGTATATACAAAAATATACAATATGTACATAAGACGGTACTTTGTCCATTCAAAATGTCCGTGGGCCACTGGGCCAAAAATCATGGGCCAAGCCCACACTTGACTCCTGCCTCAATACGGAGAGAAGACTGCAGGGGCATCAGGTCGAAAACACACAGGCACCTCAGGGGGATGGGGAAGGGGAGGCACCTCAGCCGGAAGATGGAATAAGGCCACTGCTCCTCGAGAGGGCTCCATGCCCACTGCATGGTCCTGGGGAGTGCAAGGCCACAGTCTCACAAGTCTCTCAAGTGGGCGGTTTGCCCACTGCTTGGTCCAGGGGAGTGCAAAGTCACAGTCTCAAAAGTCTCTCAAGTAGGTGGTTTGCCCACTGCTTGGTCCTGGGGAGTGCAAAGCCACAGTCTCACAAGTCTCTCAAGTGGGTGGTTTGCCCACTGCTTGGTCCTGAGGAGTGCAATGCCACAGTTTTCCAAGTGGATGGCTTCTTCCACTGGTCCTGGAGGGGGCTTTGTGCCCAGTGTGCTTCATCCTGCCAAGGATAGGGTGAATGGATGCCTTTCTCCACTGGTTCTGGAGGGGGCCTTGTGCCCAGTGTGCTTCATCCTGCCAAGGATAGGGTGAGTGGATGCCTTTTTCCACTGGTTCTGGAGGGGGCCTTGTGCCCAGTGTGCTTCATCCTGCCAAGGATAGGGTGAGTGGATACCTTTCTCCACTGGTTCTGGAGGGGGCCTTGTGCCCAGTGTGCTTCATCCGGCCAAGGATAGGGTGAGTGGATGCATATCTCCACTGGTTCTGGAGGTGGACTTGTGCCCAGTGATGCAACGCTTGGGATGTGGCAGTTCACAGTACCTCACCTGCGTGTCTGAGGCATGAGATTTGCAGGGAACAGGTTGCATAATAGTCCATGGAGGCAGGGCTAGACTCCATCCTGCGGCAGCTAAGGCTGCAAACTGGTGGTAGTGCCGGTGCTGGTGGGGGTGCTGCCAGTGGTGGTGGGAGGCTCCAGCCCTTCTCCTGCAGCCTCAGACAGCTGCCCACTGGGGCTGCTGCTGCTGGTAGTGGTCTACTGTCAGCAGTGCAGGTGGCAGTGCTTGCGGCGGGGTCTGCGGCGGTGCTAGCAGCGGTGCAGCTGGCGGTGCTGCCAGTGGTGGAGGGAGGCTTCACCCCTTCTCCTGCAGCCTCGGACGGCTGCCCACTGGGGCTGCTGCTGCTGACAGTAGTGGTGCTAGCAGCGGTGCAGGTGGTGGTGCTTGCAGGGGGGCTGCTGGCGGTGCTGGCCGTGGTGCAGGTGGCGGGGCTGACGGTTGTGCTGGTAGCCCCCAGGCCTTCACCTGCAGCTTCCCACGGCTGAAGTGTCTTGCCTGGTGTTTTCTGCCCCTTCCTCACCTTGCCACATGGTGGTGTGACCTTGGCTCTGGCAGCTGGAGTTTTTGAGGAGACCTTGCTTGGTGGTTCGTGCTCCTTGCCCTTGCTGCATGATTTCCCCCTCTTCACCTTGGCAGGTGGCGGAATGGTTTTGTCCTTTGCAGGGGTTGGTGGTACACTGGCTGGGCTGACGGGTGCCCCCTTTGAGCCTCTGTGAGTTACAGGTACCACAGCGGACGTCGACTTGGTAGCTGAGGTGCTGGCCTGGGTTCTGGACACCCTGGCCCAAGGGGAAAGACGGGTGGGGAAGGGGTAGGGAAGAGGTCAATGTTTGCCAGGAAAAGCTTTTTAGACACACTGGGCCGGGAAGAGGGAGAAGGTTTGGGAGTGGAGAAAGAGGGAGTGGTTGTACGAGTTGTCTGTCTGCTGTGTTTGGGTGAAGGTGCATGGGCTGGATGCTGTTGTGAGGGGGATGGCTCTTGGGTGGGTGCTTGCGTTTGTGTCCTTAGGGAGGAGGGGTCACAGACACACTGGGAGAGGACACAGGGGACGTGTGCATGGATGTGGGGATGGTGACTGCCCGTGAGGGGTGTGTTGGTGATGGAGGTAGTGGATGAGGACGTAGTGCATGCAGGTATGAGTGGAGACGCTACTGGGAGGGAGGTGGACGATGAGGAGGAGGGGGACACAGTGGAGGCAGTGGATGCTGATGTGTCTGCATGGGGATGGTGCTTGTGTGAGTGCCTGTGAGATGAAGTGTGGTACTTGTGTTTGCCTGAGCCACTTTTCTGTGTTGATTTTGGTGAATCCTGGTCTAAAGGTGTGCTTGGGGTATGCTGGGATTGAGGTGATTGGGTCTGGATAGAGAAAGTTGGAGGGGGGAGGCTAGAGACAGGTACAAGGGCTGCCATCAGTGCTGAGGCCAGAGCCTGAAATGCTCTCTGTTGGGCCACCATGCCAGAGTGAATGCCCTCCAGGTATGCATTTGTTTGTTGCAAATTCCTGTCGACACACTGAATGGCATTCAATATGGTTGACTGCCCAACAGTGAGGGATCTCAGGAAGTCAATAGCCTCCTCACTGAGGGCAGCAGGGCTGACGGGGGCAGGGCCTGAGGTGTCTGGGGCGAAGGAGATGCCTATCCTCCTGGGTGAGCGGGCACGAGAAACACGGTGAGGGGCTGCTGGGAGGGTGGTGCTGGTAGGGGGGGTGGCGGTTGTACATGTTGTTGGGGTGGGCGCAGATGTTTCTGCCACCACCAGGGAGCTTCCATCGGAGGAGGAGTCGCTGTCTGTGGTCGCCCCTCCTGTCCCCGTCGTGGTGCTCCCCTCGCCCTGCGTCTCACTGGTGCCCTCACCCTCTGTGCATTCGGCCTCCAGGGCCATGTGGGATGCAGCTCCCTCCGTCGCCGGTGCTTTTTCTCCTCTGCCAGATGGTGCTAATGCACACAAGGACAGGGTGACAAAACAAAACGGGGGGAGACAGAGGATACACTTGGTCAAAGCCAGTAACACTACTACCGTTGGCGGACACAACACATAGAGAGCAGTCCTATGCACTAGGCCATGCACTACCAGTTACTAGGATAGTCACCTGCCCATGGGGTACAATGCCTACCCCCATTAGCTGCACACCTGAAACCCACAGGGCCCTGCCCAGTAGTAGATGCCCACTGACACTATTGGGGTAGGAGTGCTTCAGAGCCTGCCCAACAAGGGACCTACCCTGCCATCTTCGCCCTGGCCTATGGACACCCATAGCTCACATCCCACACCCAGGTAACTCTTAACGCATGCCAAGTCAGGATTCAGAATCTGTACTCACCCCCTTGTGGCTGCTGTGATGCCTTCAAGCGCCCATCCTACTCGGATAGACCACCGCCAGGATGCGGAACATCAGGGGAGTCATGGTGCGATGGGCACCCCCTCCGCGTTGGGAGGCCAGCCCCATCTGGGCCTCCGCCGTCTTCTTTGCCCAGCGACGCAGGTCCCCCCACCTTTTGAGGCAGTGGGTGCTCCACCTGTCAAATACCCCCAGGGTCCGCACCTCCTTGGCGATGGAACGTAAAATACCCTTTTTCTGGTGGGCACTGACCTGCAGGGAAAAGACAGCAGAAAAAGGATTAGTCATACCGTCCGAACTGTCATACTCATGGACCACCATCTACCTCCCATCCCTTTACGCACATACATTAACCACCATACATGCAGCACTCTGCCCAGGACCCCTTTGCCCCCCTACATGTGGCTTACACACACTGCACTCCATACATTCATGGCCCACGCATCATGCTCACAGTGTACTAACCTGTTTGGCTGAAGGACCGCAGAGTAACGTGTACTGGGGTAGGACCCCATCCATCAGTTTTTCTAACTCATCCGCAGTGAAGGCAGGGGCCCTTTCCCCAGACACATGAGCCATTGTCGCTTCCAGACACAGGTCACAGCAGCACTTGCAGTATAGGTCCTCTCCTGTTGAAGGTCAGGTAGCAAGTGAGTGAAGAGATAGAAAATGGCAGTCAGGTCCGCGGCAGTGCGTACTGTCACTGCTGGCGTACATCGCCATTGGCTCCTGGAACCCATAGGCACAACGCCAGCGGAATTACCTCATTTCTACTTGTCCCTCCTCACAGGTCAGGCAGCCGCCATTTCAGGTGGGCCCAAGGCATGGCACCTAACTGCGTCACAGCAGACACTGGCACAGTGACTGGCTGTCAGTTCACATACTGGTTCTGTAAAGGAACAAAATTATCATTAGTGCAATAGATGTGTGAATATGACCTTCTGCTTACTGCTTTCTTCCATAGGCTTCAACTGCTGAGGTTAAATATGAGATGGCAACCTCCTCCGGTGTACAGACCCCTGGTGAACCTTGCGACAATGGAGGACAGACACATTATCCTAACCTACAGACTTGATCGGGCCACAATCCAAGAACTGTGTGCTCAATTGGAGCCAGACCTGATGTCAGCTATCCGCCAGCCCACAGGTCCCCTCTCTAGTGCAGGTCCTGGCAAGTGTTTCCTTCCAAACAACAGTGGCCATGGCATCGGGGATGTCTCTGCCAATGTTCTCCAACGTATTGACCAGAGTGTTGTCAGCCCTGCTGAAACACATGCGCAGCTACATCGTATTCCCCCAGGTGGAGGATTTGGCCCTAGTGAAAGCTGACTTTTATGCCCTGGGACATATCCCCAACATTATTGATGCCATTCATGGTACACATGTGGCATTTGTCCCCCCCCCCCGAAGAAAGGAACAAGTTTTCAGGAATAGAAAAAGCTATCACTCTATGAATGTGCAGATGGTGTGTTTGGCGGACCAGTACATCTCTCATGTCAATGCCAAATATCCTGGCTCTGTGCATGACGCCTTTACCTTGAGGAATAGCAGCATCCCATATGTGATGGGCCAACTCCAGAGGAACCGGGTGTGGCTAATAGGTGAGCCCAAGGTCCCCACAGAGTATAAGTAGGTATCTGGGTATGGGGTTGTCCCTAAGGGTTAGTGTGTGTCTAACAGTTGTCCCTAGATATTTTCAGGTGACTCTGGTTACCCCAACCTCTCATGGCTACTGACCCCAGTGAGGAATACCAGGACAAGGGCAGAGGAACGTTACAATGAGGCACATGGGCGTACAAGGAGAGTTATTGAAAGGACCTTGGGTCTCCTGAAGGCCAGGTTGCGGTGCCTCCATCTGACAGGTGGATCCCTGTACTACTCACCCAAGAAGGTGTGCCAGATCATCGTTGCATGTTGCATGTTGCATGTTGCATGTTGCACAACCTGGCCTTGAGATGCCAGGTGCCTTTTCTGCAGTAAGATGACCCTGGAGATGGTCTTGTGGCAGCGGTGGAGCCTGTGGACAGTGAGGAAGAGGAGGCAGAGAAAGAAGATGTTGACAACAGAAGTAATATAATTCAGGAGTACTTCCAGTGACACACAGGTAAGACACTGTAACTTCACTTAACTTTTCAGTTTTCTGTTGGACATTGTACATGGCAGCCTGATTTCCCTATGTCTATGGCCACTTACTGTACCCTTTGGCATCTCTATTTTCAGATATCTGTGCCCCGCACTGCCTCCTGCTATGTGTACTGCTGCCCACCAAAGGTCATCCCAAAGTATATTTAACTGTACATATGACTTGCAATGCTTTGATAATGTTGAACTAATACATATTTGAATCATTGTACAGACTCCAGATTTGTATTTGCTCCAAGGGTTTTTATTTAAGTGCTCATAAGTAGAGGGGGATGTGCAATGGGCCTGGGGGATGGTGGAGGAAAGTCCAGGGTAGAGTCCAATTTCTTGGTATCACAGGTGCATTGTCCAATGGGGCATAGGAACGGGAGTAAAGGCAGTTCAAGGTGGACAGGGTGACAGAGTGGGACAGAAGGGTGACAATAAGGAGAGTCTTATTTCCTGGCGGGGGTCTTGACAATGTCCTCTGGCTTCTGCCTGGATCGCAGGGGCCATTTGCGGGGTGGTTCTCCTTCTGCAGGGGGTAGGGTGCTGGTGGCCTGTTGATCCTGTGGCGGGGCATCCTGTCCACTAGCATCTGTGGAGGTGGAGAGCTATTCTTCGGTGTGGCTAGTGTCAGGGGCCCAGTGGCGTGCCACTGCCTCCCTCGTGATCTTGCCCATGTCAGCCAGCACCTCTGCAATGGTGACCATGGTGGTGTAGATGTTTTTGAGGTCCTCCCTGATCCCCAGTTACTGTCCCTCCTGCAGCCACTGGGTCTCCTACAACTTGTACAGTATCTGGCCCATGGTCTCCTGGGAATGGTGGTATGCTCCCAGGATGTTGGTGAGGGCCTCCTGGAGAGTCGGTTCCCTGGCCCTGTCCTCCCCCTGTCGCACAGCAGTCCTCCCAGTTTCCCTGTTGTCCTGTGCCTCTGTCCCCTGAACCGTGTGCCCACTGCGAATGACCCCAGGTCCCTGATCGTCCTGTGTTTGTGGGGTTGCCTGGGATCCCTGTAGTGATGGACACACTGCTGATTGACATGTCCTGGGGACAGTGGCATGGGCCCACTGGGTGGGTGCTGTGCTGGTGTTTCCTGAGGGGGGAGGCTCTGTGGTGGGTTGGGACTGTGGCAGGGTAACCGACTCTCCAGAGGTCCCTGATGGGATAGGTTGGTCATCGTGATCCAGGCATGCAGAGCTGCTGCCATCACTGTGGGGCTCCTCTGGGGGGAAACTGGATGTTGCTGGCATCTCTTCTCCGGTGACGCTGAGTAGGGGTCCAGTGGGGATGAAAATGCAGTGTTATTGTATCTGCGTGTGCCATCTTGTGCATGGGTGTGTTTCCCTGTATGGTTGTGATTGCCCTGTCAGCTTTGTCTTGTGTGCGTGATTATTTTGTGGGCTAGGTGATTCTCTCTAATGGGCATGCTGTGGTGATGGGTGTCCATGCATGTCTGTGATGGGGGTCCATGGATTGGTGCTACGTGCAGGGCTTGGTTTTGGGATGGGTGGGTTGTGATGGTGGGGTATATGTGAGGTGGTGGAGTGATGGGGTGAGGGCAGGGGTAGGAGTTTGTGATGGCATGCAGGTAGGGTGGGGGATATAGTAGTAAAAATTTGACTTACTAGAGTCAAGTCCTCCTGCTACTCCTGCGAGGCCCTCAGGATGCATTATTGCCAAGACGTGCTTCTCCCATGTTGTTAGTTGTAGGGGAGGAGGTGGGGGTCCACCGCCAGTCCTCTGTACAGCATCCTGGTGTCTTGCAACCACGGAACACACCTTCCCCCATAGGTCGTTCCACCTCTTCCTGATGTCATCCCTTGTTCTGGGGTGCTGTCCCACGGCGTTGACCCTGTCCACGATTCTCCGCCATAGCTCCATCTTCGTAGCAATGGACATCTGCCACACCTGTGATCCGAATAGCTGTGGCTCTACCCAAATGATTTCCTCCACCATGACCCTTAGCTCCTCCTCTGAAAACCTGGGGTGTCTTTGGGGTACCATTGATGTGGTGTGAGTGGTATGTGTGAGGATGTGTGGGGTGATGTGTGGGTGTTGTGTTGTGAGGTGTGTGAATGGTGTATGGGTGATGATGTATTGTGCCTCTGATTGAGTGGGTGCTCCTGGCTTGTCTCTCTCTGCTTGCTATCTTTTTTTTCACTGTAAGGGGTTGTGGGTAATGTGGGTGTGTGTTTTATAGTGGTGTGGGTGTGTGGGTGTGGTGTGTGTATGTGTGTCAGGTGTGTGTAGTTTGAATTGTCCAATGTGGTGGTGTCTTGTAAGTGTGTGTGTATTTTGAGCATGGTGGTGTGTACCGCCAATGGTTTACCGCGATTGAAAGACCGCCGCGGTGATTCGTGGGTCGTGATACTGACTGTGGGCGTATTCCTGTTGGCGTAACGGTGTGGGTTTTGCTATCGCCAGTTTCTCACTGACCTTTGGTCTGGCGGACTTGTGTGGGTGTCTGTATAGTGGCGGATTTCTTATTGTGGGTCATAATACACATAGCGGAATACCGCCACGGTCACGGTATGTTGGTGACCGTCGGCACAGCGGTATGCAGCATTTACCGCCAGGGTTGTAATTAGGGCCTAGATCTTTAGGGGTAACCAATGTGATATTGTAAAGGCCATGAGACAGCATGCAATTAGTTTTATCATTCAAAACTACACCAAGTGTGCCACATAATTCGTGAAGAAATAGGGTGCCATTATTATCTAAGGTATTAGATGCATACGCTAATTTGGGATCTTCCTTTGAGGAAATACACCTCTGGGCTCTAGCTCCTGATATGTTTATTACTTTCAGCAACTGGGCTTGCCTGAGCTCAGGGCCATATATCTGCATTTCCTTTGAATGGTCCTCTGGGACTGTATTCAAAGTTACCTGTCGTAGCTGTCTTGCTAATGTTCCTAACTTTCCTTCCGCCCCTTCAGAGGTCAAGAGTCCCTCGCTACTATTGAGCACAGTAACTGAACAACCGAGGGCTATATATGCTTCACTTTTATGTGCCCCTGATCTATTTAATATTGGTAGTTGCTGGCCAGTAGGGAATCTATTGATATGGGTGTGAATTTTACACTGTTTATCACAATAAACTGTTATGAGTGTTAGACAATGAAGAAGGAAAGGGACTGTTAGAAACACATCCAAATGGACCGGCGCTTTCCCCATTCAAACTGTTAGTTACTTCTTTGCCCTGGCCATTTACCTGTGGTGATTCTAGATTGGCTTGGGATAGACTAGCAGCCTGCTCTGAGGAATCTATTCTTGCAACACCCAGAAAGGCCTCTTCAGTCACTTCTGTAGTGTATTTCTTCCATATCCTTTTACTGTTGGAAGGTTTAGATCTCAATATTAAATTATTATTCTTACTCTGCCTTCCTTTTGCCTTACTTCCCTTTGGAATATTTGCAATACTACTTCCCAGTTGGTTAACTTCAACAATATCTGGAATACTTAGGTCACCTTCGACATGTTTCAGTTAGGTCAGCCCTAGTAATGTCATCTTAGGGTTTACCATCATTGCATTGGGTAACTTCTGTTTGCATTCCTCCAATATTGAGCAGATAACATGCAGCACCTCAAGCAATGTATTAAAAATTGGAGAACACAAACATGATTCATTTTCTGATGTTACTTGATAAATTTATTCCTGACGGCTTCTTCTATTGCAGCAATTCTGTGATCTATCCATGTAATTTAAGAAAGTGAATCTCTCAGGCCTTATGTTTGCTCATCCATTTTAGATGACTGTGCTGTCAGGGCTCCAGCTATAATATCTAACATCCTGCACATAACCTTCAATATACCTATAATTGATAGGGCCTGCTTGTGCCACATTAGCGTTGTTTTTTTTGTTTACGTTAATGTGGCTCGATGAGGCCAAAATAGCTGCCGCACTTTGTAACCCCTTGCGCCACATTATGCTGCGCCAGGCATAATGTATGCAAGTGCGGGGCGTTCCCCCATGAGGGGGGCTGAAAAAATGGCAGAAAGAAATCTAAAAGATTTCTTTGCACCATTTTTTGCATCGTTTTTAACACCTGCACAGAGCAGGCGTTAAAAGGAGGCACACCATTATTTATAATGGGCTTCAATGTGCTTTGCAGGATTAGCGTCAACATTTTTGGCGCTAATCCTGCAAAGCGCCAAACTAGCATAAAAAATGTTGACGCTAGTTCCCAAACTACTGCCATGGTGTGCCGTATCTTAAATACAGCACACACCTGGTGGCATTAGGGGGGTCCTAAGTGGTGCAAGAAAGTGGAGCTGCCTTGGATGCAGCTCCACTTTTCCTAAATTCGCCCCTCAGAGTATTGTACATTTTCAATTTTTTTGTGCAGGAATTTGTGATTGTATTTACCATTAGAGGATTTGAGTGAGTTTGGTTGCATTGGCTCACTGAAGAGACTTGCTTCTCCGTTGCTACATCAGTGGTCCCATGTATAGTGCTACCCAATTTGAAGTCAGGATTAGTGACATGGCGAACTGTGATTGAAGCATCTGAAAGAATTTTACTGCCTTTAGACTACTCCAGTACGGGATTTGTGATGCTGACTACTCCTGTGATGCAATTGTCTCTTGGAATGATTGTCTTTGCCCTTGTTTCATGATCGATTTTATTCAATGCCAGGGTGAAATGTCATTATATGAATGCGGGGCCAAATTGTGGCTTTCAGGTTTTTGGGTTAACCTGTCAGTTAGTGCCCCCTTCCAAAATGTGAAGTCTTTTCCTCAGGGCTTCCTCAAAGATTTGTTGCCAAAGTAAATATCAAAATGGGTGGGTAAGTGGGTGAGGTTTGACTTACAGAGTAATCAGTGAGGAAGGCAGTGAGGTAGGTAGGTAGTGATGGACACCCAAATCATGTCCACAGACCTTGCTTATACCTGGACTGGCTGCTTCCACAGGCTCTTGGTGGGACCCAACAACTCCGGCACCTACAGTAACCTGGGAAGCAGCTAGCTAAACCCTCTAAATGCCTATCACACCATAACTTCCCACTAACCATGCACTAGTCACAGTTCCTAGCAGGATGCTTTAAAAATACAGGAAGCTAGTATTTGTCCTTATTATTTCTGAGCTGAAGACTGGCAGCCAGACAACTTCTTTTTCTGTCTTTTCCCCTCCGAAGTTAGCACCCATATATCACTAGAGGCAGCTCTTTAAGGCCACCAAATGGCTCTGGTGGACTCTGGTGGATTATAGGGACCCTGTCCACCCGCCTGTAGTCCCATCAGCCAACAATGACCGCTGCGTATGAGGGGGGCCAGCTGAACACCAGTGGCCCCCTTCCACCTCACACCGCAAGCAAATACAAGAGGAAAGAAAGGTGGCAAAAGACAAGCAAAGGAGAGAGAGGGCACTAATGTATAGCAAAGCAGCAGACTGGGTGGTGCAGTGACAAATGGTTGAGCAGATGGTCAAGACGGTGAAATGGCAGATGGAGAAGCAGCCAAAGGAGAGCACAAGATTGAGGCTTGGAATCCTAGCACTCACATACCCCTGGCTCAGTTCTACACTCTTGCACTGCCACTGCTGCTCGTGCCATTGCCTGCTACCTCACTCTGAGGCTCTAGAGCTCAGTAACTCCGGTGCATTGGCTCATGCTTGCCACACTCACTCCTCACTGCTCTCACTCTGTTTGCCACGCTCTTCTCCAGCGACTCCTCTTTTCTGTTTTCCGTGCAGGACTCAGTTAGATGCCAAAGCCCCTCCTCCTCCCTGACAATGTCAGCCGGAAAACTGAGTGCCAAGTGCAGAGACCTCTTTGAAACAGAGTAACAGAGTTACTCTTCAATACAAAGATATATAACGTGTTCAATAACTCTACACTCTGATGGTGCATTAGGAGTACACAAGAATTGTAAAATTTACTCCTGTTAGCTGAAAACAAGCTATACAAAATTAGGTATAAAAGTAATATGGTAGCTACCTCCAGTATGAAAACTATAAAACAAACTAGCACACTCATTAGATGATGTCAGCAATGATGTCATCTTTGATGTCATCAATTATGTCATCTGAGATGTCATCAGTGATGTTATAAATTATGTCATAGAACAAGTTATGAGAGATGTCATATGTGAGGTCATAAGCACTGCATGATTGGGTGCACGTTATAGTTAGCTCTGCTAACTAACAAGCTCTCTTAAGTATAACTGATTAACTTCTGTGTTTTTTAAAGCCCAAAACATTAATGTTATCACTGTCATGTTCACCTAACTATAACACACACACACACACATATATATATATATATATATATATATATAAATATATATATATATATATATATATATATATATATATATATATATATATATATATATTACCTAGTGGTGGTCACCACTAGGTATTTATAGTTAGGACCTAGTTTCTATAGAAAATCTGTTTTGTGCTTGCCTATATTTTGACGAATCTTCCCGAAAATTTTCAAAAAAATTAGACAGTCACGTGAGCTGCTGTCTGGAAAAATTGAACAGTGATATTGCCAAAACCACTGGATGGAATTGCACCAAATTTGGCAGAAAGGTAGTTCTTAGTCCAGAAAGAGTCCTTTTTGTTATTTGGTGTAAATTCGTTCAGTAGTTTTTGAGAAATTAAAGGAAATCCAAATTTGTACATATAGGGACGCGAAGGATTCACAATCCCTCCGGATCTCTCATGCTGAGATCTGATTGGCTGCCAAAACTTCAACAAGGAAGTGTTGGCAGCCGTATTGAGATTCTGCTTGAGCAAAATTCCAGACAAAAACATAAAAAACACGAAAAGCAGCCAAGGTACAGACATCGTGACCGCTTAGCTCTGGTGGTGGGGTCCCAGAGGGATCCCCCATGGCTAAAAAGCATTGTTTTTTTTATATTTTCAGCAGGTGTCTTGGTGGATCTGCAGATCTGCTGACATTTTTTTACAAAGCGAAGTGCGAGCTCCCACTCTTTGTTTTTTTGAAGCCCCTGGGTGGGCCAAGTCCTGGGGTCATTGTTTTAAAGCAATGGGGGAACCGCTCTGCCCCACCCGCACGCCGGAGACCGCCACCTCCCCGGGGCAAAATGTTTTAATTCTGTGGGAGAGGCCCGTTGGTCTCCCCCACAGCCCCAGGGACCAACACCTCCCCGGATTGATTCTGAAAATATGTAAGGGGGAGGCGGTGGTCCCCGGTGCTAAGGGAGTCTGAAACAGACCCCTTATCATTATTTTTAATAAAGCTCTGAGGAGGCGGTGGTCCCCAGGGCTGTGGGAGTGTGCAGCCCCCTGCACCAAATGTATTAAATGCCCCAGGGAGGTGGTGGTCCTGGGGTATGTGGGCCCCCTTGCACCATATTATTCAAAAGCCCCGGGTAGGTGGTGGTCCCAGGGGCTACAGGGGGCCATGCAGCACCCTGCAACAAATGTTTTAAATGCCTAGGGGAGGTGTTGGTCCCTGGGGCTGCGAGGGGGCTGTGAAGCCCCTCGCACCATAATATTCAAAAGCCCTAGGGAGGTGGTGGTCCCCGGAGCTGGGGGGGCCACACAGACCTCTCGCACTCTATATTACAATTGTGCCCCAGGAATGGTGGTCCTCTGGGCAGCAATGGGACTGCACGGCCCCCTGCATTACTTATAGCGAATGCCCTGGGGGTGGCCGTCCCCGCAGCAAGGCGGGGGCATACCAGAGCTCCCCCTTTACTTATACTGAATGCAACTTTTTTGCATTCAGTTTGGTGCCAAAGATATGGACAAGTGAAGAAATGCTTTTTCTATGGAAACATGGTCCTAACTAAAACTACCTAGTGGCAACAGCCACATATATGGAGATATATATATATATATATATATATATATATATATATATATATATAGAGAGAGAGAGAGAGAGAGACAGCATACAGTATAGGACAATAGATAAGTTCACCTCTGCTGTAGTCTAGCTTCCCTGCGTGTGATGCAGTTTATCAAGCCACAGTAGGCCACCTTGAATGGCCCTGAGTGGCTTGATAAACCCAGAGTAACGCAGCGCAGCGCAAATCACAGCGATTCATTACTCTGCCCCAGGGAGGCAGTCCATAGGTGGTGCGTGGGTGTTCCCACACAAAACCCATGGATTTTGATGCATTCCCAGGTCTACCATAAATTGTAATGTGGGAATGAGCCCAAACTGCTATGCCTCTCCAAGTAAGGCGTACAAGAAGAACTATGTTCATTCTGCAGCACACATAAAAAGAGTAAAATGCCTCAGGAGACAGTTTTTGTGCAGAAAGGTGCCCCTCCTTGCTCAAAAACAATCCTGCTTACAATGCAGGCACCCCTCCAATGCAGGCACCCCTCCACCATGGTGCAAATAGGGCCCGTGTTCGAACTAGACAGCACATTGTGCGCCAGCCCTGAGAAGAGGCAGGAATGTGCTGCATTATTCTAAATTCAGCACATTCGTGCCCTTTCCCTGTTATGCAGAGTAGTGCAGCAAGGCGGCTTGCTGTGCTACATCACAGGTTCATGAATAA
Source organism: Pleurodeles waltl (assembly GCF_031143425.1). NCBI lineage: Eukaryota > Metazoa > Chordata > Amphibia > Caudata > Salamandridae > Pleurodeles > Pleurodeles waltl. The sequence continues at coordinate 1,073,626,284 of NC_090444.1, forward strand.
GCCCCGCAGTGTCTCTCTACATGTAATCTGTCAGGCTGTATCTGGTAGAATTCCTGAATGTGAAAAGTGCAGTATTAATGCAGCAGTTGGAACCCTGCTTCCGGTGCAAACTCAAGTGAACACAACAGGGTTGTTATAATGCAGTCGTTGTAGTTTCGAGGCTTATTGTCTTATTTGAGTTTTCCTTATCATTTGTTAGTAAATCCTTTCATGCAGCACATATCAGAGGGATGGAAAGTGGTCCAGAACCTGTGTAGCAAGAGTTCCTATATTTTTGAGATATACATAAAATAGAGAGGTTCATAACACATTCAGTGAAATTCATCTTTCTTTAAAAACGATAATAAAATCTGTATGAACTTTTCAATGACATATTCCTAGTGTGTATGACTAATAAATGAATGCATATTTATATAGGGTTTTAAGATTCTCCTTTGTTTTACACGGCTTACAATTTCCCTGTAAAGCTGTCACCTTAATCAGAAAAGGATGAATAATGTTTAATCGGGCATTTGAAGACAAAGGAAACATCAATGTTAATGGCTGGAGATTACATGACCTTGAAATTATTATCCTAGTATCTCAATTCCTACGAATATATACACGCAACAGCGCCGTATCTAATAGAACAGAAAGGTTGGACTGCTTAATTACCTGTATCCGAGGTATGAATCTCTTTTTAAAGTAGTCCTTTGGAGACATCTTAAGACATCCTCGCAAGGACAAAATAGGAATTAAAACGGGAATTTTCCGCTATCGAGCATGCACGCTTGTTCTCTGTTATTACATTTGTGTGCTTGTACGTTAAGTAAACCCTATGGTATGCAAGTGCTGTTTTATTTTTTGACTACAGGTGGGGAGGCTGAGCGTGATTTGCGACTATATTTTGATGTTTATACACATATACTCATCTATTGTCTGTATTCTAATTGATTTATGGTTATTTGTGTACTTTGTTTTTATGGGAGTTTTACACAATGTTGTCTCTTGTAGTTGGTGCAAAGACATAGGGGCTTATTTACAAGGAATTGACGCAACACAGTGCCCCACGCAATCTTGCTGCGCCTAACTGCATAATTTCCAGAACGCAGGAAGCTCCCTATTGACAAGAATACGGCACATCCCTGTGTTCTCCCCTGCGCTAAATTAACTGCCTAGTGCCAATGCAGGCACCCTTGCGCCATGGTGACAGGGTGCCTGCATTGCATTTAGTGCAGGAAAAGACACCTTCCAGCACAAAAACAATCAATGGAGGTGATGTCCTCCTATGTGTGCTGCATAATGCAGCTCAAATAGAAAGAGGAAAAACCAGGGAGAAATAAAGATTTTTCTCCCCATTGCTTCACTCTTGCCTTGTAAATCTGGGAATGCATCAAAATCCATGGATGTTGGGTGGGAACACTAACGCACCACCCATGGAAATGCCTCCCTGACGCAAGGTAAAGCAATGTAGGGACTTGTGCAGCGTTGCCTTACTCCATATCTACAAGACCATGAAAAGCCATGCAGATTGGCTTTGCGTGGCCTGGTAGACAGAGGTCAGCAGCCTTCACCACTGGTGTGCCACTAAAAGTGACGCACCAGTGGCACAGTCTGCTTGTAAATATGGGCCATAGTCCTTTGTGTTGCCTGAGCACAATACAAGTACTAAAACAATCAAAATGTCATCACACAGGTACATAATCATAACAATATTTTCACCAATTTTGTTTTACCAAGAAATGTACAGCACATTTCAGTGCAATATTTAACTCAAGCTGGAAGAAACAAGTCAAGCAGCCATGAACTTAGATAATCTTCACTCATGGACTGTAATCACCAATAGCAACAGAAAACCTCTGCATTGAAGTGTTCTTATCAATGTGCATCTTTTCATCTATAATTAGCTCTCAGTTGTTGGACTGCAGTTTGTCTATCATGTATGATTGCCGTGAGGCTGTGCTGAAGCATGGATTTATGGAATATGTGTGTTGATGGAAGCAATGCGTGAAAACAACAGTAACGAAACAGTCCACCAAAAGCTCAGCCTGGTCAGGAGGTGATGGGTGCTTGGTGGCTTCTGCTGCAGAAGAGGACTTTTCCTGTCGTGGTGTCACTCCTCTTAAGGAGGAAAGCATGGGTGCAAGGGTGGAGTCATGCAGTTGCTGAGCTTTTTATCTCTTCCATATTAATACTGAGAAATGTGGGGGTACTCCCAGCAGGTTATCCACTCTTTCAGCACTGCTCTGATGGGTTTTTGTTTCTGCAGTGGTACCCTCAGCTTACCGTCCATCTCTGATTGGTGAGTGCCTTTTGGTTGATGGCCACCTGTAGTTTACTGCACCCTATAATGATGGCATTAGAGTTAGCGGTGTTACAGCAGGTACTTTCATGCTTTTGAATCACTGGTTACATTTGTAGATGCTGCCAGTCCCACTTACAAAACACATTTTGTGATACATAAATAGTGCTACATGTGGGCCTCCTGTATCTTTTTGGATTCTCATTGGCCCACCTCTTTATTTTTGGTGGAAACTGCTGTCTGTGCGTCTTTCCCATGTTGGATTCTCCCTTGGGTATCGTCCGATGGTCTTCGATTGAGGTAAGTCAATGGTGTTTATCTTGATCTGCCGTAATGTGAATTGCTCTACAATCTGCAGCCTTTTTGCATGCTTTACACGAGAAGCACATTTCTTGCTGTGATCTAGCGTCTGCTGTATTACTTGCTTTCTACTAGTTGATGATTCTTTCTCTCAGGTGTGCCTACAGCCATTACACCATGAATGATCCTGGTCTAATCTGGTGTCAGCAATGAGCCAGCTTTGGGCCTTGTCTAAATGGCAGACCATCTGAAACTTCCAGCTCCTGTGGCCTAAGTGAGTTATACCTGGCATGGTTTTGCTCACTGCTTCTCAGTCTTCATATGAAGAAACTGTGGCCCTCATTATGATATTGCCGTTAAATCCCACTTACCGCCACGCTGACTGCTGCCAACTTACCGCCGCAGCAGCAGATATCTGTTCACCATATTAAGACACACATACACCAATCCGTCAGTATTCAGCCACATACACAAATCTGCCACACCAAAGGTCAGTGATAAACTGGCGGTATCAAAACCCACACCATTACGCCAACAGAACAACGCCCATCACAGTATGACCCACAAATCACCACAGCGGACATTCAACGGTGGTAAACCATTGGCAGTACATACCGCCGCGCTCAAAATGGACACATACACAAAAAAATACCACATTGGACAATTCAAACAACACACACCTGACACCCATACACACACCACACTCACATCACTATAAAACACCCACCCACATTACCCAGAACCCTTCACCATTTCAAACCATTGCCATCAGAGAGACATCAAACCAACAGACTCAACCAGAGCCACACATTACCCAGAACTACACACCACTCACACACCCCACATCACACACCCCAACACATTACCCAATACACCATCACCTACACACCTCACACAACACCCATGGCACCACAAAGACACCCCTGCTTCACAGAGGAGGAGCTACGGGTCATGGTGGAGGAAATCATCAGGGTAGAGCCACAGCTATTTGGAGCACAGGTGCAGCAGATATCGATAGCTAGGAAGATGGAGCAATGGTGGAGAATCGTGGACAGGGTTAACGCCGTGGGACAGCAACCAAGAACTAGGGATGACATCAGGAAGAGGTGGAACGACCTACGGGAGATGGTACTTTCCATTGCAGCAAGACACCAACTCGCTGTATAGAGGACTGGCGGTGGACCCCCACCTCCTCCCCCACAACTAACAGCATGGGAGGAGCAAGTCTTGGCAATCCTGCAACATGAGGGCCTGGCCGGAGTAGCAGGAGGACTGGACTCTGGTAAGTCAACTCTCTACTACTATCACCCCTTAATCTGCATGCCATCACATACACCCACCCTCACTCCCATCACTCCACCACTACCCACACATCCCACCATCACATCTCTCTCATCCCAGTGCCAAGCCCTGCATGCTCTACCAATGCATGGGCACCACTCACAGCCCTGCATGGACATTCCTCACTGAAGCATGCATCATCCCACCATAAACCATCCCACACAAGTGAAAGCTGCCAGGGCAAATACAACTAAAGAGGGCAAGCCACGGATGCACAATATGCCATACACAGAAACCATAACACATCATTTACATCCCCAAAGGTACCCCAGCCAATGTCAGCGGAGAGGAGGTGCCAGCAATATCCTGTCCCCCAACAGAAGAGGCCAACAGCATGACAGCAATTTTTTTCTTCACAATCTGGATGACCACCCAGGGACCTCTGGACAGTCGGTTACCCAGGCCCAGTCACACACCACCACAGAGCCTCCCCATGAGGAAACACCACCATAGCACCCACCCAGCGTACCCTTACCTCTGTCCCCAGGACACATCAATCAGCAGTGAGTCCACCTCTACAGGAACCCCAGGCCACACCTCATACCCATGACAATCAGGGACCTGGGGTCAGTGGCAGTGGGCACACGGTTCAGGGGACAGAGGCACAGGCCAACAGGGACACTGGGAGGACTTCTGTGTGCCAGGGGGAGGACAGGCCCAGGGAACGGACTCTCCAGGAGGCACTTGCAGAGATCCTGGAAGCATACCAACATTCCCAGGACACGATGGGCCAGGATCCTGGACAATGTGCAGGAAAACAGGATGCTGCAGGAGGGACAGTACCAGGGGATCAGGGAGGACTTGCAGGCCATCAACAACACCCTGATCTCCATAGCAGGGGTGCTGGCTGACATGGCCAACATTATGAGGGAGACAGTCTCACAACGGCGGGTCCCTGCCACTATCCAGACATCTGAACAGCCTTCCACCTCTGCTGCCTCTAGTGGCCAGGAGACCCCGCCACAGGACTCACAGGCCACCAGCACCCCTCCCCCTGTAGAAGGAGAACCACCCTGAAAACGTTCCCTGTGATCCAGACAGAAGCCAGAGACAATTGCCAATACCCCTGCCAGGAAACAAGACTCTCCTGATTGTCACCCTTGTGTCCCACTCTGTCACCCTGTCCACCTTGGACTGCCATTGCTTCCCTTCCTATCTCCCCTTGGACAATGCACATGTGCTACAAACAGACTGGAACAATACCCTGGACTTTCCTCCATCATCACACCATCCAATTGAACTTCTCCCTCAATATTTTGGCACATCAATAAACACCCTTGGAAAAAAAGAAGTTTGGAGTATGTCAAATGTTTCAAGTATGTATGCATTTAAACAGGTACAAACATTGAAATTCAACTGTACAGAAAATTATCATAGATTATTGACCTGCAGCTGGCTGCAGTGATCATACCAGGAGCATATGTGAGGACACCAACATCGGTAAAATTAATTGCCAGAGGGTACAGTAAGTGGGCATAGAAGTGGGAAATAACAGCATACCAGTGCCACAGAAATTCAAACAAATGTAATTGAAATGTGAAGTTACACTGTCTTACCTGTGTGTCATTGGAAGTATTGTCTGATCACTGATGTTCTGTTGTCCTCATTCTCATCCTCTGCCTAATCATCCTCATTGTCCACAGGGTCCATTGCTGTCACACGGCCATCTCCCGCCTCCTCCTCCTGCAGAAAAGGCACATGGCCTCTCAGGGCAAGTCTGTGCAACATGCAGCATGCCACTACTATCTGGCAGATCTTCTTGGGTGAGTAGCACCGGGACCTTCTGGTTCACCCCTGTGCCTCATTATAACGTTCTTCTGCCCTTGTCCTGGCATTCCTCACAGGGGTCAGCAGCCATGATATGTTTGGGTAACCAGAGTCACCTGCAAATTTTGAGGGACAACATTTAGCCACACACTATCCCATATGTCCCACACCATACCCATGCAAAAACATATACTGGTTGTGAACCAGGGCTCATCTATTAGCCACACCCAGTGCCTCTGTAGTTGGGCCATCACATTAGGGATGCTGCTATTCCTCAGGACAAAGGCATCATGCTCCGACCCAGGACACTTAGCATTGACATGGGAGGTGTACTGGTCCAACAATGGTTAACATTGGGCCCTATGAGCTACAGTGTCAACGGTGATCTACACCGGCGGTGACAGTATGCACCGGCGCAGACGCGACCGCCATTTTTGATCTCACCCCTCACTTGCTACCTGATCTTCAACAGGAGGGGACCTACACTGCATGTGCTGCTGTGACCTGTGTCTGGAACCTACCATGGCCCGTGTGACTGGGGAAAGGGCCGCAGCCTTCACTTCGGCTGAGTTAGAGAGACTGGTGGATGAGGTCCTACCCCAGTACAGACTGCTGTATGGGCATCCAGACCAACAGGTGAGTACACTGTGGGCACGATGCATGTGGCATGAATGCATGGAGTGGTGTGTGTGAAGGCCTCGTGTAAGGGGGGTGGGTGGATGTCCACTGGTCAGCGTATTGGTTGTGTGCTGTGCCATGTGTGTGTAAATGGTGATGTGAAGGAGTATGGTGGGCCATAAGTGCAACAGGCAGGACTGTTGGACTAATTCTATTTTCCTCTGTGTATTTCCTCTGCAGGTCAGCGCCCATCAAAAGAAGGTTATATGGCGTGCCATCGCCAAGGATGTGCGGACCCTGGGGGGTCTACGGCAGGCAGAGCACCCACTGGCAGAAACGGTGAGAGGGCCTGAGACGGTGGGCACGGAATATGGCAGAGGCCCAGCTGGAGATGGCCCCCAATGAGGAAGGGGTGCCCATCGAACCCTGACCCCCCTGATGGCCCGCATACTGGGGGTGGCCTATCCTGAGCTGGATGGGCGCTTGAGGGGATCACAGCAGCCACAAGGGGGTGAGTACAGTGCCCATCATTACAACTTACGCATGGTAGGGTGGTATCCGGGTGGGGGATGTAGCGTAGGTCCCCTGGTGGTTAGGGTTCAGAAGGGAAAATCTTGCAACCTAGCTCGTAGGCATCCACTACTGGTCAGGGCTGCGTGGGTCTCAGGTGTGCTGCATTTGGCGGTGTGTGCCCCTCCCCATGCCTTGGCTGCTAACTGTTTCTCTGGTAGTGCTATGGCATATTGCGTAGGGCTGTTCCCTGTGTGTGAGGGTGCTGTGTACGCCAACGGTGGTGATGGTGCAGCGATTGACTAAGTGTATCCTTTATGTCTTCCCCCCTTATTGTTTTGTCACCCTGTCCTTATGTGCATTAGTATCATCTGGCGGAGGAGAAGAGGCACCGGCAATGGAGGGAGCTGCATCCCACAGGACCCAGGAGGCAGAGTCCACCAACAGTGAGGGCACCAGTTGGTTAGAGGGGGAGGGGAGCACCACTTCAGTGACTGGAGGGGACAGTTCTGACACAGATACCTCCTCTGATGGAAGCTCCCTGGTGGTGGCGGACATCTCTGTGACCACCCCAGCTACAGGTACAGCTGTCAGCCCCCATACCAGCACCACCCTCCCAGCAACCCCTCATCGAGCTGCCCATGCCCGCTCACCCTGGAGGGTGGGCATCTCCTTTGCCCCAGGCACCTCAGGCCCTGCCCCAGTGAGCTTTGCTGCCCTGAGTGAGGAGGCTATTGACCTCCTGAGATCCATCTCTGTTAGGCAGTCAACCATTGTGAATGCCATCCAGGGGCTGGCAGCTCAGATGCAACAGACTAATGCATTCCTGGAGGGGATTCACACTGGATTGGCGGCTCAACAGGGATCAATCCAGGTGCTGGCCTCCTCTCTGATGGCAGCCATTGTCCCTGTTTCCACCCTCCCCCCTCCAACTTCCTCTTCCCAGTCCTATTCTCCGCAACCCCAACCTAACCCAAGCACACAGGCAGATGAGCATGCACACAAGACAACACACAAGAGTGGTACAGGCAAACACAAGCACCACACTTCACCCCACAGTCACTCACACAAACATCATCCTGATGCAGACACATCAACATCCACTATTTCCACTGTCTCCCCCTCCTCCTCCTCCACCTCCGTCCCAGTTCCGTCTACAGTCACACCTGCATGCACTACATCATCATCCACTACCAGCATCATCACCACACCAAGCAGAATGCACACCTCACTGGCAGACACCTCCACAACATCCATGCACGCATCCCCTGTGTCCTCTCCCACTGTGTCTGCCCTCCCCTCCTAAAGTACACAAACGCAAGCACTCAGGCACTCAACAGCCATCCACCTCACAACAGCATCCAGCCCATGCACCTGCACCCAAAATCAGCAGACAGACACCTCCAACAACCACTCCTTCTTCCTCCACTCCAATTCCTTCTCCCTCTTCCCACCCCAATGTCCCTAAAAAACTGTTCCCATCCACCAATGACCTCTTCCCTACCCCTTCCCCGTCCTGCACATATGGCCAGGGTGGGAAGAACTTAGCCAAGCACCTCAGCCACCCAGTCCACGGGCCCAGTTGTCACCACACCCACTTGTGGTGGAAAAGGATCCAGGCCATATGTCCTGAAGGTGATGGAGCCTGCACCAGGTAGCCTCAAGGGAAAGGAGCCTGCCCCAGCTGTCAGAAAGAGCAAGGAGTCTGCCCCAGCAGGCAAGAAGGAAAAGGAGCCTGCCCCAGCTGCCAGGAAGTCAAAGGAGCCTGCAGCAGCTGCTAAGAAGGGAAAGGAGCCTGCCAAACTGTCAGGAAGACAGAGGAACCTGCAACAGCTGCTAAGAAGGGAAAGGAGTCTGCCCCAGCTGCCAGGAAGAGCAAGGAGCCTGCACCAGCAGGCAGGAGGAGCAAGGGCCCTGGTTGTGGTTGTGCAGCCGCCTGAAGTTGCATGGGATGAGCAGGAGCCCCCCCCAGCAGCACCACCACCTCCAGGGAGCAGCCGTCCGAGGTTTCAGGGGATGGGCAGGAGCCCCTCCCCAGCAGCAGCACCAGCTCCAGTGAGCAGCCGTCCGAGGCTGCAGGGGATGGGCAGGAGCCTCCCCCCCCAGCAGCACCACCACCTCCATTGAGCAGCCGTCCAAGGTTGCAGGGGATCGGCAGGAGCCTCCCCCCCCAGCAGTACCACCACCTCCATTGAGCAGCCGTCACCGCCGGCAGACAGTATGTAATCTTGCCTCCATGGGCTGCAGCGCAGCCTGCCCCCTGCAAATCCAGTGGGTATGGCACCCACCTGAGAGACTGTGACATTGCATTCCCCATAATTAAGAACACAGGGCACTTGGCCCCCTCCAGAACCAATGGGTAAGACACCCACATACCCAAGACTCCCCAGGATCAAGAGCACAGGGCACGAGGCCCCCTCCAGAACCAGTGGGTAAGACTCCCACATACCAAGGCTCCCCAGGATCAAGAGCACAGGGCATGAGGCCCCCTCCAGAACCAGTCGGTAAGACACCCACATACCCAAGACTCCCCAGGATCAAGACCACAGGGCACAAAGCCCCCTCCAGAACCAATGACCAAGTCACTCACTCGAGAGACTGTGGCCTTGCACTCCCCAGGACCAAGCACAGGGCATGTTGCCCCCTCCAGAGCGAGCAAGAGGGCAAGTCACCCACTCGAGAAACTGTGGCCTTGCACTCCCCAGGACCAAGCACAGGGCATATTGCCCCCTCCAGAACCAGTGGTCTTGTAACATCTCCCGGCTGAGGTTCCCCTCATCCCCCTGAGCTGCCTGCCTATTTACCAACTGATGCCCCTGCAGTGTTCTCTCTGTGTTGAGGCAGGTGACATGAGTGGCCATGAACTGTGGCCTGTGGCCATGTGGCCTACGAACATTGTGGACTGGGCTGTGTCTCTTTTTGTGTACTTATGTATATATCTATTATCTTGCCTAAATTATTTTTCTTGATGTGTTGCTATCATTACATTCACTTTTTCAAAATCGTTTTGTCCTTGCATAATTCATCCGAGTTACAGGGTAAAAATATTTTAGTAATGCAGTTGATTGTGTGTATCGTGTTGGGGGGGTGGTGCGTGTGTATGTCACTCTCGTTTTCCTCCCTCCTTCCCTTGTGTGCCAGGTGGCTGTACTCACCGTCGTCGTCTTCGCCGGCGTTGGTGTTCGTGGTGGAGCAGCATGTAGAAGATAATGGGGAAGACATGCAGCTCGGGCTCCATGGCAGCATGGTTGTTCCCTGTGTCTCCAATGGTGAGTCCTTTCACTTCTGAGCTCAGCTTCCGCCAGGCTTTTGATGTCGTTGGTACTGCCTGGAAAAGGTGGTGGATTGTCTGGTCATAATATTGTGGGCGGAACATTGAGTTCTGCCTGGCTGTAGGCGGCTACCGCTGTAGTGGCTGTTGTTTCCGCCCTGGCGGTCGGTGTGGTACATTGGCTGTCTATCGGAGATCTTTCTGCGATGGTCATAATTTTGCAGTAATTACCGCTGGCCTGTTGGCTTCATTACCGCCACTTTAACACCAACCGCCAGGGTTGTACTGAGGGCCTGTGTCTGCTTCTTTGTCTGTTGTCTGACTAGGTGTTTGTATAATCTATTAAGGGATGTGTACCAGTGTCGGCTTCACAACGAACTGTAAGCTTGCTTCATGTCCTACTGTCACTGTGGTTCTGTATCTTCTTATGGGTCTGTTAGGTCATGTGCTCCTCCTTGAACTTTTGGCCATAGATTACTACTACTCTCTTTACAATCAACGGGCTGAATACATTTGTTACACACTTTGCAATTAACCAGTTGTGTTCTACGTCTTCTTGAGTATCATTTGCCTTGTATTTTAAAGCACTTTTATAAACTACGGTGACTCCAGTGACATCTAAAGCACTGAGATAAGGCACAATGGGCCAGATGTAGGAAAATCCTAAATTGCGACTCGCAAATTGTGGGTCAGAGATGCAGGATGGTGTCCCTGTCACCATCTGCTACTCGCAAGGGGGTCGCAAAGGCCCACCCCATTAATATTAATGAGGTGGGTCACTATTTGGGACCCCGTTGCGACTCCCAGCACTCACAGGGACGGTGGCCTGCTGGAGACAGCAGCCCACCACGTCTGTGACTGGTTTTAAATAAAGCATTTTTTTTTTGTAATTCAGCCCATTTTCCTTAAAGGAAAACGAGATGCATTACAAAATGAAAAAATGAAACGTTTTGTCTCATTTTTTCAGAGCAGGCAGTGGTCCATAGGACCACTGCCTGCTCTGAAAAAATGTTTTCCATGCCATTCACAAAGGGCGAATGGGTTACCACCAGTGTGACACTGGTGGTAACTGTGATTGCTTTGCGACCGTGATCGCGGTCACAAAGCAATGCAGCATTGCGCTGCGACTGACTCGCAATTAGGAAGGGGAACACCCCTTCCTAATTGCAACTCGCAGTCCCATTTTGCGAGTTGGTAACCAGGTTACCGACTCGCAAAACGGGAATTGGGCACCGCCAACAGACAGGAGAAAGACAATGTACCGCCCACACTATTATGAGAGGCCAATCCACCACCTTTTCCGGGGCGAACCAACGCAAACAAAAACACAGCGGAAACAGGACTTGGAAAGGAAAACACTCACCTCTCCACACCCCACGTGAAACCAGGACGCCATGGAGCCAGAACTCCAAATACTCCCTGCGATAGTATTCCTGCTCCTCTATCAGAAGCAAAAAAGAGGGCGGCGATGACCACGGTGAGTACTACATCTACAACACAGGGGAGGGGGAAGGGAAAGAGAGTGACACACACACGCAACACACAACACCCCCACCCCCACCCACAACAACATACACACAAATACATGCTGCAACATTACATTTACACCCCCCTACACCCCCCTCAAGAATGCAAGAACAAAAGGAAATGAGTTGAACGATTGTAATAAATACAAATACATTAATCAAAACTTGAAATACAGTATAAACAATTATGTAAACCAACTACACAAGTCCGGATAGTGCACCATTCATAGTCCGTAGACCACTGGGCCCAAAATGCATGGGCAAGGCCCACACTCGATACCAGACATCAAATGGAGAGAACACTGCAGGGGCATCAGATCGAAATGAAACAGGCCCCTCAGGGGGAAGGAAAGGGGGGGCACCTCAGCCGGATGAGTGCACGACGCCAGCTCCACGAGTTGGCTCCATGCACATTGATGTATCCTGGAGAGTACAAAGCCACAGTCTCTCAAGTCTCTCCAGTGGGTGGTTTGCCCACTGCTCTATCCTGGGGAGTGCAAAGCCCCAGTCTCTCAAGTCTCTCCAGTGGGTGGTTTGCCCACTGCTCTTTCCTGGGGAGTGCAAAGCCACAGTCTCTCAAGTCTCTCCAGTAGGTGGTTTGCCCACTGCTCTATCCTGGGGAGTGGAAAGCCACAGTTTCTCAAGTGGATAACAGTCTCTACTCGTTCTGGAGGGGGCTTGATGCCCAGAGTGCTTCATCCTGCCAAGGACTGGGGTAGTGGATGTCTTTCTCCACTGGTTCTGGAGGGGGCTTGGTACCCAGAGAGCTTCATCTTGCCAAGGACTGAGGTAGTGGATGTCTTTCTCCACTGGTTCTGGAGGGGGCTTGGTGCCCAGAGTGCTTCATCCTGCCAAGGACTGAGCTAGTGGATGTGATACTCCACTGACGGTGGTGCAACATGCAAGCTGCCCAGGCTCCTGGAACTGACCACCAGCCTCGGACGACTGACCGCTGGGGATGGCAGCCATGTCTGCGGTGGTGTCACTGGCTCAGGATGTCGCGGGCCTCTGCCGGCGGTGTCAGTAGCGGTGGTGCTTGCGGCGGACTCTGTGGCATTGGTGCTGGCGCCGAGCTCTGTGGCATTGTTGCTGGCGGTGGGCTTAGTGGCATCATGCTGGAAGCAGTCTTTGTGGCGGCGGTGCTGGCGGCGGGCTCAGTGGCATCATGCTGGCGGCAGTTTTTGTGGCGGCGGTGCTGGCGGCGGTCTTTGTGGCGGCGGTGCTGGCGGCGGTCTTTGTGGCGGCGGTGCTGGCAGCAGGCTCTGTAGCATCGGTGCTGGTGGCGGGCTCAGTGACTGCGGTGCTGGTGGCGGGCTCAGTGACTGCGGTGCTGGTGGCGGGCTCAGTGACTGCGGTACTGGTGGCGGGCTCAGTGACTGCGGTGCTGGTGGCGGTGCAGGTGGCGGTGAAGGTAGCGGTGATGGTGGCGCTCTTTTCCGCTGTGCAGGTTGGCGTCAACGTGGTCCTACCCTTGATTTTCTGGCCCTTCCCCACCTTGGATGGTGGCGCAGCTGTCTTGCCACTATCCACTTTTTTTTTGCCTGAGCCCTTGGTGGCAGGTGTTTTCGCCTTCTCCCTCTGGGATGTGGGGAACTTTTTTACTTTTGGAGGTGGCGAAATGTCCTTGCCCTCGCTCCGTGGAACACTGGCAGCCCTGTTGCTTGGCGCACTCCAAAAGCCCGCAGTTGCTGGCACCACTGTGCCCGGTGATGTGGTGGCTGAGGTGCTGGATTGGGACCTGGAAAGGCGGGCCCCAGGGGACAGACGGGGGGAGGTGTAGGGAAGAGGTCAACATTAGATAGGAAAAGCTTTTTAGACACACTGGGAAGGGTAGATGGAGGGGGTTTAGGAGTGGAGGAAGAGGTAGTGGTTGTAGGAGGTGTAGGTTTGCTGACTTTGGGTGAAGGTGCATGGGCTGGAGGCTGTTGCGAGGTGGATGGCTGTTGGGTGGGTGTGTGGCTGCGTTTGTGTACTTTGGGAGGACGGCTCACAGACACACTGGTAGAGGACACAGGGGATGTGTGAATGGTAGTGGGGGTGGTGAGTGCACGTGAGCGGTGTGTGGTGATGGGCGTGCTGGTGATGGAGGTAGTGGCTGAAGATGTAGTGCATGCAGGTGTGAGTGGAGACGAGACAGGGAGGGAGGAGGACGACGTGGAGGAGGGGTACACAGTGGAGGCAGTGGATGTTGGTATGTGTGCATGGGTATGATGCCTGTGTGAGTGCCTGTGGAATGTGTGGTGCTTAAGTTTGCCAGAGCCACCCTTGTGTGTTGATGTGTGTGCATTCTGGTCTGTTGGTGTGCTTGGGATAGGCTAAGGTACAGGGGATTGGGTTTGGGTGGAGGAAGTTGGAGGGGGGAGGCTGGACACAGGCACAATGGCTGCCATCAGTGCTGAGGCCAGAGCCTGAAATGCTCTCTGTTGGGCTGCCTGGCCAGAATGAATGCCCTCCAGGTATGCATTTGTTTGTTGCAACTGCCTCTCTACACCCTGGATGGCATTCAGAATGGTAGACTGCCCAACAGTGAGGGATCTCTGGAGGTCAATAGCCTCCTCACTGAGGGCAGCTGGGCTGACTGGGGCAGGGCCTGAGGTGACTGGGGCGAAGGAGATGCCCACCCTCCTGGATGAGCGGCCACGGACACACGCTGAGGGGCTGCTGGGAGGGGGGGCGGCTGTACCTGTTGTTGCGGGGGGCACAGAGGGGTCCGCCACCACAAGGGAGCTCCCATCAGAGGAAGAGTCATTGTCACTGATGTCACCTCCTGTCCCCGCCGTGGAGCTCCCCTCGCCCTCCGTCCCACTGGTGGCTTCAGACTCCGTTGTTTCACCCTCCAGGGCCATGTGGGATGCAGCTCCCTCCTGCTCCGGTGGCACTGCTCCTCTGCCTGATGACGCTAATGCACACAAGAACAGGGAGACCACAAAAAGGTGGGGGGGAAGACAGAAGGAAGACATGTTCAGTGCATGCAATACCGCTACCGTTGCGGGTCACTACAGACACAGCAGCCCTCTGCAATACGCCATACACTGAGGGGCATATTTATACTCTGTTTGCGCCGGATTTGCGTCGTTTTTTTATGCAAAGCTAACTCCATATTTATACTTTGGCGTTATACCCGTCTAGCGCCAAAGATCTTGGAGTTTGCGTCATTTTTTAGCGTGGACACCTACCTTGCGTTAATGATATGCAAGGTAGGCGTTCCCTTCTAAAAAATGACTCTAAGGCATGTGCGCCTTATTTAAACTCCCGTGCAAAAATGACGCACGGGAGTGGGTGGGCCTGAAAAAATGATGTCCAGCCGTTTTTGCGTCATTTTTTAACGCCTGGTCAGGGCAGGCGTTAAGGGACCTGTGGGCTCAGAAGGAGCCCAGAGATGCCCTCCCATGCCCCCAGGGACACCCCCGCCACCCTTGCCCACCCCAGGAGGACGCCCAAGGATGGAGGGACCCATCCCAGGGAACTTAAGGTAAGTTCAGGTAAGTATTATTATTATTTTTTTTTGTGGCATAGTGTAGGAGGCTAGACTGGCTTGTAGTGAGTACCTAGGGGTACTTACACCTTGCACCAGGCCCAGTTATCCATTATTAGTGTATAGGAGGTCTAGCAGCATAGGCTGATAGATAATGGTAGCTTAGCAGAGCAGCTTAGGCTGAACTAGGAGACGAGTGAAGCTCCTACAGTACCACTAGTGTCATATGCACAATATCATAAGAAAACACAATACACAGATATAATAAAAATAAAGGTACTTTATTTTTATGACAATATGCCAAAAGTATCTCAGTGAGTACCCTCAGTATGAGGATAGCAAATATACACAAGATATATGTACACAATACCAAAATATGCAGTAATAGTATGAGAAAACAGTGCAAACAATGTATAGTTACAATAGGATGCAATGGAGACACATAGGGATAGGGGAACACAAACCATATACTCCAAAAGTGGAATGCGAACCACGAATGGACCCCAAAGCTATGTGACCTTGTAGAGGGTTGCTGGGACTATTAGAAAATAATAAGGGTTAGAAAAATAGCCCACCCCAAGACCCTGAAAAGTGAGTGCAAAGTGCACTAAAGTTCCCCAAAGGACATAGAAGTCGTGACAGGGGAATTCTGCAGGAAAGACACAAACCAGCAATGCAACAACAATGGATCTCCAGTCGAGGGTACCTGTGGAACAAGGGGACCAAGTCCAAAAGTCACAGGCAAGTCGGAGATGGGCAGATGCCCAGAAAATGCCAGCTGTGGGTGCTAAGAAGCTGCTACTGGACAGTAGAAGCTGAAGATTCTGTATGAACGACAAAGGATAGGAACTTTCCCTTTGAAGGACGGATCCCTCACGCCGTGGAGAGTTGTGCAGAAGTGTTTTCCTGAAGAAAGACCGCCAAGAAGCCTTGCTAGCTGCAAATCGTGCAGTTAGGGTTTTTGGATGCTGCTGTGGCCCAGGAGGGACCAGGATATCGCCAATTACGTCTGGGGACAGAGGGGGCGTCGAGCAAGACAAGGAGCCCTCTCAGAAGCAGGCAGCACCTGCAGAAGTGCTGGAACAGGCACTACAAAGTGGAGTGAGACGGTGCTCACCCGAAGTCGCACAAAGGAGTCCCACGTCGACGGCGGACAACTTAGGAGGTCGTGCAATGCAGGTTAGGGTGCCGTGGACCCAGACTGGACTGTGCACAAAGGATTTCCGCCGGAAGTGCACGGAGGCCGGAGTAGCTGCAAAAGTCGCGGTTCCCAGCAATGCAGTCTGGCGTGGGGAGGCAAGGACTTACCTCCACCAAACTTGGACTGAAGAGTCACTGGACTGTGGGAGTCACTTGGACAGAGTTGCTGGATTCAAGGGACCTCGCTCGTCGTGCTGAGAGGAGACCCAGGGTACCGGTGATGCAGTTCTTTGGTGCCTGTGGTTGCAGGGGGACGATTCCGTCGACCCACGGGAGATTTCTTCGGAGCTTCTAGTGCAGAGAGGAGGCAGACTACCCCCACAGCATGCACCCCCAGGAAAACAGTAGAGAAGGCGGCAGGATCAGCGTTACAGAGTTGCAGTAGTCGTCTTTGCTATTTTGTTGCAGTTTTGCAGGCTTCCAGCACGGTCAGCAGTCGATTCCTTGGCAGAAGGTGAAGAGAGAGATGCAGAGGAACTCGGATGAGCTCTTGCATTCGTTATCTAAGGAAATCCCCAAAGCAGAGATCCTAAATAGCCAGAAAAGAGGGTTTGGCTACTTAGGAGAGAAGATAGGCTAGCAACACCTGAAGGAGCCTATCAGGAGGAGTCTCTGACGTCACCTGATGGCACTGGCCACTCGGAGCAGTCCAGTGTGCCAGCAGCACCTCTGTTTCCAAGATGGCAGAGGTCTGGAGCACACTGGAGGAGCTCTGGGCACCTCCCAGGGGAGGTACAGGTCAGGGGAGTGGTCACTCCCCTTTCCTTTGTCCAGTTTCGCGCCAGAGCAGGGCTAAGGGGTCCCTGAACCGGTGTAGACTGGCTTATGCAGAAATGGGCACCATGTGTGCCCATGAAAGCATTTCCAGAGGCTGGGGGAGGCTACTCTTCCCCTGCCTTCGCACCATTTTCCAAAGGGAGAGGGTGTAAAACCCTCTCTCTGAGGAAGTCCTTTGTTCTGCCATCCTGGGCCAGGCCTGGCTGGACCCCAGGAGGGCAGAAGCCTGTCTGAGGGGCTGGCAGCAGCAGCAGCTGCAGTGAAACCCCGGGAAAGGCAGTTTGGCAGTACCAGGGTCTGTGCTACAGACCACTGGGATCATGGGATTGTGCCAACTATGCCAGGATGGCATAGAGGGGGCAATTCCATGATCATAGACATGTTACATGGCCATATTCGGAGTTACCATTGTGAAGCTACATATAGGTAGTGACCTATATGTAGTGCACGCGTGTAATGGTGTCCCCGCACTCACAAAGTCCGGGGAATTGGCCCTGAACAATGTGGGGGCACCTTGGCAACTGCCAGGGTGCCCTCACACTAAGTAACTTTGCACCTAACCTTTACCAGGTAAAGGTTAGACATATAGGTGACTTATAAGTTACTTAAGTGCAGTGTAAAATGGCTGTGAAATAACGTGGACGTTATTTCACTCAGGCTGCAGTGGCAGGCCTGTGAAAGAATTGTCAGAGTTCCCTATGGGTGGCAAAAGAAATGCTGCAGCCCATAGGGATCTCCTGGAACCCCAATACCCTGGGTACCTCAGTACCATATACTAGGTAATTATAAGGGTGTTCCAGTAAGCCAATATAAATTGGTAAAATTGGTCACTAGCCTGTTAGTGACAATTTGAAAGAAATGAGAGAGCATAACCACTGAGGTTCTGATTAGCAGAGCCTCAGTGAGACAGTTAGTCATAACACAGGTAACACATTCAGGCACACTTATGAGCACTGGGGCCCTGGCTGGCAGGGTCCCAGTGACACATACAACTAAAACAACATATATACAGTGAAAAATGGGGGTAAAATGCCAGGCAAGATGGTACTTTCCTACACATAGGGGGGCCTGATTTGTGCCCCCCTACATGCCACTATGCCCAATGACCATGCCCAGGGGACATAAGTCCCCTGGTCATGGCCATTGGGCAAGGGGGCATGACTCCTGTCTTTACTAAGACAGGAGTCATTTCAATGGGGGTTGGGAGTAAAAAAAAACGGCGCAAATCGGGTTGAGGCCAATATTTTGCCTCAGACCTGACTTGCCCCATTTTTTGACGCCCAAGCTCCATTTTCCCCTACGCCGGCGCTGCCTGGTGTGGGTCATTTTTTTTTACGCACACCAGTCAGCTGCGCCGGCTAACGTCATTCAATAAATAAGGCACCCGCATGGCGCTTTGGAATGGCGTTAGCCGGCGTGAAAATTTTTGACGCACAACTGCATTGGCGCAGTTGTGCGTCAAAAAGTATAAATATGGCCCTTAGAGTTCCCTAGTTAATCACAGGGACATGAGGTACAAGGCTTATGCCCGATTGCTGCACACATGGAAGTCACAGGAGCCTGACTAGGTGTAGTTGCCTCTTAGCCCTGGTGGGGTTGGGGTGCCACAGAGCCTGCCTCACGAAGGGACCTTGCCTACAAAACTCGACCTGGCCTAGGGGAACCCACAGCCCACTTCCCCCACCCAGACACCTCATAATGTGCGCAGAGTCAGATGGATGTGACTGTACTCACCCACTTGTGGCTGCAGGGATGCCCTCAAGCGCCTATCCAACTCCGGATAGGCCACTGCCACGATCTGGAACATCAGGGGGGTCATGGTGCGACGGGCACCCCTCCCACGTTGGGAGGCCATCCCCAGCTGGACCTCCACCGTCTTCTTGCTCCAGCGGCGAATGTCCTCCCATCTTTTACGGCAGTGGGTGCTCCGTCTGTGGTGGACCCCCAGGGTCCGGACGTCCTTGGCGATGGCACGCCAAATATCTTTCTTCTGGTGGGCGCTGACCTAGAGGAATAGTACAGGGGAAAAGGACCATCACAGTCATTGACCCACACTCCCACCTTTGCCCACACGCACATACACTCACCGTCCGCTCATGCAGGCCTCAGTCCCCGTCTCCCCCCCCACCGTTTCTTCCATCCACACCACTTCAAACAGGAATTGCCCATACAGCAGGCTCACAGTGTACTCACCTGTTTATCTGGAGGACCGTAGAGTAGCTTGTACTGGGGAATGACCCCATCTACTAGTTTCTCCAACTCCTCCGAAGTGAAGGCAGGGGCCCTGTCTCCAGACACACGAGCCATCGTCGCTTCCAGACTGAGGTCACAGCAGCACTTGCAGTGTAGGTCCTCTCCTGTCGAAGGTCAGGTATCAAGTGAGTGAACAGACAGAAAATGGTGGTCACGTCCACTGCGGTGTGTACCGTCACCGCCGGCAAACATCGTCATTGGCGCCTGGGACCCAGAGGGTCCAATGTTAACCAATGCAGGATTGCGCTGCGGTCTTCGACCGCCTACCGCGACGGTGTACAGCACCAGCGCAGTTACCTCATATCCCCTTGTCCCACCTTACAGGTCAGGCAGCCGCCATTTCAGGGGGTCACATGGCATTAATTTTAAATGCAAAAACAACAAGTGATGGACGGAATGCTGAACATTGTCAAACATTCACCCCCAGGACAGTGATCTGGGCCTAAATCCATCGTTTTTTTGCTGCCCATGCCATTCCAGTTTGGACCCAGCCATATGCAAATCAGTCTTGACCCTGTTCCCCATGGGAACAGTCCAGCCCGAACTGCTAGGCCAGGTCTTCCCTGGACTGGAAACAAGCATCCTGGGACTGGTTTCGGGGTTTCACCCCTCATCAGCCAGGCTAGCTTGAATACAGTGGCATGGGAAGCACGGGACCCATGTCTGGGCATACCCTTCCCACTTAGGGCGACAAAGCAAAAACAACAAGTGATGGACTGGGTGGGTGCTGTGCTGGTGTTTCCTGAGGGGGCTGGCTCTGTGATGGCATGTGCCAGTGTGAGGAGAACCGACTGTCCTGAGTCCCAGATGGGCCGGGCTGGTCATCTTGATCCAGTTGGACAGAGCTGCTGTCATTACTGTGGGCCTCTTCTGTGGGGGGAGTGGACATGTCTGGAACCTCCTGTCCGGTGACGTTGGGTAGGGGTCCTGCAGGGGTGTAAAGACATGATTATTGCATCTGTGTGTGCCATTGTGTGCAATAGGTGGGTGACCCTGTACTCCAGTGCTTGCATTCTTGTCTAGGACCTTGTGTGATGGTTGGTTTGGGGATCTGTGTGGGTATCTGTAGTGGACATGCTATGGTGATGGGTGTCCATGCTATGGTGTTGCATGCAGGGCTTGGTATTGGGATGTGTGGGTTGTGATAGTGGGGCATATGTGAGGTGTTGGAGTGATGGGGGTGAGGGTGAGGGTGGGGTATGTGATAGCATGCAGGTAGGGTGGGGGATGTAAAAGTTAAGATTTGACTTACCAGAGTCCATTCCTCCTGCTACTCCTGCGAGGCCCTCAGGATACAATATAGCCAAGACCTCTCCTCCCATGTTGTTAGTTGTGGGGGAGGAGGTGGGGGTCCGCCGCCAGTCCTCTAACCTGCAATCTGGTGCATGGAGACCACGGAACGCACCTTCTCCCGTAGGTCGTTCCACTTCTTCCTGATCTCATCCCGTGTTCTTGGATGCTGTCCCACTGCGTTGACCCTGTCTACGATTCTGCACCATAGCTCCATCTTCCTAGCTATGGAGGTGTGCTGCACCTGTGATCTGAATAGCTGTGACTCTACTCGGACGATTTCCTCCACCATGACCCTGAGCTCCTCATCAGAGAACCTAGGGTGTCTTTGCGGTGCCATGGTGAGGTGTGGGTGATGTGTGGGGTGGTGTGTGTTGTGATGTGTAAGGGGATGTGTTTGTGTGTGTTGCCTGAGGTGCGTGGATGTTGTGTGAGTGATGGTGTTGTGTGCCTGTGGATGCTAGTATTGTTGATGGTGGTGTCTCTCTCTTTGCTTCTTTCGAAATGTTTGTCATAGGGGTTTGTGGGTGATGTGGGTGTGTGTTTTATATTGTATTGAGTGTGTGGGTGTTGTGTGTGTATGTGCATCAGGTGTGTGTATTTCGAATTGTCCAATGTGGTTGTGTTTTGTAAAAGTGTGTGCATTTTGAGCGCGGCGGTGTGTACTGCCAATGGAATACCGTGGTTGAAAGACCTCCACGTGGATTCATGGGTCATGATAGTGTGGGCGTATTCCTGTTGGCGTGATGGTGTCGGTTTTGTTATTGCCAGTTTATCACTGACCTTTGGTGTGGCGGTCTTGTGTGGGTGTCTGGATTTTGGCGGATTCCGGGCTGTGGGTCGTAATAGCTGTAGCGGAATTCCACCGCCGCAGCGGTGTGTTGGCGGTCTTCTGCACGGCGGTAAGCGGGATTTACTGCCAATGTTGTAATGAGGGCCTAAATCTTTATCTGTTTGCTTTTGAGAATCTTTTAATTCTGATATGATGAGCCTCTGTTGAGAGTTATTTCAATATTTCTCTTACTGCCACGTTACACTCTATAGTCATCTTCATCAGCGTTTTTCTTCTTTCTTTTGATGATTGCCCTTTAGCATAACGACTACTATTTTTGCCCTGTTGAAAACTGTCATTGTAGTCATTGTTGCACCCCTGGACAACACCAGCACAGACTGTTTTGCCATCTCTGACCCTTTCTGACTTGGGTTTGCATGGCCTATACATTGCACGTTCATTTATCGGGTACCGGTGTCCAGGGTGCATGGTTCAATGCACGTCTAGCACTCTGGTTTGCTGCTGGCTGCCAGTTCGTGGCTTGGTCCACTTAGCTTTCTTTGGTGGCACTTGTTCAATGCATGCTCTTATTGAGGCAGTGCTGCTACTTTCCCAGTCCAATCACCTCCAACAGAACGTCTTTGTCATTGCCAGTGCTAGGCACTCTCTCTGGAGATGCCACATCTTGTTGCAGTGCTTAGGCGCTAGACTCTGTTATCTCTGACCACCAGTGGTGCGTGCGTTTGTTGGCAGGGCATTATTTTTCCATGTTATACAGTACAGAATGCTGTAAGTTGGTTTTAATGATGTGGTTTTGATTGGTAAGTTACACCTTCAGAAAGTGTGCCAGTTGCTGAGTCTCTTATCTTTGGATGTCCAGTAGTGACTGACTGAATATTTGCTGGTTCTTTCTGCATGGTATGTTTTCCTGTTGAGTTTGCCTTGTCAGGTGTTCTTCTGCACCATGAGGTCTGCCCCCTGCTCCTTTTTCCTTCTTCTTCATACTTCATGAGTGACTGTACAGGGTGTTGTCAAAGGTGTATGTGTGCCTCTTCATCTCCTCTGGCTTAATTTCTGGTATGCTTCCCTCTCCACCTTATCTGTGTGCTTCCTAGCAGGTTTGTCATTCATCTGGGCCTTGCCCTCAATCCCCTTTCCCTTTCCATGCAGAATAGGTGCTGTGCAGTCAGAATTTTGCTCCCTTCGTATGGGTGGTTCAGGAAATGGAAAGAGTCACTTGTGGATTTATGGATGGGGGTTTTGGGTCTCTATGTAATTTTTAGGATTCACCCCTAAGTTTTCACAGTGATTCCCACTCAAGCCCTATTCCCTGCTATGGTTTTCATTACTATGGCCCTCATTACAACTCTGGCGGTAAATCCCGCTTACCACCATGCTGACGGCCGCCAACATACTGTGTCTGTGGCGGAAACCCGCAGTGGGTATTATGACCCACACTGAGAATTCTGCCACTATACAGACACCCACACAAGTCCGCCACACCAAAGGTCAGTGATAAACTGGCTATAGCAAAACCCACACCATTACGCCAACAGGAATATGCCCACAGTATCACGACCCACGAATCACGCGGCAGTCCTTCAACCACGATAAACCATGGGCGGTACACACCGCTGCGCTCAAAATACACACACACAAACAAAACTACACCACATTGGACAATTCAAAATACACACACCTGACACATACGCACACCACACTAACACAGTCACACCACTATAAAACACACACATTACCCACAACCCCTTACAGCAAAATCTTTTGAAGAAGCAGAGAGAGAGAAAAGCAAAGACCACACCAGCATCCAGAGACACAGAACATCATCACTCATACACCCTCCACGCACCTCACTCCACGCACCCCAACACATCACCCCACACATCACATCAACCATCACCTCACACATCACTCACACCACATCATGGCACCTCAAAGGCACCCCAGGTTTTCTGAGGAGGAGCTCAGGGTCATGGTGGAGGAAATCATCTGGGTAGAGCCACAGCTATTTACATCACAGGTGCAGCAGACCTCCATTGCAAGGAAGATGGAGCTATGGCGGAGAATTGTGGACAGGGTCAACGCAGTGGGACAGCATGCAAGAACAAGGGATGACATCAGGAAGAGGTGGAACGACCTATGGGGGGAAGGTACGTTCGTGGTATCAAGACACCAGGTAGCCGTACCGAGGACTGGTTGTGGACCCCCACCTCCTCCCCCACAACTAACAACATGGGAGAAGCAGGTCTTGGCCATCATGCATCCTGAGGGCCTTGCAGGAGTAGCAGGAGAACTGGACTCTGGTAAGTCAAATCTTTACTATTATATCCCCTACCCTACCTGCATGCCATTACATACCCCCACCCTCACCCTCACCCTCACTCCAATTACTCCACCACCTCCCACACACCCCACCATCACAAACCACCACTCCCACAACCAAGCCCTGCATGCAACAACAATGCATGGACACCCATCACAGACATGCATGGACACCCATCACCAAAGCACGTCCAATAGAGAGACTCACCCAGGGCACACAATCACCACTCACACAAGGGCCAAGGCAATAGTGCACGCACAGTAATAGAGGAAAACACACCCATTGCACAAGATGGCACACACAGATAAAATAACAATGCATTTACATCCCAACAGGACCCCTACCCAACGTCATCGGACAGGAGGTGCCAGCCATATCCAGCCCCCCCACAGAAGAGGCCCACAGTTATGACAGCATCTCTGCACGCCTGGATCAAGATGACCAGCCTGGCCCATCAGGGACCTCTGGACAGTTGGTTCCCCTGCCACAGTCCCAAGCCACCACAGTAGCTGCCCCCTCATGAAACACCACCACAGTACCCACACAGCGGGCCCATGCCACTGTCCCCAGGGCACGTCAATCAGCAGTGTGTCCACCACTACAGGGACACCATGCAACCCCACTAACCCAGGACGATCAGGGACCTGGGGTCAGTGGCAGTGGGCACACGGGTCAGGGGACAGAGGCACAGGACAACAGGAAGCTGGGAGGACTGCTGTGCGACAGGGGGAGGACAGGCCCAGGGAACCGACCCTCCACAAGGCACTCTCAAACATCATGGGAGCATACCACCATTCCCAGGAGACCATGGGCACAGCACTGGCCAAGTTTCAGGAGACCCAGTGGCTGCAGAAGGGACAATACATGGGGATCAGGGAGGACCTCACCAACATATACACCATCCTGGTCACCATAGCAGGGGTGCTGGCTGACATAGGCAAGACCATGAAGGAGGCAGTGGCACAACAAAGGGCCCCTGACACTAGCCAAATCGAGGAACAGCCCTCCACCTCCGCCGGCGCTAGTGGACAGGAGGCCCTGCCACAGGAACAACAGGCCACCAGCACCCCACCCCTGTAGAAGGAAAACCACCCCTCAAACGGTCCCTGTGATCCAGGCAGAAGACAGAGAACATTACCAAGACCCCTGCCAGGAAATAAGACCCTCCTGATTCTCATCCTTCTCTCGCACTGTCACCCTGTCCACCTTGAACTGCCATTACTCCCCTTCCTATGCCCCATTGGACAATGCACCTGTGATACCAAGAGACTGGACTCTACTATGGACCTTCCTCCACCATCACCCCAGCCCCTTGCACATACCTCTATACTCATTAGCCCCTAAATAAGCACTCTTTAATCAAAAACCAATCTGGAGTCAGTCTGATCTTTCACAAATGTATTATTACAACATTAGCAACAAATAGCAATGTAAATTTTCATTTGCTCATACCAATGTATGACAGTTGGTGGGCAGCAGTACATATAGCAGAAGGCAGAATGAGGAACCCAGATCTAAAAAATGTAAAGCCAAAGTGAACTGTCAGTGTCGATAGACAGAGGTTAAGAGGCTGGCTTATACAATGTCCTACAGTATTCTGAAATGTGAGGAGGAGTTACAGTTTCCTACCTGTGTGTCAATGGAAGTATTGCATGATGATGTTGGTTCGGTTGTCAATATCTTCTTCCTCTGCCTCCTCTTCCTCACTGTCCACAGGCTCCACCATTGCCACAAGTCCATCACCATGCTCATCCTCCTGCAGAAAAGGCACCTGGAGTCGCAATGCCAGGTTGTGCAACATGCAGCATGCCACGATTATCTGGCACAACTTCTTCGGTGAGTAGAATAGGGAGCCACCTGTTAGATGGAGGCACCGGAATCTGGCCTTCAGGAGGCCGAATGTCCTCTCAATAATACACCTAGTTCACCCATGTGCCTCATTGTAGCAGTGCTCTCCCCTTGCCCTGGCATTCCTCACTGGCGTCAGTAGCCATGAGAGGTTGGGGTAACCAGAGTCACCTGCAAATGTCAAGGGATAACTGTTAGACACACACTTACCCTTAGGGACTACCCCATACCCAGACACCTACTCATACTGTGTGAGGACCTTGGGCTCACCTATTAGCCACACCCAGTGCCTCTGGAGTTGGCCTATCACATATGGGATGCTGGTATTCCTCAAAATGTAGGCATCATGCACAGAGCCAGGATACTTGACATTCACATGACAGATGTACTGGTCCGCAAACACACCATCTGCACATTCATCGAATTGTAGCTTTTTCTATTGCTGTACACTTGTTCATTTCTGCGGGGGGGACAAATGCCACATGTGTACCATCAATGACACCAATGATGTGGGGATATGTCCCAGGGCATAAAAGCCTTCACTGTGGTGGGCAAATCCTTCACCTGGGGAAACACGATGCAGCTGCGCATGTGTTTCAGCAGGGCAGACAACACTCTGGCCAGCACATTAGAAAACATTGGCTGAGACATCCCTGATGCCATGGCCACTGTTGTTTGGAAGCAGCCACTTTCCAGGAAATGCAGCATTGACAGGACCTGCACTAGAGGGGGGATTCCTGTGAGATGGCTTATAGATGACATCAGGTCTGGCTCCTATTGGGTTCACAGGTCTTGGATTGTGGCACGATCAAGTCTGTGGGTGATTATGATGTATCTGTCTTCCATTGTCAACAGGTCCACCAGCGGTCTATACACCGGAGGACGGCGCCATCTCATCATCTGCCCCAGCGGTTGTGGCCTATGGAGGAGAACAGTGAGCAGAGGGTCATGTACCACATAGGTTGCACAAGTGTGTCTGCAGTAATGTGAGTAAATCCGTGTTTGGCGTTGTTAGTCCGTATATGTGCCCAAATGTGCTGTGACGCAGTTAGGTGCCATGCCATGTGCCCCCCTGAAATGGCGGCTGCCTGACTTGTGAGGAGGGACAAGGGGAAATGAGGTAACTCTGCTGGCGTTGTGCTGCTTTGCGGTGGGAGGTCGAAGACCGCCACGTAATTCAGCATTGGCTATCATTGGGCCCTATGGGTTCCAGGAGCCAATGGCGATGTACGCCGGCGGTGACAGTACGCACCGCCACGGACGTGACCGCCATTTTCCATTTGTTCACTCACATGATACCTCACCTTCAACAGGAGAGGGCTTACACTACAAGTGCTGCTGTGACCTCAGTCTGGAAGCGACAATGGCGCGAGTGTCTGGGGAAAGGGCCCCTGCCTTCACCGTGGAGGAGTTGGACAAACTGGTGGATGGGGTCCTTCCCCAGTACAAGCTACTCTACGGTCCTCCAGACAAACAGGTAAGTGCACTGAGAGCATGATGTGTGGGCAATGCCTGTTTGGAGTAGGGGGGATGGAAGATACATGTGTGGGGGGGCTGAGGGCTGCATGTGAGGATGGTGAGTGTATGTGCGTCAGGGCATGGTTGGGAACTGGTGGGCAATGAGCCTGACGGTCCGGACGGGTGAGTAATGTCCTTTCCTCCTGTACCTTTCCTTTAGGTCCGCGCCCACTGGAAGAAGGGTATTTGGCGTGCCATCAGCAAGGAAGTGCGGACCCTGGGGGTCTATCAGAGAGAGAGCATCCAGTGCCACAAGAGATGTGAGGACCTGAGCCTCTGGAGCAAGAAGACGGCGGAGGCCCAGCTGGGGCTGGCCTCCCAACGTGGAAGGGGTGCCTGTCGCACGATGACCCCCTGATGTTCCGCATCCTGGTGGTGGCCTATCCGGAGTTGGATGGCCACTTGAGGCCATCACAGCAGCCACAAGGGGGTGAGTATTGTGTCATAAATTTGACTCTACGTGCTTTAGGAAGTATCTGGATGGGGTATGTGGGCTGTGGGTTCCCCTAGGCCAGGGCGAACATGGCAGTGTAGGTCGCTTGTTGGGCAGGTTCTGAGGCACTCCAACCCCAATAGTGTTAGTGGGCATCTACTACTGGGCAGGCTCCTGTGGGTTTCAGGTGTGCAGCTAATGGTGTTAGGCATTGTACCCCATGGCATTTTGACTTTCCTACTAACTGATAGTGCATGGCCTAGTACATAGGGCTGCTCCCTGTGTGTTGTGTCCGCCAACGGTAGTGGTGTTGCTTGCATTGACCAGGTGTGTTCTCTGTCTTTCCCCCTCTTCTTGTTTTGTCACCCTGTCCTTGTGTGCATTAGCATCATCTGGCAGAGGAGCAGAGGCACCGGCAAGGGAGGGAGCTCCATCCCACATGGCCCAGGAGGGTGAATCCACGGAGGGTGAAGGCACCAGTGGGACAGAGGGCGAGGGGAGCTTCACGACGGGGACAGGAGGGGAGAGCAGCGACAGCGACTCCTCCTCTGATGGAAGCTCCCTGGCAGTGGCAGACACCTCTGTGCCCACCCCAACAACAGGTACAGCCGCCACCCCCCCTACCATCACCGCCGTCCCAGCAGCCCTTCAGCGTGTTTCCTGTGCCCGCTCACCCAGGAGGGTGGGAATCTCCTTCACCCCAGGTACCTCAGGCCCTGCCCCAGTCAGCCCTGCTGCCCTCAGTGAGGAGGCTATTGACCTCCTGAGATCCCTCACTGTTGGGCAGTTAACCATTCTGAATGCCATCCAGGGTATCTAGAGGCATTTGCAGCAAACAAATGCATATGTGGAGGGCATTCCTTCTGGCGTGGAGGCCCAACAGAGAGCATTCCAGCCTCCCCCCTCCAACTTCCTCTACCCAGACCCAATCCTCTCTACCTCAGCCTATCCCAAGCACACCATCAGACCAGCATGCACACACATCAACACACAAAAGTGGCTCAGAAAAACATAAGCACCACACATCCCACAGGCACTCACACAAGCACCATACCCATGCACACATACCAACATCCACTTCCTCCACTGTGTCCTCCTCCTCCACGTCCTCCACCTCCCTCCCTGTCTCTTCTCCACTCACTGCCTGCATGCACTACATCATCAGCCACTGCCTCCATCACTAGCTCGCCCATCACTACACACCGCTCACGTTCAATCACCACCCCCACTACCATTCACACGTCCCCTGTGTCCTCTCCCAGTGTGTCTGTGAGCCCTACTCCCAAAGTACACAAATGCAGGCACACACCCACTCAACAGCCATCCACCTCACAACAGCCTCCAGCCCATGCACCTTCACCCAAATTCAGCAGACGTACACCTCCTACAACCACTACCTCTTCCTCCACTCCCACTCCCCCTCCATCTTCCCATCCCAGTGTGTCAAAAAACATTTCCTAGCTAACATTAACCTCTTCCCTACACCTCCGTCCCTGTCCTTCCCCTAGGGCTATGATGTCTAGATCCCAGCCCAGCACCGCAGCCACCAGATTTGCATCCGCTGTGGTCCCTGCTAGTCCGGTACAATGGAAGGGGGCACCCGTCAGAGCTGCCAGTGTGCCACCGACAGATAAGAAAGACTACCATATTCCACCACCTGCAAAGGTCAAAAAGGGGCCGGCTTTCAGCAGGGCAAAGTCACACCACCCACCCAGCAAGGCCTCACTCAAAAAACACCAAGAGGACAGTGCCAAGGTCCCTGCAGCCCTTGTCAAGATGGGGAACGGCCACAAGCCAAAGGGCACGTCACCTCAGGGCATGACGTCTCCTGGTGAGGGGCTGGTGACCACCATATCATCAGGGATGGCAGCCACCTGCACCAGTCACCACCGCCGCTCCGACCGCCACCTGCACCGCCGCTTCCACAACATAAGGCTGCAGCATCCTCCCCAAGGATCAGCCATCTGAGGCTGCCGGAGACGGTATGGTGTCTCCATCCACCACAACAGACACTTGCACCACGGCCAGCACTGGCAGCATCTCCGTCACAGACACTGCCACCTGCACACCATCAGCACCGCCATGTGCACAGCCGATGCCACTCTGTCAGACGTCAGCCCCATCCCCAGTGGGCAGCCATCAGAGTCTGCAGGTGACATCCTGGACCCTGGACACACCACCTCCAGCACTGACACGAACCAGCAATTGGCAGCCTAAGTCGCCGCAGGCTGGAGTGTGGCTCTGCCTCCATGGAGTATCATGCTACCTGTTCCAGGTACCTCGCGTGGCTAAGACACCCAGGTGAGAGGATGTCAACTGCCACACCCCCGGGCAGCATCACTGGGCACAAAGCCCCCTCCAGAACCAGAGGAGAAATGCATCCACTCACCCAGTCCTTGGCAGGATAAAGCACTCTGGGCACAAAGCCCCCTCCAGAACCAGTGGAGAAATGCATCTCCTCACCCAGTTCTTGGAAGGATGAAGCACTCTGGGCACAAAGCCCCCTCCAGAGCATGTGGGCAAACCACCCACTTGAAAGAATGTAGCTTTGCACTCCTCAGGACCAAGCAGTGGGCAAACCACCCACTAGAGAGACTGTGGCCTTGCACTCCCCAGGCCCAAGCAGTGGCAACCCACCCACTTGAGAGACTTGAGAGACTGTGGCTCTGCACTCCCCAGGACCAAGCAGTGGGCATGGAGCCCCTTCGAGGAGCAGTGGCGTCGTACCATCATCCAGCTGAGGTGCCCCCTTCCCTTCCCCCTGAGGTGCCTGTTTTTTTTTCGGCCTGATGCCCCTGCAGTGTTCTCTCCGTTTTGAGGCAGGTGTCTTGTGTGGGCTTCGCCCATGCTTTTTGGGACCACTGGTCCACGGACATTTCATGGGACAGTGTACGGACTTGTGAACTTGATGTAAATATTTGTGTATACTGACTATTTGGTGTTCTCTTGATCTATCTGATTGTTCCAATATAACACTAGTTAAACTCATTTCGTTTTGTCCTTCTGTTCTTCCAGGGGGCGACGGGGTGTATCTGTGATGTTGTTGGATATGTGTGTGTGTATGTTGTTGAGGGTGGGGGTGTTGCGTGTGTGTGTCACTCTCTTTTCCCTCCTCCACTCCCCTGTGTACTAGGTGCAGTACTCACCGTCATTGTTGCCGCTGCCGCCTTCTTTCCACTTTGTGGTGTATTAGTAGATACAGCAACATGGGTAGGATCTGCAATTCGGGCTCCATGGCGTCCTAGTTCTTCCTTGGGTGTCGAAAGGTGAGTGGTTTCCGTTCAAAGTACTGTTTCCGCCGTGCTTTTGATGGGGTTGGCACCGTCCCGGAAAAGCTGGTGGATTATTGCCTTGTAATAATGTGGGCTGTACATTGTCTTCCGCCTGTCTGTTGGCGGTTACCTCCGCGGTGTTTGTTGCTACCGCCGTAGCGGTCGGAGTGTTAAAGTGGCTATCTGTGATGGCGGTTTCTGCCATGGTCGTGATCCCATTTTTTTTACCGCTGGGCCGTCAGCAGTATTACCGCCGCTTTAACACCGACCGCCAGGGTTTTAATGAGGGCCTATGTCTAATACATGGCATTTCAATTGTTCCCATAATCTGTGATTTGAATGCTTGATGCTCTTTAACGGGAAACAGCCTTTACCATGCAGGCATTCCAACATGATTCCTTTACCACACATGTTTTTACCGCGCATATACCTTTACGCCTTTACCACGCATAGCTTTACAATTAAATGGTAAGTATATATAAAGTATGTGTGTATGTATACATTAGGCAATAGGTGTTTTAGGGTTAAGGGCATGGAGGGGTCAGGGTGATTTCAGGGTTTTGGGGGTGTGTAAGGGAACAGGGCGCGAAAGGTGCTTTTGAGAAATTTGGGTGGGTAAGCAAAAAGAACGTCAAGGGTGTTTTCACAGTTTATTGGGTAAGAGCATGGGGTGAAAAGGGTTTTTTAGGGTTTTGAGGCGAGTGAGGGTATAAGGTAGTGAGGGTGTTTTTAGGGTTTTGGATGGGTAAGGAAATTGGGTGCTAGTGGTGTTTTTGAGTTTAGGGGTGGGTAAGGGTAGAGGGTGGTAAGGATGTTTTTAGAGTTTAGGGGTAGGTAAAGGAATTGGGTGGCAAGGGTGTTTTTAGGGTTTAGGGGTGGCCAAGGAAATCAGGTAATGAGGGTGTTTTTATGTTTAAGGGCTGAGGAAGAGAATACGGGGGTAAGATTAGAAAAAAAGAATGGGTTTTGGGGGTAGCCCCCAAAAATAGTATATTCATTTTTTACTGTATTTTTTTTAAATTGGGGGTTAGGTGAGTTCCCCCAATTAAAAATAATAGGTAATATTTTTATACATGCCTATATATACATATATAGAAATTGAATTAAAAAATTTGGGTTTTACTTACTCTATATATACCTGATATATACATACCTTGCATTGTAATGGCATGCATGGGAAAGGTAGATGCATGGTAAATGGTTGTGTGGTAACAGCAATGCATCATAAAGGCTTTGCATGATAATGGATATGTGGTAACGACATGCGTTGTAAATGCATGTGTAGTAATGTCATACAACCATCTTTGATTGCTTAGGAAACCAGCAGATGCAGCTCCTTTTATTGGTTGGAAGTTGCTGACCATACTTCAGATGAGTACTGTTTGCCCAAACAGTTGCCCCAAAGGTTAAATCCCCTAATTGGCACCCAGGGTGAGCCCGAGGTGGAGGTTCAGCCCTATCTTTGGATGGGCTGCCAACTTATCTTCCTTTTTTGAGCTATTTTTCTTGGGTGTCAGGTGGGTTTTCTGCCCCGATGGAGGGGAAGGTATGGGGTAAATCCCCAAGTCTGGACCCTGGGGGGTGGAAAAAGACATCTAGGCCCATTATAGGACAGAGGCAATGCCTGCATAGGGCCATCTCCGCACTTCTTAGTTTGTTGACCATGTTTACCCAGTGTTGACTTGACTCCGGTCCCCCCGGGGTGCTGTAAGGCTGATGGGCCTTTTCGAGGGTGGGGGCATGGACTGATGCCTTTATGGGCTGCCATCACCCTTTCTTTTTTTCTGACCATTTTTTCCTGGTATGTAGTTGGCTTTCTGTCCTCCCTTCTGGGCCGGATTCATGGTAAATACCCTAATCTTTGCTCTGTGGGGGTGCAAATATGTGGTTGTATATGTTCTGGAGTGTGGGCATGGTCCGATTCTTGGGTGGGCGGGTCCTATTGCTTTTGTTTGGGCAAATATTCTCTTTTGGTCTTCTATTGGGTGTTCTGTCCCACTCGAGGGGCAGCTTTGGTGTAAACACCCTAATCTGTCCTCTTGGGGGAGGGAGGACAGAAAGGAAGTTGGACCTGTTCTATGAGGGTAAACCAACCCCTACCTTCTTTTCTTTAACCATTTTTTCCTGGTGATTAGCGGGTACTCTTCCAAACTGGGGATTGCCCCCTCTGCCAAATTGGCCCCCAGGGGGACATGAAAGAGTCTTGGACCCAAACCGGGTTGAGGGCACAGCCCGAGACCTAGGTTGGCTTCCTTTACCTCTTCTTTTTTCCAGTTTTCCCTGGTGTCTAGTGAATTTTTACCCTCTCCAGAGGGTTGATTGGGGTGCCCCTCTGGGGAGCAGAAGGATTGCTGACCCCTTTTTGAGGTTGGAGCATTGCCTGATGCCTCTGCTGGCCACCCACTCCTTCTCTTTTGGGACAATTTATCCCTGTTGTTTAGTGGACTTTCTGCCTTCTCAGATGTGTAGATTGGGGTTAACCCCCCTCTAGTCTGGACCTGTGGGAAGGAGCAGAAAGATCTGTTATGAGGTAGTAACACTGCCTGGTTTCTGGGCTGGCCATTCCTGCTCTTTCTCTTTTGTTAATATTTTTCCTGGGTGTCTAGTGGACTTTTTGCCCCCTGGTATGGAAGAAAAACTTTTGGGATTGTTCTTTGGTAGGGCACGCTCCAATGCCTGTGTGGGTCATACTCAATACCTCCTTTTTACCATGTTTGCTTGGTGTCTAGTTGGCTTTCTGTCCCCTGTGGGGCAGATTGGGAGTCAATCCGCCAAAATGCCCTCTTGGTCAGAGTAGAAATACTACTAGGTCTGTTTTAGGGTAGTAGCACGGCCTAATGCTTGGGTGTCTGCCCTCCCATTCTTTGTGGCCATTTATCCCTGGTGTCTCATTGCTTTCTGTCCGCTACTGGCATATTGGGGGTAAACCTCTATAAGGAATTGAATTATTGGGTGAGAGGGGTGGAAGCCAAATTCAGGCAACAACCCAAATCCTTGTCAGGGTGAACACCAAAAGTCAATAAATTAACCTGTGCTTAACTCCTGATAGCTTGGAACGAAAGCAATCAGGCTTAACTTAGAGGTAATGTGTAAAGTCTTTATTCAGCACACAAATATAAATAATATGAAAATGCAAAACAAGAAAAATCCCAAACACATTTAGAAAAATAGCATCATTTTTTATAAATACCATGATGCCAGAATCTAATCAGGAGAACCAGAGATATTCAATGTTAAAGCTTTTACTGAAAACAGCAGCAAGAATCTGAAAGTACCACTCAAGCTCATCTGATCATGCTAGACAGAAGGAAGTCATAAGTTCAGGCCGACCATGATGCAGCAAGGGTTAGATACAGGGACCAGGTTAGCCCTGCTGAAAAGTAAGCTTATGAAGCCTGGCACAAAGAGTTTGATTCCTGTTGCTGGAAGTAGCGAAGAGCAGATTATGGCACGAAGAGCAAGTCGAGCATCACAGACGATTGTTGCTGTAGGGTGAAGAGCCAGGTGGACCTTTGCATTGGTTATTCGTCACAGACAGTCACTGTTGGTGCAAAGTTCTGGTCTAGCATCGTAGACAGCTGCTGTTCCAGGCAGGTCGAGTTGTTTCTGGTCAGCAGGGCAGTTGAAGGGTGGCCACTGGAAGCCAGTTGTGTCCCATTAGATAATACAGGAGGTCAGCCAACCTTGGAGTGACTCTGGGTAGCCTGGGATTGAGGCAAAGAGCTCCAGCCTCACTTCTTCGGACAACAGGGCAGACCCCCAAGCAAAGGACAGTCCTTCTGGTAGCAGGGGGGCCCTTGGTCTGAATCTTCCCCAGGAGTTTTCTGATAAGAGGTTCTGAGATTCCTTTTCTGATTGTGGTGCTAGCATTTGCGTGGGGAAATTCCCTGACCTACCCCCAAAAGAGCCTCTGGTTACTTCTTACTGTGGACCAGACTACAAACAATCTAGGGTAACCAAGGCAAGGGCAGGCCTGGTGTCAGTTTCCTTTGTGTGTGCTGCAGCCAAGGTCCTTTCAATTGTAATCAGGGCTGGGTACAGCTCCTCCGCAGTCATCCTGCCAGGAATACCTTCTGCCAGCTACACCCAGGTCCCATTGTTTACTGTGTAGGCCCAAAATACATTCCTGTTGGAGGAACAATTGACATGTCCCAGGAGCCGAAAACTCCTAGAAAGGCCTAGAAACATTAGGGAGAAAATTGCCAACTTTATAAAAATGCCACTTTCAAAAATTGTAATCTGAAATCTGACTTTACCATAAAAGGGGATTTTATAATTTATTTGAGTGTGAGCTGTATTTCTCTATCTGTTCCAATTCAGATGCTAGTACCTATTAATTGTAAGGGGGCAACCCAGTGCTAGTATGAAGGAGAGATAGACTTTACATAGACTTTATGAGTTTTTTAATGCCAGGACATGTACTACTTAAACCCACATGCCCTACTTTTTAAATACCATGAGCCATGCCCTGAGAGTATTAAGTGCCTACCTTAGGGGTGACCTATAAGTATTAAAAAGGAAGGTTTAAGCCTTGCAAAAGGTTTATTTTGCCAAGTCGAAATGGCAGTTTAAAACTGCACTACTGGCTGCAGTGGCAGGCCTATGACATGCTTTGCAGTGCTACTTTAGTGGGTGGCACAAGGAGCGCTGAAGCCCACTAGTAGGATTTTTAATTACAGGCCCTAGGAACAGGGAATACCATTTACTAGGAACCTACAAGTACATTAAATGTGCCAATTAAGTGTAGGCTAGTTTTACCATGTTTTAAGGAGAGAGTACAATCACTTTATCACTGGCTAGAAGGGGTAAAGTGCACAGAGTTTTAATGCCAACAAAAAAGATTTCAGGAAAGTAAGGGAATGAAGACAAAACGTTTGGAGAAACGCCAAGACAAGGATATCAGGTCTAACAACTCCCCAGTCTACGAGCAAGGACATATAGCTCTAGCAAAAACGTTCTTATGATCCCATCACACTCTTTTCTAATACTTCTCCAGTTGATGCTGTAGGGTGTAAAATATGTTTTAGTCATACGTTTTCACCATTGCAACCAGGATATGCTCACTCCATGCATTTTTTTCAAGATTGTGGCTTCCCCTGTAGTACGCCATATACTTTATGGGGCATATTTAAAAGCCCCTATCGCCACTCTAACAACACATTAGCATCATTTTATTTACACTAATGTGGCGTTAGAAGGCCAAAAACGCCGCACCATATTTACAAAGTGGTGCAATACTTGCATTGCGCCACTGTGTAACCGTTTGCTCTTCATTATGCCGGCGCCAGGCATAATGTATGCAAAGGGGGTGTTCCCCTGTTGGGGGAGGCGAAAAAATGGCACAAAGAAATATAAAGGATTTCTTTGTGTCATTTTTTCAGCACTTTTAATGCCTGCTCATAGCAGGCATTAAAAGGAGTCTTCCAGCGGTTGCAATGGGCCTGTGAGTGCTTTGCAGGATAAGCGTCAAAATTGTTGATGCGGATCCTGCAAAGCGCCAGGCTAGCATCTAAAATTCTGACGCTAGTCCCCTAACTTCTGCCATGGTGCGCCGTATTTTAAATACAGAGCAAACATGGTGGCGTTAGGGGGGCACTAAGGGTTGCAAGAAAAGTGACACAGCACTGTGTGAAGCGCCACTTTACTTAAATATGCCCCTACATTTCTTAATGCGGGGCTCTATTATGTGTAAAAGTGGTGTACACTCTAATTATGTCACTGTTTCACTAGATCACATTTTACAAACAAAGAGGTTTAGGCCCAGACTTAAAACGGCCCAGTGCCATTCTAATTACATTTTAGCGTCAATGTTTTATGCTAATGTAGCATTAGATGTCCAAAAGCGTCACCCCATATTTACAAAGTGGCACAAAGCATGCATTGCACCACTTTGTAACCCTTTGCACAACATTACGCCTGCGCCAGACATAATGTATGCAAAGGGGGCGTTCCCTCATTAGGGAGGCCGAAAAAATGGCATAAAGAAATCTAAGAGATTTCTTTGCATCTTTTTTTGGGCACTTTTCATGCCTGCTCAGAGCAGGTGTTAAAAGGAGGCTCCCATTGGTTACCATGTGCCTCTGGGTGCTTCGCAGGATTAGCGTCAACATTTTTTATGCTAATCCTGCAAAGCACCAAACTAGCTTCGAAAAGTCTGACACTAGTTCCCTAAATACCGCCATGGCGCGCCGTATTGTAAATACGGCGCCCACATGGTGGTGTTAAGGAGGCGCTAAGGTGCAAGTGTAGCATCACTTTTCATAAATATGCACCTTAGTGTGCAGGAACTGCATACCATAATAAACAAAAATATCTTAACAAACAGTGCAATGCATAAAGCTGCTTTCAAAATGTATACAGATATGCGCATGCACAGGCCTGAGTAATGATAGAAGCATTACTTACATCACAAGAACATGCCATACTGGAAGTTAGGCTTAAGATGGAGTATTAAAGGTTAACAGTGGAACACTAGAATTTCAGTTCAGAGACACGTTAATCAAACCACTGCTACAAAATATCTTCTCAGACGCAGCATCAGTTTCTGCCATATTACTTTCAAGACATGGTGAATTTCTTAAAGACATTTGCAAGGAGGGGTCTTCCTCCTTACCTCACACCACAGGTGGCCCCTCCGTTACACTGGAGGAGCGTCACCACACTGGGAAGAATGCCCCAGGCACTGCCCAGAGATGAAGAATAAAATGGTGATAAAGTTAATTTATCACCATTTTATTTTTCGTCCTCCATCCTGAACCGAGTGTCATCTAAGTGCCAGCAGCAGGGAGGATGGTGGGCTGCCTGTGCACATGTATAAAGTGTGTATGTCCCTTTGGCCAGCCGTCTTGCGACAGCCAGCCAGACATGGGCACTTAAAACTTCTTTAATCCAGCTAACCTCGAGAGAGGCTGCTCCCTCCAATTGTGGTGCTGCTTTCATGCTGGTTACCAGCATGAGAGCACTGGCAGGACTGATTAAGGGAGTTGGATGGGACCTGAGATGGAAGTTGCATCGAAGAAGGAAACCGGAGCGAGGTGGATGTGTCCGTCAGCAACTTCAAACAAGGTATTTTTTATTTTATTCATTTTATGCCCCCCTCCCTCCTTTCATGTAGCTCCTGTGCATGCACCCACCACCATCTATTTGCGTGGCCCACCACTCTCGGTGGTTTCAAGCTGCTCCTGTCACACAGTTTATTTACATATCACTTGTGGCCAAAGTGCTTCACAGGTTTCAAGAACGGTTTAAAAATGCTAGAGCACATTTAACATTGGTCTAAAAGTGAAGGTGGCACCTGCAGAAAGAATAAGGACAAAAGTGGTGATTATGATGTCTGAGATAATACTGATCCCTGTGCAAACTTCTGTTTGTGCAGGGATCAGAATTATAAATTATGCTTTGCTGCACACAGTAATTAAACTTGCCAAAGTGCACCAGGGAAAAATCTGCCCAGTAAATACTGAAGTGTGCAAAGTTTTGTGCAGAAAACACCAAAATATGCATATTATCCCCCATTTGTAAGATAAAACACCCAATTCTGTGTTATTTCTAACACCAATAAATTCTCCTTCAGGAACATCAGATTTTACCAAGTGCAAAAAATATCACAGTCGCCTCTGGGCCACTTGTACTCCATACCAAGGAGGCTTGCGAAATGCAGTGGGCAGGCAAATGGATTTTTTTTGTTTCTGACAGATTTTAAGTTATCATTGTGCTTGGAGATTAACTAGGGTGATCACAAATTTCACTTGGATGGCGAACATCGGAGGGAAGTGAAATCAGTATGATATCTGCTGAGAAATGTGTGCTTTTGGGACCCTGATTAGAGAAGAGGGACAGGAAGTAGGGGTATCTTCACTATTGTTGTATTTTAAGGAGTTTTGGACAATAAGGTTGAGCATGGAAATATGTGGAGGGCAATATTGGAGCTGTTAGACCTGACAATCATAGGGTGGTCTTCCCTCCAACTTTTTGCCTGACTCTCTCCATTTTCTGACCGTGTTTTTGCTGGCTTTAGGTCTCTATGGACTTCACCACTATTAACCAGTGCTAATGTGCTTGTGCTCTCTCCCCCAAATTATGGTAACATTGGCTTAATCACAGTTGGCATAGTTAATTTACTTATAAGTCCCTAGTAAATTGCACTACATGTGCCCAGGTTCTGTAAGTTAAATGCTACTAGTGGGCCTGCAGCACATATTGTCCCACCCATCTAAGACGCCCTTTATCCATGGCTCAGGGCTGCCACTGCAGAGCCTGTCCCTGCAGTTTACAGTGCCAATTCTATCCACAAAGATAAATCTCTTGCTACGCCTAAAACCTCCATTTCTGTACTTATGTCACCACTAAGGTAGGCCATATCTGGCACAGAGGACAGGGTGCAATGTCTTTAAATGGCAGGACATTTATTACATGTCCTTATAGTGGAAAAACTGACATTTTTTCCCATGGAGGCAGAATACTGACCCAAGTTGCTTATTCCCAACTTCACTTAAACGTACTGTGCATTCCACTTACTTGTATGTGATCGGCACAGGAAAGTTCTGGGGGAAAGGGAATGGATGAGAGAGAGAGTGGAACAAGGACGTCACCTGGCAGGATCAGGATGGCTAGCGGTGGTCTACGAAGAGCAGATATCTCCTATGATGAATTAAACATCAGTCAAATAACATTTTTCATGTACAAAATATACTAAAACTACTCTTTGCTCATCCC
Organism: Pleurodeles waltl; assembly: GCF_031143425.1. Taxonomy (NCBI): domain Eukaryota; kingdom Metazoa; phylum Chordata; class Amphibia; order Caudata; family Salamandridae; genus Pleurodeles; species Pleurodeles waltl. The sequence continues at coordinate 1,073,665,792 of NC_090444.1, forward strand.
TACAAAATACATTTATCTGTCAGGGTCCCCTTTCCCACTTTTGATGGCTCTCCCCTATCTTTAGGGATCTTCAAGAAACATTATGGAACCTGCAATCAGATGCAATGTTCAGTCTTCTATACTATCTACATGTATTCTCACCTTCCAGAGTCATTGTGGCCTCACTGGAAGACCTACCTAAAGTGTTCCAGGAATTCAGTGTATGTCCTGCTTGTTGGGTCCTGATGAGACTTTCTAAAACACAGTCACACTCACAGTCATAGACATAGCGATAAAGAATGAAAATCAATTCTCAAGTATTTTGATTTATCAAATATTCAGGGATTAATGAGCACAGAGTGCTAGGATTGGAAAGAACATAGTTCAGTGTTTTAACCACACTGAGAGCATAGGGTTAATATACTAAAGCCTACTTTTGTACGTAATTGGTGTCATCACTCTTACATCACAGTGACAATTGAACATGGAAATAACAAACCTTTGATTCACGTTTTGAAACTAGCGTGTGCCAAGCACTGAGGGGGTCATTACGACCCTGGCGGTCGGCGGAGAAGCGGCGGTCTTACCGCCAACAGGCTGGCGGTAAAAAATTTGAAATTATGACCATGGCGGTTACCGCCATGGTCATCCGCCACTTCTCCGTCCCGACCGCCAGGGCTGAAACGACCGCTGGGCTGGAGACCTGGGCCGTCACAATACCGCCGGCGGTATAATGACCCGGCTGACCGCCATGGAATTCCTTCCCTGGCACTGATAGGGGTCTCCCCCACCCCGAGTCCTTCCCCTACACCCCCCACCACCCCTGCCACCCCCAAAGGTGGCAGGACCCCCCTCCCCACTCCTACCCCCAACATTACATTACACATACACACCCGACACGCATGCAGGCACCACCAACACACATACCTGCACACACATCAACATACATGCCAACAGCCACACACACAGTCATACGCACACACCCACATTCAGACATACACGCACACATCCGTACAGACAAACATACAGACATACACGCACTCAGTTCCAAACACACAACACCCCCGCATGCATACACGCACTCACACACCCCCTCTACATACACACATGCACACCCCCATGCACGCACACAACACGCAACACCCCCCCAACCCCCTCCCCTAACGGACAATCAACTTACCTGGTCCGTTGATCCTCCGGGAGGGGACGAGATCCATGGGGGCTGCTCCGCCGCCACCACACCGTCAACAGAACACCGCCACGCCGAATCACAGGACGTGATTCGGTGGGCGGTGTTCTGTTGACGTGGCGGTGGAGCAACCTCCACTTCCCCGCCGCCCGCCAGTATGGCTGCTGGCGGCTCTCCGTCCGAAAAAGGACGGAGGGCTGCCAGCAGTCATAATACGCCGGGCGGAAAACCGCAACCACTGGCGGTCTTCAGCACGGCGGTCCCTCGGCGGTCTTGTCAAAAGACCGCCAAGGTCAAAATGACCCCGAGTATTCTTTATCATAGGCAATGGTTAGTATAAAAAAAGTGCAACATAAAACTCAAGTATAACAAACATGTTCATAGTATATTATTAAAATAACAATTGTCCAACATGCACTCAAATCTGTACTGTCATTGCAAGCTTACAGCAATGAGTGTTATTATTCGGCAGGCGGCAAGTATTCAAGTAACCAATGACACTGATAACATGCCCTTCTAGTGCGCGGTGTCCATCTGAACTTCCGGCAATAAACTATCACAGGTAACCGGTAAGAAGCCTTTCAAGAGCGTGCAGTATGTTACCGCCTTTTATGAGGCTAATCTTCTTTATCTCTTCTTTTATAAGATTGGCATCCGTGACACTAGGCTGTGGACTAGATGATCCAGGAACCAGCGTGGAGGAGAAGAGAATCCCACTCTGCTTCTGGAGACCTCTAACAGCAAGCAATCACCTCAAGACTGGTGTGGCTTTAAATACCTGCTGCATCTAGCCACACCCAGTCTGAGTCACCTGGCTACACTCAGTCCGAGTCATGAGGCTGCTGTACATGGCCACACTCAGTCTGAGTTATGAGTATGCCACAAGCTCAGGCAACAAGTTGACACGTGCCCCAGATTCCTACATAAGTTCCAAAACAAGCATTTGCTCAAGAAAACATTTCCCAAAGGCAACAACAATCATTGGCCTATGCAAGGGCAGGTAAATTGCTTTAGGGACACACTTTACTAAATGACAGCTGTAGGTTCTGGAGCATATTCAGGCAGGTCCGACAACTGCAAGGCCTAATTCTCCCATAGTATAACATTGGGATTACTTTAATACATCTTTTAAGTGTAATTCCCAATTGCAAAGAGATAGACTTTTCATGTTTGTTACCTTTGGCTCACAATTTAGAATCACAACTTATAGTGAAGTAGGATTTTAAATTGCAGTTTGGAAAATGATGCTTTTAAAAGTTGTCATTTTTTTGCTTCAAACCATTTGGTGCCTGCTGCCTGTCTACAATGCATGTCTGGGGTGGGGTGACAGCTAGGTAAGTGCATTCCCTCTCAACGGTCAAACACAAAGGGAAGCTTAGGTGTGACTAGTGGGCCATCCACAGCCTGATGGGTCATCTGGGGCAGGATGGGCAGGAGGGGTTGACACACTTGAATGGGCAGTGTCTTACCCTGCACAAAGGGCTGTATACCCTCCCGTAGTGAGTCTGGAGCCAGGGCAGGAATGGAGAACCTCCTTGCACTTCAAAGGCCTTTCTTTGAAGTCTCCTCGCTTCAAAGGCACAATTGGGTATAAGTACTGGACCTGCCAGTAGGAAGACGGCTGTGCTGCTACAAGGACTGCAACTCTGCTGGGCTGTCACTCTGCTGGATTCTTGCTTTGCTGTGCTGACTTGCTGTCTGCTGCCCTCGTGCCTGGGGAAGGAGAACTGGAGCTCATGCCCTAAGGTAACTGTACCTCATGCCTTCTCCATGCACAGTTTTCTCATCAATAATTGTACTGCAGATGTTACAGTTTTATTATCAATGATGTCATAGATGTCTTGAGTGATGGAATATCTGAGGTAATTAGCAGTGCAAGGCGAGGGTAACTATAACTCATGCTCTAAGGTAACTACAACTTGTGCACCCGCCATGCACAGTTAGCTCATCAATAATTTACTGCAAATGTTACAGTAACATTATCAATGGTGTTTTAAAAGATGTCATGAGTGCTTTAATATCTGGGGTAATTAGCAGAGCATGGCGAGGACGCGAGTTATAGTTACCTTAGAGCACGACTTATAGTTACTTGAAATAATTCTAACTATAACAGTGAATTGCTATGGTTTTGTGCATGTAAAATCTGAACCTGACTTTGACGCCCCTGTAATCTTTGCTTTTTTAGTGATTTCTAAGGTTTAAAAAAATATATATTTCCTAACTATAACGTCCCTGTAACCTTTATTTTTTCAGTGAATTTCTAGGTTTTTAAAAAAAATTAAGTAAAAAGCTGGAAGCAGGGCTTGGCCTGCCACTGTGCTGCCCTCACTCAAGCTTGCTGCTCCTGTCCCCCTCTTCTTTGCCACCCATTGTCCAAGTCCTTGTCCCTGCTCCCTCATTACAGCCCTGTTTGACCAATATTCTGCCACTGTCCTCCCCACCTGCCCTGAACAGTTAGATTTCTGCCCCATCCACCTCCTCCTTACCCTCTATTGTCCGAGTCCATGCACCAGCCCCTGCCTCTTGCCCTGGATAGCCCGATGTGCTGGCACTACCCTCCATTTAGCTTGATGCCCCTGCCTAATCCTTCTGACTTATGTTGCCCGATTCTATGCCTCATCATTGCCCTTCTGCTTGGCCTCTGGGATACCCTCCTTCTACCTGCCCTTCGATGTCTATGTGCTTGCCCCTGCTCCCTCCTTTTTGCTCTCCATGTTCCATGGACCTGCCACTGCCCCTCCTATCTACTTTGAGTGTTCTGTTTAGCTGCCACTACCCCTTCCACCTGCCTAGCATGGTCAGAGGACTGCTACCTGTCCCTGCCACCTCCACCTTACCTGTATGGGTTAATGCCCTTATCTCCTTCCTCCTGTAATCCATGGTCCATTTTGCTGCCACTCCCTTCTGCCCTCCATGCTCTGCTGTGCTGCAACTGCTCCTCCTACCTACCCCGTGTGGTCAGTTGTGGAGCTACTTCCCTGCCCTCTCTTGCCTGTGTCCAGACCCTACCCATCCCTTCTTTCCTCCATGGTCCTTTGTGCATGCCTGTGCCACCTCCCTCTTGCCCACAACGGCTGCTGGGCTGCCACTAACCCTCTGGCTTGTCATGCATGGCCTTCTGTCAAATTATGAAAATTAGATGGTCTTATTCCCATATAAATTATGGTTAGTGCTTTAAAAGACTACAATGAGGACATATTTCTAAGTTCTCAAATAGCGCCAAAGCACTTTTAAATTATTTGCTCTCTTGAAGATTTTTTTTTATCCAGGTGATCACTTGTTTATATGTTGCACTTAGGGGAGAGAATGTGGTGTTACAGCCAGAGCTGCAGACTTTGGAACTGGGGAATAAGGTTTGAGTTTCAGCATCAGATCGACATCCTGTGATTCTGGGCAAATGACTTGCTCTCCCCATGTTAAAGCCCAAAAGGAATGTATGATTGAGTAATGTAACTGATGCCCATGTAAAGCAATCCAATTTCTTCGGGTCAAGTCTGCATTGTATAAAACACATAAGAACACAAAGGCCCTCATTATGACATTGGCGGTAAGTCCCGCTTAACGCCATGCCGACTGCCGGCAATATACCACTGCCGTGGCGGTTTACCGCTACCCATATTATGACCCACACATAGCAATCCATCACTATACAGACACACACACAAGTCCGCCAACCCAAAGGTTAGTGATAAACTGGCGGTAGCAAAACCCACATCGTTACGCCAACAGAACTGCGCCCACAGCATTATGACCCACGAATCACTGCGGCAGACATTCAGCTGCGGTAAACCATTGACGGTACATACTGCTGCGCTCAAAATACACACACAGTAACAAAACAACACTACATAGGACACTTCAAACTACACACACCTGACACACATACACACACCACACCCACACACCCACAACCCTATAAAACACACACACACACTACCCACAACCCTTTACGACTCAACTACATTGACAACAGAGAGAGAGACACCAAGAACACCCACAGAACCAGAGAAAGAGAACAACATCACCCATACTCCATCCACGCACCTTACAGCACACACCCCAACACATCACCCCACACACCCTCACACACACCACATCCACTACACCCATGGCACCATAAAGAAACCCCAGGTTCTCTGAGGAGAAGCTAAGGGTCATGGTGGAGGAAATTATCCGGGTAGATCCACAGCTATTCGGATCACAGGTGCAGCAGACATCCGTTGCTAGGAAGATGTAGCCATGGCGGAGAATCGTGGACAGGGTCAACGGTGTGGGACAGCACCCAAGAACAAGGGATGACATCAGGAAGAGGTGGAACGACCTTCAGGGAAAGGTGCGTTCCGTGGTTGCAAGACACCGATTAGCTGTACAGAGGACTGGCGGTGGACCCCCACCTCCTCCCCGACAACTAACAACATGAGAGAAGCAAGTCTTGGCAATACTGCATCCTGAGGGCCTGGCAGGAGTAGAAGGAGGACTGGACTCTGGTAAGTCAAATCTTTATTACTATCGCCCCCCTACCTGCATGCCATCACATACCCCCACCCCTACTCTCACTCCCATCACCCCACCACCTCACATACATCCCACCATCACAACCCACCCATCCCAATACCAAGCCCTGCATGCAACACCAATGCATGGACATCACTCACAGCCCTACATGGACACCCATCACTAAAGCATGCACATTAGAGAGAATCGCCTAGCCCACAAAATCACTACTCACACAAGGCAAAGCTGAAAGGGCAATCACAACCATACAGGGCAACACACCCATGCACAAGATGTCAAACGCAGAAACAATAAAACTGCATTTAGATCCCCACAGGTCCCCCACACAACGTTACCAGAGAGGAGGTGCCAGCAACATCCAGTCCCCCCACAGAAGAGGCCCACAGTGATGACAGCAGCTCTAGAAGCCTGGATCTGGATGACCAACCTGGCCCATCAGGGATATCCGGACAGTCCATTACCCAGGCACAGTCCCATAACACCACAGAGCCTCCCCGCTCAGGAAACACCACCACAGTACCCACCCAGCGGAAGCATACCTCTGTCCAGAGGACACATCAATCAGCAGTGTGTCCTCCACTAAAGGGACCCCAGGCAACCCCACAAACACAGGACGAACAGGGACCTGGGGTCAGTGGCAGTGGGCACACGGTTCAGGGAACAGAGACACAGGACAATAGGGAAGCTGGGAGGACTGCTGTGCAACAGGGGGAGGACAAGCCCAGGGAACCAACTCTCCAGGAGGCACTCTCCAACATCCTGGGAGCATACCACCATTCCCAGGAGACGATGGGCCAGATACTGGAGAAGTTGCAGGAGACCCAGCGGCTGCAGGAGGGACAGTACCTGGGGATCAGGGAGGACCTGAAGGACATCCACACCACCCTGGTCACCATTGTAGGGGTGCTGGCAGACATGGCCAACACCATGAGGGAGGCAGGGGCACACCACCGGGCCCCTGACACTAGCCACACCGATGAACAGCCCTCCACCTCCGCTGCTGCTAGTGGACAGGAGGGCCCGCCACAGGACCAACAGGCCACCAGCACCCCTCCCCCTGCAGAAGGAGAACCACTCCACAAATGGTCCCTGCGATCCAGGAAGAAGCCAGAGAACACTGCCAAGACCCCCGCCAGGAAATAAGACTCTCCTGATTGTCACCCTTGTGTCCCACTCTGTCACCCTATTCACCTTGAACTGCCATTGCTCCACTTCCTATTCCCCCTTGGACAATGCACCTGTGATACCAGTAGACTCGACTCTATCCTGGACATTCCTCCACCATCAACCCAGCCCATTCCACTACCCCCTCTACTTCTCAGCACTTAAATAAACACCATTTAAAAAAAAACTAGTATGGAGTCTGTCAAATGATTGAACAAAGTATTAATTTAACAAGCTTTAAACACTGCAATACAACTGTACAGGAAAAAATACATAAGAATGACCTGTAGTAGGCTGCAGTCAACACACCAGATGCCAGAGTGGGGCACAGATATCTGAAAGTAGAGATGCCAAAGGGTACAGTAAGTGGCCATAGAATTGTGAGAATCTGCCTGCCATGTACAATGTCAAATACAAAACTCTCAATGCAAAGTGAAGTTACAGTGTCTTACCTGTGTGTCACTGGAAGTACTGTCATATAATAGCTGATCTGTTATCCTCATCCTCATCCTCTGCCTCCTCCTCTTCCCTGTCCACAGTGTCCACTACTGCCACACGCCCATCTCCAGCCTCATCCTCCTGCAAAAAAGGCACCTGCCGTCTCAAGGCAAGGTGATGCAATATGCAGCATTCCACGATGATCTGGCACACCTTCTTGGGTGAGTAGTACAGGGATCCACCTTTTAGATGGAGGCAACAAAACGAGGCCTTCAGGAGGCCGAATGTCCTTTCTATTATTCTTCTTGTTCGCCCATGTGCCTCATTTTAACGTTCCTCTGCCCTTGTCCTGGGATTCCTCACATGGGTCAGTAGCCCTGAGAGGTTGGGGTAACCAGAGTCACCTGCATATATCGAAGGACAACTGTTAGCCAAACACTAACCGTTATGGCCAACACCATACCCATACACCAGCATATACTGGGTGGGAACTATGGGCTCACCTATTAGCCACACCCAGTACCTCTGGAGTTGAGCCATCACATATGGGATGCTGCTTTTCCTAAGGATATAGGCATAATGCACAGACCCAGAATACTTTGCATTGACATAGGATTTGTACTGGGCCGTCAGGCACACTATTTGCACATTCATGGAGTGAAAGCTCTTTCGATTTCTGAACAATATGTGTTCCATCGATAGCACCAATAATGTTGGGGATATGTCCCATTGCATAGAATTCAGCTTTCACTGTGGCCAAATCCTCCACCTGGGGGAAAACAATGTAGCTGCGCATGTGTTTAATCAGGGCAGACAACACTCTGGTCAGCACTATTGAAAACATTGGCTAAGACATTCCTGCTGCCAAGCCCACTGTCACTTGGAAGGAGCCACTTGCCAAGAAATGGAGCTCTGATAGGACTTGCACCAGAGGGGGGATCCCAGTGGGGTGACGGACAGCAGATATCAGGTCAGGTTCCAATTGGGCACACAGCTCTGTGATTATGGTCCTATCCAGTCTATAGGTGAGGATAATGTGCCTGTCCTCCATTGTTGTCAAGTCCACCAGGGGTCTGTACATGGGGGGATGTCTCCATCTCTGATTCATCTGCAGCGGTTCTAATCTAGGGGGCAAAACGGTGAGCAGCTGGTCGGTATTCCACATTTCCAAACACTACACTGCTTTGCATGTTGTGACTGTAACAGTATGTCATTGGATAGGCCCAAATGGTGCCTATGTGTACTGTGACACAGTTAGGTGCCATGGCTTGCCCCCCCCTGAAATGGCGTCCGCCTGTCCTGTGTGGATGGACATGTGGAAATGAGGTAATGACGCTGACGTTGTGCGCCATTGTGGGAGGCGGTCGAGTACCGCTGTGCAACTCTTCATTGGTTGTCATTGGGCCCTATGGGTTACAGTGGCCAATGATGATGTACGCCGGTGGTGACGGTACGCACCGCCGCAGACATGACCGCCTTTTTCTATCTGTTCACTCACTTGCTATCTGACCTTCAACAGGAGAGGACCTGCACTGCAAGTGCTGCTGTGACCTGTGTCTGGACCCAACCATGGCTCGTGTCACTGGGGAAAGGGCCTCTGCCTTCACCGCTGTGGAGTTGGAGAGACTGGTGGATGGGGTCCTACCCCAGTACCGAATGCTTTATGGGCCTCCAAACCAATTGGTGAGTACACTGTGAGCACGATGCATAGGACATGAATGCATGGAGTGCTGTGTGTGAAGACCATGTGTAGGGGGAGTTGGTGGAAGGGTTCTGGGCAGTGTGATTCATGTATGGTGGGCAATGTCTGTGCGTAAGGGGATGTGAGGGCTATGGTGGGCCATGAGTGTAACAGGCCGGACGGTATGACTGATACCTTTTTCTATGTTTCTTTTTCTGCAGGGCAGCTCCCATCAGAAAAAGGGTATATGCCGTGCCATCGTCAAGGACATGTGGACCCTGGAGGTCAACGGCAGGCAGAGCACCCACTGTCGCAAACGGTGGGAGGACCTGAGACGCTGGGCAAGGAAGACGGCGGAGGCCCAGCTGGGGATGGCCTCCAATGAGGAATGGGTGCCCGTCGAACCCTGACCCCCCTGATGTTCTGCATACTAGCATTGGCCTATGCAGAGCTAGATGGGTGCTTGAGGGCATCACAGCAGCCACAAGGGGGTGAGTACAGTTTCCCAATATACTACTTGCACGTGGTGGGGTGGTCACCGGGTGTGGTATGTGGGCCTGTGGGTGCCCCTAGGCCAGGCCAGACATTGCAGGGTAGGTCCCATGTTGGGCAGGGTTCTAATGTAAAATACCTCCAACCAAGCTAGTAGGCATCCACTACTGGGCAGGGTTCTGTGGGTCTCAGGTATGCTGCTATTGGTGTTCCTGTCCATGGGCTGCTGACTAGCATTGTTACTGTCAGTGCATTGCCTAGTGCGTAGGGCTGTTCCCTGTGTGTATGTGTATCGTGTACGCCAGTGGTGGTGTTGTTGCTGCCATTGACCCAGTGTATACTTCGTCTCTTCCCCCCCCTTTTTGTTTTGTCACCCTGTCCTTATGTGCATTAGCATCATCTGGTGGAGGAGCAGAGGCACGGGCGACGGAGGGAGCTGCATCCCACAGGGCCCAGAAGGCCGAATCCACTGATGGTGAGGGCACCAGTGGGACAGAGGGCGAGGGGAGCACTACGGCGGAGACAGGTGGGGTGAGTTCAGACAGTGATAACTCCTCCTCTAAAAGCTCCCTGCTGGTGGCGGACACCTCTGTGCTCACCCCAACTACAGGTACAGCTGCCACCCCCATACCAGCACCACCCTCCCTGCAGCCACTCAGCAAGTTTCCCGTGCCCATTCACCCAGGAGGGTGGGCATTTCCTTCACCCCAGGCACCACAGGCCCTGCCCCAGTTAGCCCTGCTGCCCTGAGTGAGGAGGCTATTGACCTCCTGTGATCCATCTCTGTTGGGCAGTCAACCGTAGTGAATGCCATCCATGGGCTGGCAGGCCATTTGCAACAAACAAATGCATTCCTGGAGGGCATTCACTCTGGCATGGCGGCCCAACAGAGATCAATCCAGGCTCTGGCCTCCTCCGTGATGGCAGCCATTGTCCCTGTCGCTAGCCTCCCCCCTCCAGCTTCCTCTACCCAGTCCCATTCCCCTCAACCCCAACCTATCCCAAGCACACATTCAGACCAACATGCACCCAAGACAACACACAGGAGTGGCTCAGGCAAACACAAGCAACACACATCATCCCACAGGCACTCACACAATCACCATCCAGATGCAGACAGAACAACATCCACTGCCTTCACTGTGTCCCCTTCCTCCTCGTCATACACCACCCTCCCAGTAGTGTCTCCACTCACACCTGCACGCACTATATCCTCATCCATTACCCCATCACCATCACGCCTATCACTACACACCCCTCACTGGCAGTCACCACCCTCACATCCATGCCCAGGTCCCCGTGTCTTCTCCCACTGTGTCTGTGCCCCCTCCTCCCAAAGTACACAAACGCAAGCACTCAGACACCCAACAGCCATCCACCTCACAGCAGCATCCAGCCCATGCACCTGCACCCAAACACAGCAAACACACACCTTCTACAACCACTCCCTCTTCCTCCACTCCCAAACCGTCACCCTCTTCTCACCCCAGTGTCTCTAAGAAGCTTTTCCTCTCTGCCGTTGACCTGTTCCCTACCCCTCCCCCCGTCCTTCACGTCAGGCCAGGGTGGTCAGAACCAAGGCGAGCACCTCAGCCTTCCAATCCACGGCCACAGTAGTGTCAGCAGCTACTCCAGGGAACCAGCCATCAGCACTGACAGTATGCCTGCATCAGCTGCCAAAGCGAAGGGCAAGGAGGCACCACCCAGCTGCCAAGGGGAAGGGAAAGGAGGCACCACAGCTGCCAAGGGGAAGGGCAAGGAGGTACCACCAGCTGTGAAAGGTAAGGGCAAGGGGCCTACACCTGCAGGCAGGAAGGACAGGAGGCCTGGTGCTGGGACTGATTCTGACCCTCCACCACCAACCATGGCGGTTCAGCCACCCAAGGCTGCAGGGGAAGGGCTGGAGCCTCCCCCCACCACTGGCATCCCCAACACCAGCACCGCCACCAGCACCACCACCAGCCCCCCCACCAGCACCGCCCCCAGGACCGTCACCAGCACCACTGCCAGCAACAGCAGCCCCAGTGGGCAGCCATCCGAGGCTGCAGGGGAAGGGCTGGAGCCTCCCCCCACCACTGGCATCCCCGACACCAGCACCACCACTGCCACTACTGAGCAGCCGTGACCTCCAGTGGGCAGTGTAAAGTCCTGCCTCCATGGGCTGTAGTGCATCCTGGACCCTGCAAATCCTGTAGGTGTGACACCCAGGTGAGATACTGTGACCTTGCAATCCCCAAGGGCTGTATCACAGGCCACAAGGCCCCCTCCAGAACCAGTGGAAGAAGTCATCCACTCACCCCTTCCTTGCCAGGATGAAGCAAACTGGGCACAAGGCCCTCTCCAGAACCAATGGAAGAAGCCATCCACTCACCGCATCCTTGCCAGGATGAAGCACACTGGGCACAAGGCCCCTCCAGAACAAGTGGAAGAAGCCCTCCACTCACCTCATCCTTGCCAGGATGAAGCACACTGGGCACAAGGCCCCCTCCATAACCAGTGGAAGAATCCACTCACCCCCTCCTTGCCAGGATGAAGAACGCTGGGCCGAAGGCCCCATCCAGAACCAGTGGAAGAAGCCATCCACTCACCCCCTCCTTGCCAGGATGAAGCACACTGGGCACAAGGCCCCCTCGAGAACCAGTAGAAGAAGCCATCCACTCACTGCATCCTTGCCAGGATGAAGCACACTGGGCACAAGGCCCCTCCAGAACAAGTGGAAGAAGCCCTCCACTCACCTCATCCTTGCCAGGATGAAGCACACTGGGCACAAGGCCCCCTCCAGAACCAGTGGAAGAATCCACTCACCCCCTCCTTGCCAGGATGAAGCACACTGGGCACAAGGTCCCCTGCAGAACCAGTGGGCAAACCACCCACTTGAGAGACTGTGGCTTTGCACTCCCCAGGACCAAGCAGTGGGCAAACCACCCACTTGAGAGACTGTGGCTTTGCACTCCCCAGGACCAAGCAGTGGGCAAACTACCCACTTGAGAGACTGTGGCTATGCACTCCCCAGGACCAAGCAGTGGGCAAACCACCCACTTGAGAGACTGTGGCCTTGCACTCCCCAGGACATCACAAAGGGCATGTGGCCCCCTCCAGGACCAGTGGTGTTGTACCATCTTCCGGCTGAGTTGCCCTCCCGTTCCCCGACCCCCTGAGGTGCCTCTGTATTTTCGACCTGATGCCCCTGCAGTGTTCTCTCCGTGTTGATGCAGGAGTCAAGTGGGGCCTTGGCCTATGTGTAGTGGCCCTGTGGTCCACGGACTGGGCAGTGTCCCTCCATTTGTATATATGTATATACTGTTTTGATTTTTAAGCACGAATTTCTACGTTTTTATCTTATTACACTCACTTCAATCAATTCCTTTTGTCCTTGCATTAATACTGAGGGGTACGGGTTAGATATGGATGTTATTGCATCTGTTTGTGTGTATGGTTTTGAGGGGGGTGGGGGAAGGTGGTGTTGCATGTGTGTGTCACTCTCTTTTTCCTCCCTCCTCCCTTGTGTGCTAGGCGGCAGTACTCACTGTGGTCATCTTCGCCAGCGTTGCTGTTCGTAATGCATGAAGAGGCATACAGTCATGGGGAAGATGTGCAACTCAGGCTCCATGGCGTCGTGGTTGTTCCCTGTGTCTCCAGAGGTGAGTCCTTTGCCTTCTGTGTACTGTTTCCGACGTGCTTTTGATGTCGTTGGTACCGCCTCGGAAAAGGTGGCGTTTAGGCCTGTTGTCATACTGTGAGTGCTACATTGTCTTCCGCCTGGCTGTTGGCAGTTACCGCTGCGGTGCTTGTTGCTACCACCGTGGCGGTCAGTGTGTTAAAGTGGCTGTCTGTGTGGCTGGTTTCCGTCGTGGTCATAATTCCATTTTTTTTTACCGCCGGCCTGTTGGCGGTATTGCCGCCGCTTTATCAGCCACCACCAGGGTTGTAATGAGGGCCATAGTGTTTTGCACACTTCTGTCATTGGGTATACTTGGGCTACATTTGGGTGATATTTGTGCTAAATTTGGGCTCTTTTTTCTCTAGTGGCCATCTTGGGAGACTCCTTTGTTATGAAGCTCCCTAATCTCCCTATTTACTACAGTGTCCTCCATAGAACATGCTTTCAGTTTTCCACTTTGATTCCATCAATATGGCTGTCAGATGTGCCATACTTTTGGCATAAATTCAGAATGTGCATGTTTCAGTCTACATGTCAGAATGTTTTAATGAAATAGAAGGTAGATAGTTGAGAACTCACTTAAAATGTGTCCTAATTTTTCTTCCTACAGCACTAACCATAATTTATATGATAAATAAAACTCCTAATTTTGTTGCTTTAAAAATTATGGGACATATTTAAGAGCCCCAAGCGCCATTCTAACGCCACATTAGCATCATTTATTTTATCGCTAGTGTGGTGTTGGAAGGCCAGAAATGCAACGCCATATTTACAATGCGGCGCAATGCATGCATTGCGCCACTTTGTAGCCCTTTGCACTACATTATGCCTACACCAGGCATAATGTTTACAAAGGGGATGTTCCCCGTTGGGGGGCTGAAAAAATGGTGCAAAGAAATCTAAGAAATTTCTTTGTATCATTTTTTTGGCACTTTTGATGTCAGCTTAGAGCAGACATTAAAAGGTGGCTTCCATTGGTTACAATGGGCCTCTGGGTGCTTTGCAGGATTAGAGTCAAAACATTTTACGCTAATCCTGCAAAGCACCGGACTAGCATCAAATAATCTGATACAAGTCCCCTAACCACCGCCATGCTGCGCTGTATTTTCAATATGGCGTACACATGGTGGTATAAGGGGGACATTAAGGGGGCAAGAAAAGTGTCACTGCACTGCGTGCAGCACCACTTTTTTTTTTAAATATGCCCCTATGGGGCATATTTATGCTTTCTTTGTGCCGAATTAGCGTCATTTATTTTTACGCAAATTCAGCACAGACTTTTTTGATGCTAGACCCATCTAGCACCAAAATATTAGAGTTGCAGTCATTTTTTGCCTGCGAAAAACGACCTTGCTTCAATGAGATGCAAGGTTAGTGTTCCTGTCTAAAAAATGACTCAAAGCCCACAGGGCCTTATTTATCCACCAGTGCAAAAAAGGTGCACAGGGGAGGAGAAACTAAATAATGACGCTGAGCCAGCTTAGCGCCATTATTTAACGCCGGGTCAGGGCAGGCGTTAGGGAACCTGTGGACCCATTTCCATTGTCACACACCATGGAAAGAGCCCACAGGTGCCCAGCCCAAGCCCCAGGAACACCCACACCAGAGGGACACCACATGATGGGGAACCCCCATCCCAGGTAAGTAGAGTAAGTATAGGTAAGTATTTTTAAATTTAAGTGCCATTCGGGGCCCTAAACGGGCCCTCCCTGCATGGCACTGAGTGCAATGGCCAGGCCCAGGGGACACTTGTCCCCTGTGCTGGCCATTGGGGTGGTGGGCTATACTTTTTGACGCAAAACTACATTTGCACAGTTTTGCATCAAAAAGTATAAACATGGGCCTAAATTGTTTGCATTTTACCAGTTTGATGCAAACAAACTGGCTTCAGGTGTGCCACACCTTTGTCACAAGTAACACTGTTAGTGCTCTAGTTGTTCTTTAGAACATCTGGAAAGCTGCTTTAAAACACAAGGGTATAAACTGACAAGCTGCTTCTGTTGAAGTACAACAGGAAGATATTTTAGAACTCGCTTAAAAAGTGTCCTCATTTTTCTTTCTACAGCACTAACTATCATTTCTATGGGAAAATTAACCCCATCATTTTGTTCCTTTCTAAATAAAATGCTTTATGTTTTACCAGTTTGATTCAATCAAGATAGCTTCAGGTGTGCTACACTTTCGCCATAAGTAAGACTTAGCATTCTAGTTGTTCTTAAGGAAACTCTAGAAGACTGCAGTAGAACACAAGGGGATCAACTGACAGGCTGCGCCTGTTGAAATGCATTTTAATGAGAGTGTCAGGCTTCATTCTCATCAGGCCGGGAAAGATAGTATGAATTTACAGAAAACATGCTCTAATTTTAGACTCTGAAGCACCTTTCAAAACCTCTATTGGAAGATCATGAGAAAACTGTTTTCTCTCAAACAATATTCATGAAATTCCAGCAGAAGGTGTTTTCACTGGGTAAAATCACCTTAGCAACAAATGATTTATAGTGTAACTAAAATCTGTTATCACCCTTTACATGTTCTCCTTTTGTGACCCTCAAAACCTCCCATTCACTACAATGCTATATGTATATTTGTCCCAAGATGGCTGCAGCACTTTCTGGATGACGTGGGGACAGCCAATCAGATCTCACCATCACATCTGTGCTTATGCTGCGCCCAGATATACAAATTTGGATTTGCTTTAATATCCAGAAAACTACTGAACGGATTTACACTAAACAAAAAATGGGTGATATGCAGTTCAAAAGCTAACTTTTCGCCAAATTTGGTGTAACTCTGTCCAGAGGCTCGGGCTGCAGGCATGTCTAAAGAGCCTATGGGAATTAACATGGGAAATGCACCACCCCCTTTTTTTCTGCCCCTGCTTTACTGATCATCCCCAAACTTTCTGTGCACAACAAAACCCTTGGGCACAGTTTTTAAAAGAAAATTCTGAAGATTCGTAAAATGGCGCCAAAGATATAGCCAAGTCAAAAAACGCATTATTGTAAACTAGGTCCAAACTTTAGCTACCCACTGGTGACCGCCAGTAGATAATGTGTGTGTGTGTGTATGTGTAGATAGATAGATAGATAGATAGATAGATAGATAGATAGATAGATAGATAGATAGATAGATAGATAGATAGATAGATAAGGGGCTCATTTTCAGTTTGCTAAACATGTGATTTCAAGTAAACACTAAACATAATGTACATGGGCTCAATTCAGTAAGGTCCAGATTTATCAAAACCTTGTCTTGCCATTGCATCACCCACAGCAGCTTTTAAGTCAGATTTACAAAGCCATGCAAAGATACCTTGTGTAGCTCTGCATGGTTAATAAATCTGGAGCAATGCAGGGCAGCGCAAGTTGCTCCTTTGTGTTACTCTTCGCTGGAAAAGAGTTCCATGGGTGGTGCGTGGGAGTTCCTGGGAATGCATCTAATATCTACGCTTTTCCATGTGAGGCGTAATGAAGAGAAATATGTTTATTTCTTGTTGTTATTTCCTTTTTCTGCACCAAAAAGAGAAAGGGGAAAATGCCTCTGAGGATTGTTTTTGTGAAGGAAGTTGCCACTCCCTTCACAAAAACAAAAACAACCCTGAATGTAACACAGGCACCCTTTTACTATAGTGAAAGGGTGTCTGCATTGGTGCTTGGCAGCCACAAGTGCACCAGCACATAGAGAGCAGAAATGTACCGTATGTTAGTAAATATGGCACAATCCTGCTCTCTCTTTGATGCAGTGCAGCACAGCAAGTATATGTGCTGCATTGAAATGAGCCAAGTCTTAGTAGAGCTGGGTCTTAGTCTTTGGGACCCTTAGTGACTCATAGGTGCACTAAAATTTGCAGTGAGTTTGTAAAGACTCGGTTTGTAAGGATCTGTATAAATACAGATCTATCTAGCCATGGGGAAAACTTGTTGGTGGACTTTTGTGTAAGTAGGTCTCTCGCTCAGGCAAGGAAAGGACTGCTATGGCATGCATGGGGTAGGTGGTCACACAAATGTTTTACACAACAACAGAATTAGAGCTTTGGTAGACGTGAACACAATTGTCCATGGTATTACGAATTATGGAAAACTAATGTTTAACAAAGTAGAAGTAAGTTTGTTCTTTGGGGTGCCAAAGGGGAGGAAAAAGCCCCATATTTATTGGGATCTATCGCGGAGGAATTTCTTCATGTGGGGGCACATTTTAACCATGGAAAGAAAAAAGACACAATATTTTGAGTATACCTATTCATGCAGACTAATATGCAAGAGGACAAATGTATGACTTGTGCCCTAAATTACGAGGGGCAGAATTTCACAGATACATACCTTGACAATTGGCAAGGTACATGTTTGTGCAGTTAAGTAAAGTAAAGCTAAACTTACCTATGTGCACTTACCTTGACAGTAGTTTAGTTCTCAAATGTTTGGTAGCACAATATTCTGAAGTCTATATGACGATAGAATATCATTTAGGGTTCACTCTTTTATTTATTCTGTTTACTAAGTTAATAATAATGGCAATAATTCTTACTTTCATAATTTAAAGGCTTTAAATGTGACAGTCACATTAAATATTAGTTTGCTGTAAAATACCAATAATTGTTGGTGCAATGATTTCAGGGCAGGGCTCACACTTTTTCCAGTAGATGACAGACTCTCTGACAGGTTTGCCTCACTCCTAGCATCCTTCTCCATGACAGCAAAATTGTATGGGAGAGGTGGTGACATCTGCCAGTTTTCTTTTTCTATGAAAAGATTGCACTTTCCATTTGGGACATAGAAAATGTATTAGATATGACCCCAATGATTTCAGGAAATACAACAATACACCGCTGAAAGAGACTTGACTCTCACTGGGGTTGATGCCCCCAACCGCAAGAAGTGCGAGACACCCACACAAGAATATAATAGCCAAAGCTGTTCAGGACTAATTGAAATAAATAAAGTATCAGTTCAAGCAGATGAAGTAGCCTGAGAAACTTTTAAAATCACAATCCAGGACACATGCATAAACATAATATAGAGATTTGGCATGACCTAACTAATCCTGTAATCATCCTGGAAAATAAAATAAAAGGCTTGGTTTGGAGAAAAGCATAGGTTTCAGATGTTTGAGTTATACCTTTGGCAAAGATTAAAGAGTTAGTTGAGGCTGCTCATAGATTAGGTAAACACAACTACTGAGTTTACATAGTGTTACATATGGGTTTAGACATAAAAGGAAGGTTATTAGAATGTCTTGTTAACAAGTAGAGAGGGTGTGAGAAGGTTATGGCTTCAAATTATAGAAATGGGCAGATTCTAGTCGATCTGACAGCATCAAAGTGTATTTTTGCAGAATACTATACAGGTTTGCATGCATTACTATGTGTTGGAAATTAGTCACAAATGCTTTTTCTAGTAGATGAGACATGATTACCTACTGCAGCTGAAGACTTATGCAAGGAAACAAACTAACCAATAGACATGGGGGGATAAGATAGGCAATTGGGTACACGGGTACTGAGAAGTCCACTGAGGTGACAGTCTGTTGGTCGAATTTTAGAAAACATATCTGGAACAAGGAGACCCTACTTCTGGAAATGTTTAATGAAGCATATTGTAAGAAACAACTACTAAAAACTATAAGGGAGGCAACGCCTGGACTGCTACCAGAACAGGGGAAGGAGCCAGATGAGTGCTACTCATACAGCCACATATCAATAATTAGGATTCTTCATAAAGCACTGGAGAAACTCTTGGTATAGGCAAAGGTCAAACAGGGTTCATCGAGGTTAGAGACATTACTCATAAGATTAGGAGGGTTTTCCTTCTATTGGAAGATATGTAAGACACACAAATCCCTATGTTGAAGTTAGCCTGGACCTATATAAAGAATTTGATACATTGGAGTGTGGATTTATTTTGGACACCTTATGCAGGTTTTCACTGAACTAAGCTCTCATTAAACGGTTATTATTGCTATGTTGCTATGCAGGGGAGTGAAAGCGAGGGTGCACACAAATGACAATGTTTCAGAGCCTTTTTCAACACAATGGGGGTCAAGACAGGGTTGTCCTTTTTCACCAGTGAATTGTAACTTGTTCATGAACCACTAGCTGCATTATTGCAACATTGGGGAAAGAACATCTGGTACCTAGGTATGCTGACAAAGTACCCTTCTAGTTAAAGACCTAGCATTAACCCTATCATACTTGTCCAACACCATAGAGGAAGAGGGCAACTTTTCAAAGCCCATATTGAACACACATACATCTATAGTGTGCGTGCTTCTGTACATACATATAAATCAGCTGGGTGATCTATCTCTTAGAATATAAACCAAGCCCTTCAAAAACATGGGTGTCTACATATATATGAGTCATAATGCTATGAAGTGCATCATAAAAATGAAACTTTGATGAACAGCTTAGGTTCAGTGAAGCACTGGCTCCAATTCTCAAAGGTACTGATGGGATGTAATTCCATCTCAAAGATGATTAAGACACTACACATATTGTACTAAGGCAACTGTTATGGAGTAATGACTGCTCATGCATGTACTGAAAACCCCGAGATTACCTTGGGTTCAGGAAGCCACAAAGGTACCACATTTCGAATTTACTATTATGAGGTGCAACTACAATACATAGCGTCTCATTTACAAGACCCCTGGAGCAGGGCGGCCCAGCAAGTGCCTTGCTGGGCCACCCAGCGCCACAGGGAAAGGGCAGAAATGCGATGTACCTTGTAGATTGACCATTTCTGTCCTCTTCCCTTGTGCTGCGCACAAATTGCTGCCATGTGCCAATGCAGACACCATTGCACCTAAGTGCAAGGGTGCCTGTGTTGTGGGGATGATTGTTTTTGTGCAGGAAGAGATACCTTCCTGCACAAAAACAATCACAAGAGTTGTTTTCTTCTTTCTATGTGTGCTGCAGAATGCCACTTTTATGCCACCCCTGAAGTGGCGTAGGAATCTGACGCATTCCCAGACATGTAAATCTGGGAATGCATCAGATTCCTTCTTGTTCCGTGGGAATTGAGCGGAACACCGCACGCACACCTATGGAATGCCTCCTTAACACAGAACTATGTGTGAAAGGGTCTATATTTACCAGGCCATGAAAAGCCACCCAAGGTGGCTTTGTGTGGCCTCGTAAATATGGGCTGGCACACTGCGCCACCAGATGGTTAAAAAAAATGATGCTCCGGTGGCTTTGTGTTCCTCTAGGTCCTCGTAAATGAGGCCCATAGTGTCCTGGTTCTCAAAGTCAGATCCGAATAAAGTAACTAAACTGATTCAAAGTCTGACAAAGCACCTGCTGGTCAAGTCACAGAGATGGTAGGTCAGAGTGCCTGTGCATACCTCAGCTTGTGTGGCATACCATTTTGCAACCATCCATACCCAGATGAGTAATATAACCCAATCAAAGGTAAGGACAGACCCAAATTCACTAGAACATATGTATGATGATGGTACGTTGTAGAAAGGTATGGTCTTTAGCACCCAAAGGGGGATTCATAATGATAATTTCTTGATGTCTGCAAGGATAGTGACAGAAATGTGAATGCATGGCCAGTCTCCTCAAAGAACTCAAGACACACACAAAATAGTATAATTTTATTTCTAAAAGAAGGGGGTAGACTGATCACTGACCTGGGCAAGGTATACACATCAACTAAACCCATGCAGTTGCCACAGCCGAAAAAGAACTGGGAAATAGGTCTCGGTGGACAGTAGAAGGTTTGAATTGGTGAAGGATACCCAGTTGTTTTAAATATGTTTTCTGGAAACACAGACAACAGACATACGCTTGAACCGTGTACACTAGTTTAGCAAATGCATGGTGGCTATGTGGTGGATATGTGACAGAATCCAGATGATATTAAGGGGAGGGATGCTATGGGAAAATTGAAAAACTGAGAGGTTGTAAAATTAGCTGCTACACTATATATGTGCTTCTTTAGTGAAATTCACACAAAAGGGAAACATAATAATGGCATTCATTGTGATGGGACTACTGCAGTGGACCAATGGGCAAATAGCTATTTATTTTAAACTGCTAAGATATCCTTCACTGGTACTGTGGGTATCAGATGTGATAAAAATGGACATAAGCAAGTTGCAAATTTTGAAAGACACGTAGGTAAGGCTTAATTGTGAGGCATGACACGGGATCTAATCCTGACAACGCTTCCGTTCATCAGATGATAAATCTCGTAGGACTGCAAATGGATGATTGACTTTCAAATAAATTATCTGTTTATTGTTAACTGTTTAGTCCTCCGTCAAGACAAATGTGTGTTACTATTATTGAAGAATTCTAAATAGTTTCTTGTTGTTGTGATTAACATGGTATTGATAAGTGCATGCTGTCTGGAAGATGCATTGCTGTAACACTTATTATCTGACCTCTGGTATTATTGGTATGCTGGGATGATTAATGGCTTGTGATGTTTACGGACTGTTCCGCTTTGTTATTTACAAATATCAATAAGGACATACGAGAAAAATATTTAAAACATCTTCTCTTGGAGCTTTGAAATATGACTGTCATAGTATGTTGCCTACTGTGTGTTTACTATCTAAACAAATACCTTACAAAGGCATTTTTGTTCTGCACTGGATCAGATATTTTGTTACTCTGTGTTTCATGTAATATACCATCGATATAATTTATCTTAGAATGCTGGCTCTTACATTACATACGAATATTTTTGGAGCTCATGATTTTATTCTAATTTGGATTTTTTTACACGTTTGGCGATCGTTGCTTCCTCCGTTGGGTTATGCCACACAAGCATGAGGCTACGAAACTGTTACTACAAAAGTAGATACAGCAGACAACTTTAATTATTTTATTGCAAAGCTGTCTCTTTTCAGAGCAGAGGCCAGCACAACTGAATTCACATTGTGAGTGTGAACGTAGAATATCTATCAAATGTTTCTCCATTGCAATTGTTGCCACTTTACTTCAATTGTTCTCAAATAACCACAATTTTCCTTAAATACACAGACATTTACATTTCAAATCTCATTATCACTGTGTTATCATTAAATTGAAGGTTCCCATTGTTCGTGGAATTGTTCTATAAATTACCAGGCTCATTAAATTGTGGGTTTCAAAAATTCCTGGAGATTTTCATGCCAACTCGTGTTTTATCCTGTAGGACTCTGTTTAGCCGAAGAGTCTTCCAAAGGCTTCATGACCCATATATAGTGTACATTAGGCCCAGGGCCTCATTACGTAGTGATGATTTCAGCAGGTCAAACATATCGAAATTTGAAAGGGAAAAACATACGGTATTTTACTGTGTTATGCAAATTTTGGTGCGTTAAACGCCAAAATCAGCACATTATTCCCTACAAACTTGTAATAGGTATTATTTATCACACTCGATAAATAACGTACATCGTGGTACCATGGTTTACCAGGTGGAATAAATAGGACCTTTACTCATTAGCAGGACCTCCGTGTGGGAGGTGTAAATCTGTACTCCCGTTCGCCCACTAGTACTCCAGCTGCCCAGGACGTCGCTGAAAGCATGTTTCCATACTCTTACATTTCTCAAAATGTCGTTTGCTGCATTTTCTAGACCAGAGGGTTTCTCTATTTGGTACCGATGCTCTTATAATTCCCTCCAGATCATATAGTGTACTTCGTCGAATTGAGTAATACACCGTACTTCATGGGATTATTTTGGAATGTGTCTGTTTCTTATCATTTGGAATGTTTCCATCTTGTGTAGAAATATTATACACTGGTGCTAACGAGTCTATAGATTTGGATGGTCAAATTAAGTACATATATTCCTTAAAAGTCTCTCAAAAATAAAGGATACAACCACCCCAGAGTGTGATCAATCCGTATTTAATTCGTAAACACTTTTCAACTCAGATCATTCATTCTCAAGAGAAAAAAACGCCTACCTCCGATAGAAATAAATAAAATATCACTATATATAGTATGCTATTGTAATGAAACCGGAGGGCATATTTATACTCCATTTGCACCGAATTTGCATAATTTTTTTTAACGCAAATTCAGCGCAAAGCTAACTCTATATTTATATTTTGGCGTTAGACCCATCTAACATCAAAATATTGGAGTTTGCACCATTTTTTAGATGCATGAACCTATCTTGCATCAATGAGATGCAAGGTAAGCGTTCCCATCTAAAAAATGGTGCTAACCCCATAGCCCTATATTTATCCCCCGTGCTAAAATGACGCACGGGTGGGAGGAGGGGCTAAATAATGGTGCAAAGCATCCTTTGCACCATTATTTAACGCCTGGGTCAGACCAGGCTTTAGGGACCTGTAGACCCATTTCCATGGTTAAACACCCTGGAATGGGTGCACAGGTGCCCTCCTGAAGCCCCAGGAACACCCCCACCCACACCAGAGGGATACCAGAGGTTTGGGGACCCCATATCAGGTAAGTAGGGTAAGTATAGGTAAGTCTTTTTATTTTTAAATTAAAGTACCATCGGGGCCCAACTTTGGGGCCCCTGCATGGCACAGGGTGCAATAGCCATGCCCAGGGTACACTGGTCCCCCTGTGCTGGCCATTGGGGTGGTGGGCATGACTTCTAACTTTTCTAAGACAGGAGTCATGTGGTATGGGTGGTTTTGCGT